>NC_074711.1:3802500-4158750 GCF_947242115.1 Biomphalaria glabrata | reverse complement strand
GTTGTTTATAGTTTGTAGTTCATAATTTCTGATAATCTATCTAAAAATATTGAAACCTTCCTTTTACCTGCCTAAACAGACCACTTCAGGGTCTGATTTTGAGTTAGTTTCCAGTTTCCACACAATCTCTCTTTGTAACCTTGCTTTTATAAGTTTTAGATATTACTTCAGACATTAAAATTGTTATGTCCTAGCCCAAATTCTGTATGGGACTACAGGGAATGAATCCATGCAGGATTTGGGCTTGGTACCAAGGTGATGACAGTCTGAAACACATGCCACATGCACAGCAGCCACCCAGTTCATGCAAGTTCTTGCAACTGCTAAGCAAAGTTTTGGCTTTTAATTTTGAAATAAAACATTTGACAACAGTTGTTGTGTTTTTAACTAGTAATTTATAGTAAAATTTAATTTTAGAGAAGCTTAAATACTATCTTTATGATTTTATAAAAATATAATAGTTTTATAGCATACTGATGGGTTTTAGCTTGAATCAAAGAATTTATATTCCCTATGCTTGTCAAATATTAATATTGGGAGTTTCTTTACAATCCAGTGTCTAAACATTATTTATTTTATAAACTTTTTTTTTTAAATAGTAAAAAAAAATCCTTTCATAAAATGAAAAGATCATTCAGCTCAAACGAAGACCCATGTCGAAAAAAAATAAAATAACCATGTCGTCATTTTTAAGTGCGGGCGAAGGTTCAATGAAGAAGATTGCTGGTATTGACCCGCCTGTAGTCTTTATATCTTTGCTATGGAATAAAACACATGAAATTAGTTGGCCTTCTTCAGTCGTAGAACGACTACGGTTCATCTCACACTTTCTCATGTGGCTGTGGAGCCCTATTTTGGAGAGACACTCCCACCCATGAATATCACAAATATGTACATAAAATTATACCCACATTAAGTCAAGTTGTTTCAAGGGGGAAAAAAAAGCTTTTAACTTTTGCACATAAGTGAATGCGAATGTAAAGCTGATATGCTTATACCGAGTCATACCAATCAGTTCTTAACACAGTGCCATTTTGTTCAAACCCTCAATAATTTTTTTTTTTACTATTTACTATACATTACCTTTTTTCTAAAGTCTGATGCAATGTTTGAAAAAAAGCATGGTATAAAATATGCTAAGCAAAAGGAATATTCAACAAACAAGTCAGATGCATGCAGGTCTCACAGTGCATCTTCTTTATAATTTTAACTTATGTCCTAAGTACTATATTTTAATATACTGCATACAAAAAAATACATAGCTGTTACTATAGTACTATCTGTATAATTTAAATTAAATTTATATTTGTACTGACGCTTTAAATCATATATTAAAGTTGTAAATTTTACGTCCCATTTCTTTGGCCTTACACAATTCACTCTATTTGCAACAAGAAAGCCAAAAAAAGAACAACCCATACAGTTATTAGAAACGATAGTATGTATATTATCATATATTTATCATTGTTCATTTTTTTTATTGTATATTTACTGCTATGAGATTTAGATTTTCATTTCATCCTAATGTCACCTAACAATTAAATACAAATATTTTTTTCTGTAGTCACTTTGTCACCTCACAAACATAAATCTAATTATATGCAATAAATTCAAGACAACTAAGTCAACTTTTTACTGGGGGTCTTCACATTTTATAAGAAATATATTTATTGACTTTCATAATGTGGATAACTCAAATAATAATAATAATAATAATAATAATCTTTATTATCCGTAAGGAAATTTGTCTTACAATTTGTGCATTACACCAAACAAAAAACATCACACAGACATGGGCAGAAAATTAATTGTTGATAAAGACTTCATAAAAACATGTCCTTGAAATAACTGTCAAATTCATCCTCTCTGAAAATAAGAAAATAGAATATGCTTTAGGAAAATGGTGCAAAAAAATTTAATTAAATAGTGTCTTCAATACATAAATATTGTTTGCTTCAAAATATTTGATGGCTAGTTGTTATTCAATTATGAAAAGAAGGTTATTAGAATTACTGTTAGGTACAGGTAACTTTTTCAGACCTTGCAATCTATGGTGCAGATAAAGCTCATTGGTTTCTAGGGCAGAGGGTTTCATGTGGCCAGCACAATGACCAACCGCATTTATTTCCCCAACATATGTCAAATACCCATTAGAGTTGGGTGGATTCATGGGCACCCTAAAAATACTGATGTTCAAAATCCCAGTCTTCACTCAAATTTAAACTTGGGACACCACCCCAGCCCACTTTTGGAACAGTTTATCACTCAGACAGAATGACTGGTACATCCAGGGTATTTTCAGAAATTTCCAAATAATACATCAATACTAAAATTTGATTAAAGATATTGCCCTTCTTCAATAACTCGACACTCTCTATAGACAAAGTTTTATGTTGTTATTTCATGCCCAGTGAAAGAACTATTACACATTATTGCCCAATGATGATCATAGATATGCAAAATATGCAGAATTTCCAAACCATTAAGGCATTGTCTATGATTCTGAAGATTAAAGATGATTGCAGTATTCCATGTGACCACACAAAGCCATTTGAGACCTACATATTTTGCCACATCTGATCCAGTTAAATTCATTTCCTGCCAGGGGTTCTGTTAAGGTTTACCTTTCATCATTAGTGTCTATATTTGGACAGGGTCTTAAATCTTTAAGCTCGCCAAAAAATATCACACTTGGCACTTATGTGTTCAACTCAACTATCAATTGGTAAGTAGTGATTCTATAGTGTCCACATAGGCTTCCAGCAGAACATGGTTAAGGTTGTCTTGCCAGCATATGCCCACTATGGAGAAAAGGCGCCTTTAATGGAAGATTCAAGAACCCATAGATACCTTGTATAAAGCACCCAGGTATATGTCTATACAAAGGTAAAGTGAGAGCCACTGCTTTACAGATACCAAAGATAAATGGCCAAACCATAGTGACCCAGAAATACCTGGCTTTATAGGTATCTATAACACCTAGCAGCTAAAGAGAAACAGATGAAGAGCTCAAAGACCACTGGACATACATTTGAGACCCAAATTAAAGCTACAACCAAAGACCACTGGACATACATTTGAGACCCAAATTAAAGGTACAACCAAAGACCACTGGACATACATTTGAGACCCAAATTAAAGCTACAACCAAAGACCACTGGACATACATTTGAGACCCAAATTAAAGCTACAACCAAAGACCACAGGACATACATTTGAGACCCAAATTAAAGCTACAACCAAAGAGACATGAAATGACAAAAAAATTGTTAACTTCCTGCACTCTTCCTTAACTCTTTCTCTCCGTAAATTATTTTTCTCATTCTGATAGTATTATTCGTTTTGTTCGTTTGTATTACACTCTCCTGTTCTGATTTAACTTCAATAACTTTTTTATTTGTTATCAGAAAATATTATATTTGGTATTAAATTATACGAGAATGCATGCTCTTTTCGCACAACAAAATTTAAAGTTTATAAATCCAAAAACCAATTTAGTTTAATGGGAGTCAAATCAACGTTGGCATCATCAATTAGGAGAGAAAGAGTTAAGCTTTGGGCTTGCAAATAATGCTTTTTATAAATGGGTAAACTGGAAAATATTTTAAAAGCACAATTTTAGACTAGGAATATTCCAATCTTAAACCACAAGTTCAGCTACAAAGCAGTTATATTGATTTGTAGTCTACTTATATAGTATTTAAATGGTAGCTTACTAATATAGTATTAAAGTAGAGGAATAAACAAAAGGATGCTTTACCTTGATTTATCCTCAGTTAAAACAACAGGCTGGCTCCAGATATCTTTATTTGTGGACACTTCTTCTGTCTTAGTCACTTTAGCATCTTCTGTCTTTTCTGTATAACCATCTGATGGTCCAGCTGAATGGAAGACTATCATGTTATACCAAGATGTGGATTATGACACATAAGCTTTATCAAGCCAAGCTTTATACTAATACGTAAATAACTAGAACTTCTATAGCATATCTAATGTGGATAAAGCAAGTGCCTGAATTGCCTCCCCTTTTTCTATTATTATTTTAAAATCTTGATTTAAAAATGGTTCTAATTGACTTCAAAGAATTTAATTATTACAATCCTCTTTATTTATGATATGAATGAAAACAACAAATTGAATTGTCATTTAGAAAATAACGGGTTAAAAGCAATGCTGTATTTACCCTCATCCAGCCGCGATTTCTTGATATCGTCAGATCTGTGTACTTCTTTCTTTCTTGAAACATCTTTGTGTCTGTCAGAAACAATGTATATATCTATGTCATAAGTGTTGACCTAACATAGCAATCTTAACCTAACATAGCAATCTTGACCAAACATAGCAATCTTGACCTAACATAGCAATCTTGACCTAACATAGCAATCTTGACCAAACATAGCAATCTTGGCCTAACATAGCAATCTTAACCTAACATGGCAATCTTGGCCTAACATGGCAATCTTGGCCTAACATAGCAATCTTGACCAAACATAGCAATCTTGGCCTAACATAGCAATCTTGGCCTAACATGGCAATCTTGGCCTAACATGGCAATCTTAACCTAACATGGCAATCTTGACCAAACATGGCAATCTTGGCCTAACATGGCAATCTTGGCCTAACATAGCAATCTTGACCTAACATAACAATCTTGACCAAACATAGCAATCTTGACCTAACATAGCAATCTTGACCTAACATAGCAATCTTGACCAAACATAGCAATCTTGGCCTAACATAGCAATCTTGACCTAACATAGCAATCTTGACCAAACATAGCAATCTTGACCAAACATAGCAATCTTGACCTAACATAGCAATCTTGACCTAACATAGCAATCTTGACCTAACATAGCAATCTTGACCTAACAGCAATCTTGACCTAACAGCAATCTTGACCTAACATAGCAAACAAAGTGTTGATCTTAACATACAAGAAGGTAAAAAAAAAATATATGATAACAAAACACTCCAACACATAAAGCAACTGATGCACACATTGTATAGATTTCAAAGAATACTTTCAACATAGGTCTGAAAGAGTTAAACATAAATAAAAATATTAGTGAGAATATCAAGGCAATAAGGGCAGAATGCTGGAGAAGGTTTTAGAACCAACAGAATCAACAACCACAAAGAGGAGTGGCTCAACCAATGGGCAACAGGAAACACAGGCAGAGCCATGTACAAAGAAATGAACATGCCTAACAAACTGGACAGTATTAACTTCCTCCCCCACAAAAAATAATCTACAATCTTCCAACTAAGGACAGGACATACACCTCTGTTAAATTACCATCTCAATAAAATAAATCCCACACAACTTTCCCTTTGTAGACTCTGCGCCCACCCTTACGAAACAGTAAACCATATCCTTTTTGAATGCCCCTTCCTAATCCACCTTAGGCAAACCCCACTACCACTCCAGCCCAACATAACCAACACCCTGTAAGCAGTGCTGAACAACTGAAGAAAACAGCACACTATTTTTACTTGGCACAGTCTGCAAAAGAGCTGACAGCTCAGCAGCAAAAAGCTGGCTAGAAGAAGAAGAAGGTCTGAAAGACTTAAACATACATAAAAATATTAGTAACAATATCAGAATGCTGGAGAAGGTTACAGAACATTTCCATGGTGCATTCTTTCTTCAGACCTAAGACTGCTTTATTGATCCATATGGAAATTTGTTGTGATTACAAGGATTCTTTTCTCATATTAGGACAACACAACAGAAACATACACATAAATAGAACAGACACAACATAAAGAGTTCATTCAGCGATTACACATCGCTATGTCATGAGTAGGCCAACATCAAGAGAATCAGACTCAGCATGACCATAAACAGACAGAAAATTTCTGATTTCAAACCTGCAGATAATAAAAAACAGGTGCAGCAGCTTAAAATATTGTCATTTTAATTAGTGCTAAAAAAAAAAAAAGCTAAACACTTTTTATTTTAACTGGAGAAAAAAATTCTGAATAAAATATGACACCTAAAAAATTTGAGACTATTCATATATTTAAGGTCTAGGGATTGAAGGTCTTGTGCGTCTTTTTTTTTTAAATCCCATTAAAAACAAACATGTCTGCTTCAGCAATATCTCACTAATCATGACGTTGAGCTACGTCAACTGTTTTTTGTTCCCACTTTACAGACATTTCTAGCTCTTTGAATTCAATAACTTGGCTAGCTCAATTTTTATAATAGAGAAAAAAAAACACATCATATATATATATATAACTCCTCCTTTGTAGTCAAGGATGAGCACATGTCTTATTTCCTATGAACTCATGAGCTAAAAGGTGGCTATATAGTCCAATCCTTGCTTTAAAAAGCCGACGAGAATGTGGCTTGTATGATGAACATTTTTTAAAGTAAGGGAGATTAGCGCTGAATTGACTCACTCTTGCCCCATATCAGCTAATTCCTGTAACAGAAATGGATCCAGTCAACTGGAGCTGATTTGGAGTGCAGTGGATAACCAGTGTGCTCCACTGTGCTCCGAATGTCCCACGCTGTTTGCTAAGTGACGCCGGACTGAGACAAAGTTAGCTTTGGCTTTCCTGGTTTGAAAGGGTGTGGCAATTATCGCAAGCTGACAACTATTTAAGCCACAGGTGAGGGCTGGGCTCTGTGTGGAGCCCAATGTCAATTAGCCCGACAGCCCTGTTGACAAAGGTACTAATCTTCCTACAGAACCCCATACAGCCCAGAGGATATGATTAATTAAAAACAACTCACTTTTTCCTGTAATTAAGTTTGTAGGAACAGTCTGGACAAAGGCGCAGCTTTACTAGAGCATTTTTTTTCACACCTGACTCCAGGTAACCAAAATTCACTTCCCAACTTTTTAGACCTCCACCTTCTTCATTTTCATTGCATTTTTTATTCCCACAAGTGAATTGACCTAAAAACAGTAAGTTATAACATTAGTTAGAATAAATATTTAAATAATCTCACTTCTATTAATTGATTAATAAGAGCTGATATGTCACTAAATTAACCTTTAAAAAAAAGTTAAGATTTAATGTATTGATATTATATTTTCATTAAGAAATTTTGATGAATTCACTTCAGACATTTTTATAAAGATTTGAAGCACAAATCAATTTTCAATTCTAATTTTATGACTTATAAAATTATATTTTGGACTACTGAATTTCTTTTAAATTAATACCGGTACAACATATATGTTGCTGGCAAAGAGTGGTCTACCTTTTCCTTCAATAACTTCCTTTTCTGTTCTCCATCTCATTCCAATCTACCAAAAAAAAAAAAGACAACTAGATAAGTCACCGAATTGTTGATTATTCTTAGACTACCAAGGCAATAAACATAAGAGGAAATTATTTTAAAAAAAAAACAGGCATTAATGAACAGCCCAATTTTTTTCTCAATGCTAGTTAGTTTTCATAAGATTTTATTAGCCAGAAGTGGTAGCTGACTGGTAAAGCGCTCGGCTTCTGAACCAAGAAGCCCCTGGTTCAAATCCTGATGAAGACTGGGATTTTTTTTATTTCGGTATCTTTAAGGAACCTCTGAGTCCACCCAGATCTAATGGGAACTTGATACAAGTTGGGGAAAAGTAAAGGTGGTTGGTCATTGTGCTGGCCACATGACACCCTCATTAACTGTCAGCCAAAGAAATAGATCACCTTTACATCATCTGCCCCTGAAAAGGTAACTCTAGATTACTCTGTATAAGCCAGGTAATATTTGTTTAGCCAAAGCTTATCATAAAATTGACAAATCAGAACAATTTATAACACAAACTTTCTATATGTAATGAACCAATCAATTCAGAGTTTCTGAAAAGCTGCTATCAAACTGAAAAGTAATACTTTTATGACCATGGTTCAGTTTGTCATAATCACTAATACACCAAGCCTCAGTTGCTTTTTACTTAACCACCACTTCACCTAACAAAGTAACAGATAATTGGTGCCAGATGGCCAAACAAAATCTCAAATGGCCCAACTCAGCAAACACAAACAGAACAAGAAATGAAACAGTGCCAATAGGAGTGGATTGGGCACACAATACGAAGAGCAGCAGACAACATTGCCAGACTGGCTCTAGACTGGAACCCACAGGGGAAAAGAAAGGCTGGGAGACCAAATCAAACATGGTGGCGATCGGTAGACCAAGAAGCAAAGATGGCAGGATGGACACGGACAAAACTGAGGAAAGTTGCCAAGAACAGAGTCCAATGGCGAAGTACAGCTGATGCCCTAAGCTCCACTGGGAGTCAATGGATAGAGTCAAGTAAATCACACCTAAGTCAAGTAAATCACACCTAACCAAGAAAAAACATCACAGCATCATCCTTTTTTTGACCAAGCCACCATTACATGAGGAAAGCAGCAAATAGGAGCTCCTCAATACAGTAAGGTAACAAAAGGCAAAATGATTTAGAACCACTATGAGACATGCATTGTGCATTATCTTTAGCCAACCTCAGAAAACTTAGAACTCAGCATGAAAGAGTGGAATGCTTTGTCTTCTAATTTTGCTAAAGTGGATGTCTTTTACTAGGCAGAAGGAAGAGCCTGGGTAAGATGACTGTAGAAGTGTAATAGTTGACTGAAATTGGGTTTTAAGATGGAAAGAATTCTATGTTTATTAGATTGGTTTGTCTTTGCAGGAGAGTGGAGTGAATGCCCTTGGGCCAGTGATGTGGTTGGTTCTATGCAGTTTGTTTGAATTTTAGTAATTGGGGGCTTGATTATCTGGCAGGGATTATTATTTTACAGTTTCATTGTTTTATTAAAGTTCTAAATATTTTGCTGCTTCATCTAATCTTTGATAGACCCAGACTTGTTGATTTACCACTGTTAATGTTTAGACTTACAAATTTTGATCAGGACAATCCAATTTAAGAATTCAATGACAGTGACTACAAGTACCAATACACAAAATAATAGATTATATTTCTCGTGAGATAGATATTTAGAGATGTAGAATATACTTCTGGTAGGGAAATATTTAGAGATTATAGCTATTAACATTTTTGTAAATACCGTAGACAGACTTACTTTGTTTTCTTTGTAACGACTTAAATCTGCAATACAATACTCCTTGAATAGTTTATCATAGTAGCGCTTAGCCAGTTTCTTTTCCCTAAAAGAGTAGTTGAAAAATAAGATAAATCAGTTTGATTTGCTATAGGAATACTACAAAATGTTTTTTTTTATGAACTGTTTCTCAAATACAAAAGTTGGCAACACAAATTTGAAAAATTCACATCACTTACCAAGACAGACTGTCGTCTGTTTCATCCCATAAAAACTGATGATTCTCTCGAATGACATCAGCATCAGTCTTATCTTTAGACCTGAAAAGAGAGATTATATGAACATCATATAACTGAGAGGTTAGAAAGAACCTTGTTTTGGTCAGTGTTCAAGGTATTATTAAGAGCTATCATACATATGGACAAGTTCAATTCACAAATGAAAAGTTGCTATTTTGACATCACGTTTAATACTTTCCCCCTAGTAGAAAAATACTTCAAGGTCTGGCATCCCAGCTTCCACTATAACATACTCTCTAACGATAGTTCATACTTTTACTGTCCATCCAATGAGATCTTCTTATGGTCATTTGTCCTATCTGGTCACCTGGTACTTAGTTATTGCATTACAAAGTAGTATTTACATTGAAATATACCCCATATTGGAAAAAATATATTTAACATTATGAAAAATAATTAACTATGTCATGGTTTGACTAGTGTTCCATAATATAGATAAATAAAAATGATTTCTACAGTAGTATGTAGTGCTCTAATAAGAGAACAGAGACATTGTCTAGGGTTGAAAGACAGAGAGATATTAATAGGGAGTAACAGTAAAAGACTAACAATACTTACGTATCCCTTTTGAATTCTTTCAATGATCCACCATAGTACAGTAGGTAATTGTTGATGAACTCTTTGTGGCGAGAGTACTCGTGTGAGGTAAGGATTTAATATACAAAAACAATGGCACACATAATCTGCCCATCAGATGAAGCTATCAAATGTCAGCCTAAAAAAATGTTAACTATTCACACATTAAACTTGGAAATAGAAATAATAATCTTCATTTAGTATTTAAAATATAAAGACTGTAATAAGTACAGTAAGGTATAAAAAAAATAATATTTAGCAAAGATAATTTGATTTCAGTTTTACTAAATGTATAGCAAATCTAAATGTGCCACACTTTTTTGTGCACGCAAAGTGAATGTTCAACAATATATGTCTACTTTTACCTTGAACAGCTCAGATACATATATACATATACATAAAGACTTTACAAATATTTTAAATAAAGTTCTAACTTATAAAATACAGACGTTACTTCAAAAAAGAAAATGATAAGGTCCTATGAGTGCCTCTAGGTCAATCTAGTCATGCATGTACAAATATTTTAAGTAAAGTTCTAACTTATAAAATACAGACGTTACTTCAAAAAAGAAAATGATAAGGTCCTTTGAGTGTCTCTAGGTCAATCTAGTCATGCATGCTAATGACTTAAATTAATAAATTCTGCCAAGTCATTGGTTTTCCTAAAAGGACCCAATCTATAGTTACAATACATTTTGCAAGAAGCAAATATTTCAAGAATCTGTAGTTACTGTGCAACATTAAGAAAGTATTACAAAGAAAAGGTTTTTAAAACTTTGAAAGGAGTGGTTCGCATAAAAGAACTAAATCCAGTTATGCAAGTCATTATGAAAACAAAAGTACGTTTTTTGATAACAAAGGATACAGCATCAAGTGCTACAGCTTTAGATCTGTACGCTTTTCCTTCTTCCCTACATAGTAGAAATGTTTCATTCATTATGAATCACAATAACCTAACACTATGTAAATCCTGTATAGTAACCAGTTTTATATTAGCCATCGATTTATATTCAAATTCTTCACAAATCTTAAACTAGTGTGATAAAACAAAACTTTGTCAATGCATCAGGTTGCAATAAAGCATCCGTAACGTACTTGATGAGCTCTTCCTCCAGCTGACGCTTGTTAGCAACTTTGTCATGCTTTTTCTTTCCAGGAAGTAAGTTTGTCAAGTTTTGTCTGTAACAAATAGAATTATTATGATCTCAGTTTTTCTATTTAAAAAAAAACATAGTATAGATATATAGTCTGAGACGATAGAAAACAAAAAACAAGGCTCTGAGAATGTTTTCACTTCTTAACCTAAAACAATTTTTTTCATGATGATATTGTGCATGTTGATATTTTGTGCATGTTGATATACCGGTTGATCAGATTGAAGTGTGATATCTAAGCACTTTTCATGATCCAGTTCATTTCTCTTTATTTTTATCTTAAATATATAACAGGGCATTCTTGTTTAGACTCGTAAATGTGATCAATTTTTTTAGCTACTCAAATTTAAAAGTAACCAAAGTCTTGACAGTTAAATTATTATTTTTTTAATTCAACCTGCATCCCATAACTACATCAACATTTAAGAAGTGCATATTCTTAGCTCTTGATTAGCCTAACTAAGAATATTTACATTTAAAAAAAGGTAAATGTGGCTCTTGTATAGTTAAATAGTGACACTAACACTGAACATCTTCTGTCCTTACTGACTTAGGTCCTTCTGCATTTTTCAGCACAAGGGAAGGGGGCAAGTTCTCTCCACATAGATCGGTCATAGACCTCTTCCCAACTGGTACCCACAAATTTTAGGTCTTTTAAGAAGGTGTGCTACCATGTTAGAAGTGTATGGCCTTGTTTTTGCTTTCTTCTTTCCAGCTTCCATGCTATGGCTGACTTTAGTAAATGTGTTTCATCTTGTGTATGCATATGTCCTGCAAATCTCATTTGACATTCAGTCACCACTACACTCGGGAGAGGGAGTCAATGCAGGAAAGGACTTCTCTATTGGTGACATAATCTGTGTTCTAAAAACTAGCATGTTAAAATAGAACTTATTTATATTTGTGATAAAAAGCTTACTTTCTGGCAGTAACCTCAGCATCAGATTCAAATGCTGAATCATATTCCCTCTCCTTTGGAACCTAAAATTGAAACAGTTTAAATATTAATAATTATTACACTAATTCAGTACAATTTATTAAGGATTTAAAAATAAAATGTTCAGAAATTGTGAGGAGAGTGCCGTTGGTTAATTGGTTTACAATACATATTGTAATAATATAATAGACTTAAGTTTAGTGTCTAGAAACTATGCTTATTAAGTCTAATTAAAATACTATACATATTGTAATAATATAATTGACTTAAGACTAGTGTCTAGAAACTATGCTTATCAAGTCTAAAATACAATACATATATTGTAATAATATAATTGACTTAAGTCTAGTGTCTAGAAACTATGCTTATTAAGTCTAATTTTTTTAAAAATCTAGTGTCTAAAAACTAGACCTTTTTCAGCCTAGTTTTAATTAATCTGAATCTTAAGTGTACCTCAGAGAAATCTATCCATTCTGCCATTTTGAAGCTTTTGCTTTAAGCACTTGATGGGTTAATGGAGATTTAGGCTGGCATAGACCAAAGTGTCACAGAATCTTATAAATCCATTTTCTCCTGAGAATCTTGCATATTAAAGGGAAACTCTGATAGTTTTTCAAATTTTAGTTATTGACATATTTAAATTCTGCAAAAAAAAAGTTGTAATAGTAAACATTATATCATTTTTTATTTAAAATTAAAATCTAGCCCACATGATTTATTTATCTAGTTATGGTATGGGCTTCAGCAATTACCGTTTTTTTTTAAATAGTTTTCTATTTGTTTACACATTTCAAACATTCCTTTAGAATTGAAGACTATTACATCCAAGCCCATGTGCAAAATTTTCAAACCTGAGCAGATCAAGACGATTCGACAGTCCAGAAACTATGCCACATGAAAAATCAGGAAAATCAAGAGGAGGTGGTGCATTAGGACTTAGTCTCAGTTTTCCCATCAGCATTGATTTTTTTTCTACCTCAATAGCCAAATACATCTTGGGCTTTCTACTTTTGTCAAGCACAGTAAATATACCCTATTTCTGTTGCATTTTTCCTTGCTGGCCAAATAAAGGAGAAAGAAAATCAAGTAGTCAATAATACTTCTCTATCCAGAAAAGATGAAAATAATTATAAAAAATAGTTAACCCAAAAATGAACCAGTTCAAACCCAAACTTCTGGGAAATTATGCATATTATAAGATATCCTGAAATGATTAATGAATACATTTTCAACTCCAAACAGGTCACAACTGAATGAGACAATGCATGTTCCAGAAGCTGAATAATGGATCTAGCAAAACAAGCATTTGTGGAGTGTCTCCAGATAATGATGACCATGTCCTTTAAAGCTGCACACTTTGCCTGAACTGGAAACTAAGCACAAAATAACCATTTAGAAAAATAAGTGTATGAAGAACATCAGCACTGGTACTCTGAATCTTCCGACCTGATTATGGGAAGCTGCTGCTTGATTTTGTCCTTTATTCTTTGACTCCATAACAACACTCCCATCGTTGATTTTACCCAGCTATAGTGCTTGGATCAACGCTGGCAATGTTGGTGCTTTAAAATTGTTTTTTTCATCTTTTTTAATTGCTAACATCCAAAATTGCCTTCTTTCAATGGTTTTTACAGAGAAAGATTTTTTTAAAGAGTGGGGTCTCAATGTTGGATGGTAATGATATGGGATAGACAATCATTTTATGTGTTTTTAAAAAGTTTACATATAAATTATTTGGAAATATGAATAAATATTTTACATTTTATTTTTACTTTGGATTATAAAATATTTCCAAGATCTAATCTAGTCATTCTAGATCTAGAGTCTAGAGTTGTTGACTTGTCCACAGTGGTTATTTTTCATTTTTCCAATAGTAGTGACATGAATAATTAGCTAAAAATTTCCAGTTTCTTAAATGTTTTCTAATTTCTTGAGTTGAGGGGTCCAAACGGAGGATGCATATTATTCTATTATTGGCCTAACCAATGTTATATTAACTTATAATATTAATATATTAATAAAATTAATTATATAAGAATCTACCATATATATACTATATAGCCATATAGATCTATATATTATATATAAAGATTATAGATCTAATTGTAGATCTGTGCAGACACTAGACCTCTAGTCTAGAACTATACCTAAGACTATAGACTTAGATTTTAGATTCTGTGTCACAGTTAGTGTTGCGTGTAAAAATGTAGGGATTTTAAACTTGTTTGTTTACTTTATTAATGGGAGGCTATTCTTAAATTAAATTGCCAACTATTAATTGAAAATATTTTTAACGCTAGCAAATAAAAAAAATGGAATAAAGGCTAAATGTAGATCTAGATATTATAGTCTAGAAATCTAGTCTTATTGTATTTATTCATCTCCCTTTAAATGATAAACCCACCTAGATCTACAAATCTAGAATTCTAGATCTAGACTCAGGTAATGGCAGTGGCAGAGTAGATAATGCCGGTGCATGATGTATTAATCTTTATATTTGGTTTATTTAGGCGAAAGACCGTAAACAAAATCTGGCCGGGTCAAAGATCATGATCGTTCAATGCCATGGTGTGTCAGCACAGTTGTGTACGAAGCGGTGTCAAAACATTATGATTCGATCATAGTACCGGTATAATAAATCTAGAGATATATCATCAGTATCGCACCAGTGACCATAGCCATGTCAAAACTCTCACAGTTTCGCACCTTTGGCAAAAAAATAGTCTGCGTTGGTCGAAATTACAGGTAAATAAAATGGTTGCCTGGTCGTGCATGGCATTGTAAGATTGTATGCTACTATGCTCTCTCAAAATAATATATGTTGCATTGCTCACCATTACTCTTCTCAAAGCACTGCCAGCCCCATTCCTTGGAAAGGTCAATGTATACACACAGTACACCAGTTCCATCTCTTTCAATACTGTACTGAAAGATTCTGTCTTAACTATTGAATCTAGATAACCATGAATGACACCAAGTGTAATACCATCACACCCACAAGCCAACAGAGAAGTCACTATTCCTAAATTTAATGTAATTTGACAGGGAACATGCTGCAGAGTTAGGGAACCCAGTACCTAGCAAGCCAATACTTTTCCTGAAGCCAACTTCTGCTTACATTTCTGAAGGTCAAGCCATAAAGGTGATTACTTTGAGCATATTTTCTTTACCTATATAGGAAGTTTCTAGTAAACAAGTAAATATCTATAAGTGGGTAACAAACCAACTTAGTGCACATTAGACAACCATAATACCATTACAGTTTAACTCAGTGTTTCTCAAACTTTTCCCTTAATTAACAGAACACTTTGCACATTCTGAATACTTAGTGTAACACTTTGCTTAATTTTTTTTGAGAGAGGTTAATTCACGTGGTGGCCTGCAAGTCAATTATTCCAGTAGTTCATAGAACACCTATTCAGACATTGCGGAACACATTTTGGGAAGCTTTGCTTTAAATGAATTCTGCTTTAATAATGAGTTGTTTCTTATTTCTTTCAATATTAGATCCCACAAGGATGTAATGACTTGAACCATGAAGTAGAACTTGGAGTTGTGATTGGCAGCAAAGCTATTCAGGTAGCTCCAGAGGAGGCCTTGAACTATGTGGGTGGCTATGCTCTAGGGTTAGACATGACTGCTAGGGACTGGCAGTCCGAAGCCAAAAAACAAGGACATCCATGGTCTTTAGCTAAAGGATTTGATACCTCCTGCCCAGTTAGTGCATTCATTGAAAAAGAAAAGGTGGGATTATAACATATGCTTTTGCATAGTTTACAAAATGTTTTTTTCCAATTTTGTTTTAATATGGTAAGATTTTTTTTTCTTACAATTAGAATTGATACTATCTTATTTTAGTACCGGTATTTGTAAATACATAAGGAAATCATACTTTTGTACTTGATACTATAGGGGGGGGGGGGGGGGCATGGTGGCTGAAGTGTAAGTTCTTGGCTTCCAAACCAAGGGGTCTCAAATTTGAATCCTGGTGAAGAATGAGAAAAGACACCTTAACACATCTGAAGTTTCTCATTCAGACATTGTGATCTATGGAGCAGATGATCGTTAGGTCGTTTAAAGCCAGAACAATGACCAACCACCTTTACTTTTATCGTACCCATTATTCTGGGTGGACCCAGAGGCTTCATCTGAACTCAAACCTAGGACCTGTTGGTTCAGAAGTCAGGTGGTTTGTCCCTCATCCACTGCGCCTCCCCACACATGGCACCTTACTTAACTTTAGGCAATAGAAAGAAGAGCTCATCTGTTCTCAAAGTCTGGAAGGTAACTTTTAACTTTTTTTTTAATAGTTATTTTATTTAATACCAGTACTTCAATCATTTCTTTGCTTCTTTAAAGATTCCAGATCCAAATAACATTGATCTGTGGCTGAAAGTCAATGGAGAGACTAAACAAGCAGGGAACACCAAAGATATGATTTTCTCAGTGGAATATTTAGTTAGCTATGCTAGCCAGTATTTTACATTAGAACCTGGAGATTTACTTTTGACTGGCACACCTTCTGGTGTTTCCAAACTAAAACCTGGTGATATCATTCAGGCTGGACTAGGAAATCTGATTAGCATGCAGTTTAAAGTGGACAAGTAGTTACCCAAGAAGAAGAAAAAACACCATTATTTATTTATAATCAGTGACAATTCAATGAAGTGCCTTGTGTGATACTCAATGCAGCTATTATGTCAGGAATAAGGAGTCAACTTACTAACCAGATTTTAGTAAATTCAAGTTACTTTGTATGCAAGAGCATCTAATGTTATTTGTGAGAGAGTTAAGATTAACAGTTAATCTGGTGTAACAGTTAATCTGGTGTTGTTGTTTTTTGTGATATAGGAGTGAAAAGTGGGTAGCACAATAAGACAAGAAATGAAAAAACACAGGAGCTTGATAATAAAACTAAACCAAAATAAAAATGTGTATCTTGTAAATAATTTAATCACAATTGTTTCTCTTCCATTATGTTTTAAATGCTAGCACTTTGGTTCTCCAGATATTTACTGCTACTTAAAAACAAGTGATAAAGAAAACAAGTATATTTCTAACCATGTCCCAGTAAATTGAAAACAGCAGACATTGCAAAATGAATTTATTCTGCATCATGATTATCTGGCAACCCACAGACCCACAGAAATAAGGGGACAAAATACAAATAAAAACAAACTAAAAAGTGAATCAGCATAAATTATTTTGCAATAAATAGCATTATGTTGTTGTTTTTTTAAGATTTGGGTAAGAATTTAACAGATGGACATAAAAAATGCAATTAAAAAAAAAAAAACAAAATGGAAAATGCTTTTAAATTCTTCAACAGTCATTCTTACAATAAAATATATCTACAAACTCACTGATTTAAGACATCATCTGAAACAACATAATGAACAATCAATGATTAATTATCAACAAAATTTCACTTTTGTTTACATTTTTTTTTTACATTGCATTACATGGTATCTGATGGAACAAAGCAAGTATCTCAGGTTTAAGGCAAAACAAGCCTTTGTGTGTTTTAAGCTCAGTAAGACATGAAAACACCTAAAAGTGAAGAAACCAACTGGAGAGTATGAACTTGTTTACATAGTGTTAACCAAAACTAACATTTGTACAAGCAAGTCTATGAAAGTCCAGACCAGAACTTTGTCCAGATTAATAATCAGCGCTGTCTGTGCTGATTTGTTTTTTTTTCCAATGTTCACATAACTTATTCGTTATATGGGTATTTACTCAGTGGTAAGCTTTCTCGGTGTGGCCCTATCTCAAACAGGACTTTTTTTTAGTATGGTATCATGAATTACCACTATTACAAACTTTTAAAGGCTGGATTCCATTAGCAACGTGTTTATAGAGAAAGAAGTAAGTATAGAAAAAAACAGAAGGCCTGCATCCCTAGCATATGTTTTAGTAATCATCCAAATCAAATTCTTCAAGAAATGCCTCCTGCAAAGACGAGTCTAAAGCTTGAAAGTCTACTTGATACCGCAATATTCCTGTAGATTTAAAAAAAAAAAAAAAATTTAAATATATTTTTCAAAGTATTTTGTTCTCAGATAAAAAAATAATAATTTGAAGACATTTCTCAAAATAGTTAAGATGATGGCACAGTCAAATGATTACATGTAACCATTGTTTTAAATGTGTACAAGCAATGTTTGCCAAGTAATAAACTGAAAGTAGAAACTGGGTCAAATGTGTCAATGCTACTTTTTAATTATGACTATTTCATTCCTCTAGCAATTTAGTGTTGTCTTAGATAACTCAGTTCTTTTAAATGTGTAATATCATAAGATTACACAAGGAAAGTGTTCCAGAACTACTAAATATTTAGTTGTGCTTACACTATTAACTGCAAATCATTTACACTATTAACTTCAAATCAATTATCTCTTTAAAAAAAAAAAAAGAGCAGTTAACTTGGCGTCACATAGCAAGTGTGCTTGGTTTAATATTTTGTCAATAAAACCACCAAGAACTGAAAATAAGACAAGCAGGGTGGCTGACTGATCATGTTATATGCACTCTAAACATTTGTTCAGTCCTCTTGATGGTGCCACTGCCACCTCCTGTTGTCCTGCGGGAGGTTTGTAATAGGAAATTGAATATCTTCAACTGTGAAGGAACATCCGAAACATGTCAAACAAAAGTCTGTCTATTAAAGAATGTGTGATTGTGGAGAATGTTTCTGGATGTCTTCTTAAATTGTCCTAATTAACATTTTAAAAATATGATTATCATAAAGCCATATCCTCTGCTTCCTGTATTTTACATTCATAAAAAAAAATATAATAATGATAAAAAAAATGAAATTAAAATATCTAAATATTTCCACAAAGCATATCATGTAGCTTCATGCCAGTAATATGCAAGAATTCTCAGCTGAATTATGTTTTTAAAAAAAAAATGTAATCTTAAATGTAAATATTCTTACAATTACACTAAATAGGAAGATTTGGTATTGTCACATCAGACATTTTAAGTTTTATAAAACTGGCTATAATTTGTACATTTTGCATTTAATTTAAGCAGTTATATCTTAAAAGCAGCAGCAGGGTAACCCCCTCCCTACTCTCTCCCCTAGATGAAATGAGCACATTAGAGTATGTAAAACAAGTTTGACACACACGAGAGATTTCATAGTTTAAAATGTTCAGTAAAACATTATACTGATAGTTTAATCCTAGTGTTACAAAACATCTTACCTCCTATTCCACCAAAGCCTTTCACAAACTGAGCTCCTTCCTGGGATTTGTCTGTAATAATTTCTAGTGTGGCACCTGTTTTAATTTTTTTAAAGAAAATATTGGTCAATTAAAATAGTGGCATACAAAAAATTAATAGTGGCATACAAAAAAATGACATTTAAAAAAAGATACACAAGAAAAAAAAGTGAAAGAAATTACCAAAGTTTTTGTAGTTGTTAGCAAACCATTCTAGAAGTGGCATTTGTTCTATCAACTCTAACTCAACACCTGTCTAGAAAAGAAAATTATACACATTCAGATTTAAATATTAATAAGACTAATATGACTTACTGTTGTAGGATGCAATATCAGAATTTTGGAGTTAGGGACTGTAGCTACATTTCAAAAGGGATTTTAAGCATCATGTCTTTTATTTAATTAGCTTAATGTCTTATTAAAGTAGTCTAATTATAATCAAATTCATAAAAGCCATTGCAAAAAGTATGACTTTAAATAATACTACTTGTTAAGTAGTAGTCAATAAATCACTCAAGTAAAGTAAAGTTCCCCTTTTAGACCTTGTGATCTATAGGGCAGAGGATGTAAAGATCACCTATTTCTGTGGTCCACGGTTAACAGGGGTGTCATGTGACCAGCATAACAACCAACCGCCTTTACTTTTCACCAATTAATGTCAGGTACCCATTAGAGCTGAGTGAACTCAGGAGCGCCCTATAGATCCTGAAAGTAAAATCCTGGCCTTCACCAGGATTTGAACCCGGGACCACTGCGTCTCTAGTGGTTTAACTAATTTGGTTGTAAATTGTTCCCTCTACTAATAGAACTAGAGCTACATGGTTCATAAAGTTCAAAAGATTTGTAGAAATGTCAGTTAATATTGTCCAATCAGTTTTGTAATAAATTATCATTACAATGTAAAACTTCAAAATCAATACCAGCTGGTTAAAAAATAAAGTGTATGTGTCAAGACTTAGCAAAGCAAGATACTGGTAAAATCAAACAACATATGATTATTAATATAGTTTGATAGTCCTTAAGATTTTTATTTGTTTTTTAAAAAGACTATATAAAGGTAAAAGTTACCTCTTTATCTATGAAATATGTTTTATCTTTTTCTTGGTCGGGCCGGAGGTGTAAAATTTTTTCCTCTGTAGCAAAATAATAATGAAAAAAGTTACTATCTACTTTAAATTTTTTCCACATGTTATAGAATCAAAAAGTAGATATTATTTCATTAGCAAATCTTTCACACTTAATGAGCTACACTGGCATATCAAAAATAGTAAAAATACAAATTATGTCAACATATGAGTACCTTCTGTTGAATGATTCTTTAAAACAAATCTTTGTATATCCAAATTTTCCCATACAATTAAAATATCTACAGCACCCATCTCCATAGCTTTCAAGGTATCTTCCACACCAAAGCAATATTTCCCTGTGTCTTGAGATATTTCATCAAAATAACGGCCTGTGGAGAGAAGCAAAATGTAGTGGTTCATTTATCTGTTCTACAAAAAGTTAAAAAAATGTATATTTCTAATCAACGAAAATCTATTGATGAAATCCTTTTGAATGTTAAATATTGACATTGTGCATTCTATTTTCATAAAGTTTGATAATGCAGAAAACTGTTAACTGAATTAATCTTGACAAGAATTAGGGTCTCTGGTAGCTTTGATCAAGTAATCAGGTTTTTTAAATTTTCTTACAACTTTTTGTTTCAAAATGCAAAGAGCAGCACATGCACAGTATCAATGGAGGCAGGCCAATTAACTTTTTTTTAAATGTCATAATAACAACTTATAAATAAGTTTTAAGTTTTAGATGAATTAGGCAAAAAAAAACCTCAATGATTAATATGTAAACAAATTTAAAATGAGAGAAAAAATTCTTCTCTTTCAAAGAAAGGCTTTCCTCCAATAATGTCAAATGTCTTTTTAAAAAATATGTTCCAAAAAGAGATAAGTACCAATGAGTTTCTTTTCCTGAATAAATTTCACATTTGCTAATGAGTCAGCAGCAAGTTCAATTGCTTGATTAAATCCATTTTCTCCACCATAGGAAACATCTACAATTTTAATGATCTTGGCTTGCAATCGCTATGTGAAAATAAAATCAAGGATATTAATGTACATTTTTTATTTAAAACTGAAGTTAGAAAATTTTGTCTAAACAAAAAGCCACTATTAGATAAACAAGTTTTGACCAACTTACTTGATCAAACATATCTGATTGACTTAGCTCTGTTTTAAAATCAGCAGAACCAGCTAAAACTAATCCAGCAATATTTGGCTTGTCATTTGCAATGAATAATGAAACGGCTACT
Organism: Biomphalaria glabrata; assembly: GCF_947242115.1. NCBI lineage: Eukaryota > Metazoa > Mollusca > Gastropoda > Planorbidae > Biomphalaria > Biomphalaria glabrata. Next base: position 4,137,223 of record NC_074711.1, on the reverse strand, counting down.
TCTGCCACTTTTCTCACATAGTTATGACGTTTTTCCATTCTGAGACGAGCAAAACGGAGGGCAGACTGACCTCCTCTACCTAAGGGACAAAACCAATAAAATAAGATAAACAACTTTCTTTTAGATTTAATTTATAATATATAATCATAGAGTTACAACCTAAACAAAAATGAATACAAAGATATAATTACCGTGTTTCTTTGGTAAATCTACAGTAAATTTGTGTAGAACTTCTCTTGTGTTCCCTGACAATGTGCCAAATAGTGCCCCATTACCATCCATTACAATGAATCCAAATTTGTTGTCGTCAGCTAATAATGCTGTTAATGCCTGCATGAGAAGCAAAAATTGCTGAATGTAATCAAATGTAGAAAAATAATGTTTAAAACTCAATACATGTACTGTTAATATTTTTTCCACAAGGATTTAAATGGAAAAAAAAAAGATTTTTATTGAATCAATGAATTTTATAAACAATCTCAAGTCTTTTGCTTTTTAATTAGCTAAAAAAAGTTTTAACACCAATATGAATTTTGTGTGTTAAGGCATTTGTTATAACAAGATTTTTTTTAAAATTCAATTTATTCTTACTGCCCCCCCCCCCGGGCCCTTATTAGATAAATCTTAACAAATTACCTAGCATCTTTTTTTTTGTAGAAACTAATACATTTAGCTATGATTTGTCTAAAAGGTGTACACCCAGAATTATTGTTTTAATTAAGAGTGTCACACTTGTAAAACAGTTTTCAAATAAGAGAGTAGTTTAAAAAAAAAAAAAAGCAGCATAAAATGGCCCCCACAAGAATCGCTTGCCAATTAACTTTACATAAATGACTTACATCGATCAATTTGCCAAATATATATTTACTTTGTAGTTTGGGAAATTTATGCTTAACACCTGTTCCTTTGTACATCAAAACTGTAAGAAATGTACAATGAACACAATCTTGGCTTATGTCAAAGCTCTAGTTCTTTAAGTAAAGGTCCCCTTTCAAACTTTGTGGTCTATAAGACAGATGATATAAAGGTCATCTTTTTTTTTTTGTTGGCCTACGATTAACGAGTGTGTCATGTGGCCAGCAGAATGACCAACCGCCTTTACGTTTCCCCAACTAATGTCAGACACCCATTAGAGCTGGGTGGACTCAGAGGCGCCTGAAGATCCCGAAATTAAAAATCCCAGTCTTCACCAAGATTCGAACTCCGGACCCCGATTCGGAAGCCAAGCACTTCTCTCTAGTTTTTAACCATATGGATAATTTTGTGCTGAAAATTTACCTCTGTATGAAATTTATTGTCACAAAGATAAAGTGAAGTGTTTATGGGTCGGAATGGCTCAAAGTCAATGTTCACTTTCTTTTCTTTACCCTCCTCAGTAATGATTGTGCCACAGTATATAACAAGCCCATTGGGTGGTACTGAAAATATAAAATCTTGTTAAAAAATGTTTTTAAAATACGTTTATTTCCTTGACTCATTTAGGACTTAATTTATTAAGCGTTGGTTACCTTTGTTGTACAATTTAAGCCTCTGTTGTACAGACGTGATAGCACCCAGCACAGAAAGCCTATTTACCCTACTTTTGATATTTGAAGCTGTACCAAACTCATCAGCAAGCATTTTATTCACACGAGCTATTTGATCTCTAGGAGGTATAATGAGTGATATCATACTCGTTCCATTCCTACAATAAAAAAAAAAAAGAAACATTTTTCACTTATTAGTTAGTTGTACTCAAAAACCACTGTTTAGTAGTGTAGAAACTAGAGTTATCAAACATAAAGAGAATACTTCTGGATTTCTTCCACTTACATTTGAATGGTTTGTAATGTGTCCTGATTTATTATAAATATTATAAAACTTTCTAAAGCACGTGTTATTAAAGGATCACATTTTTATGTCAGTTTCTTAATTTCTACTCAAGTTCATTATTATTGTTGTAAAAAAATTATTTATTTATTTTACACCACTAATCATGAAATAGTTTACAAGTTGCTATAACTATAAGGAACTTTGCCTACTAACAACAATCACAATATTAAAATAATTTTCTTATAGTTTGGTGAAGACCATAAGCCATTTCTAAGTCCTAAGTTGCTCTATTTGGAAATAATGGTGATGTTTTTTCCCACTAATCCTTGGACTCTTAGACCATAACGTGACTTAAGTTTCTTAATTGATAATAGTCATTATCTTCAAATAGCTTTAAAAAAAGCTATTTTTCAAATTATAGATTCATATCTGACTAGGGTGTTGCAATGCCCAGACAACAGAATTAAAAATTGAAATTAAAAAAAAAAAATCAGCCCTGGCTATCTTCTTAATCATTACTGCAATCTCTTAACACCTTCAGAAAAACCTAGTTCGAAAGAAAAGGTCAAATGTACAGAAGAAAATCAAAGTATCTCTTAAATATTATTAACAATATTAAATTTTTTAAATTATATATAATAAACTTATCTTAATAACAACCCCAGTCGTAATTATGACGAATTATGTCAATTTAATTCAGTAATTTTAGTAATTGACAAGAGTTGTTTTTTTATCATATTTTTATGTAAAACTGATTGCTCAGCGATTTAGATCATGGTACTTTTATTTTTGTTAAAAAAAGTTATTGTTTTAGACGAATCTCCAGACATCTCTACTAGACTACTTTATAACTCAATTAGGTCTAAATTCAGATTCATTGACATTTGAGAATAACTCGATTAGGTCTAGGCTGTAGGTAGTCTAGGTCTAGATTCAGATTTGAGTTGATTTGAGTCTAGTAAACTCTAGATCTAGATTTAAATTTGACTGAATCTGAGTACTCTAGAAACTATGAACTACTATCTATGAACTAGTAACTAGCCTTAACTGGCTTAACTAGAGTTATAACTAAACTAGACTCTAGTCTATAGAGTCTAGGTGACTAGATTCCACTAGATCTAGTCTACATTCTGAGAGACTATGTCTATACTATACTAGATTACTAGATCTATAATAAACTATTAGTATTAGATAGTCTTGTAAACTTAGTGAACTTAGTCTAATCTAGAATCTAAACTTAGTCTAGTGGCATGTAATATTGGCATGTAATACTGAATGTAATAGTAATATATATACTTAATTATTAACTTAATACTCTAATAACAATATTCTGTCCACTTTGACTATATAGATCTTCTATCTAGTTATCTACATCTAGAGTAATCTAGAGTCTAGATTAGAATTAGATAGAATAGAGAATAGAGAGATTAGTCTGAGTACTCTGAGTCTTGACTCACTGCACTCTCTGACTTTCGTATAAGATCAGAATCATTCAATCAGACATCACCAGATCACACTAGATGTCTAATCACACACAGTCAATACTTCAATATACTTTTGAAGTTTATTATACTTTATAGAGACTCGATTAAATCTAGCTCTAGATTTAGTTAATTTAGTAGATCTACATCTAGAATAGTAAGATAAATCTATCTAGACTAGAATCTAGATGATCTATTCTAGGTCTAGAATGACTAGATCCATTTAACTTACCCTCTAGCTGCTTCCAGACTTTTTATAAGTTTTTTGATTTTCCATATTTCAACATTTCTGTCGGCACTTGATTCACCGACATCCATGCCGTTGGAGGCCATGGGTGAGTGTCCGAAGTGTACTTCGACGCAAAATTAGTCACTTCAGCACAACCGTATGGCGTGGTTAGAAGTTAAGATTTGGGGTGTTTTTATTTAGGTCACCTGGGCCAATTTTCTTGTATTTTTCTCTTGAACGAAACTTTAAATATTATGAGATTATTCCACACACTTGAATTTAATTAGAAAATAAAACAAAACCAAGACTGAATGAATTTTTATGGCATTTACCACCTATGGTGTAACATCCTTCATTGGTCATACAACTGCCTAGCATGAGCCATGTGAAAGAAATGACGTCACAAATTCTGTTTAAGCTCGCAGATACTAGTAAATATATTTTCATTGGATAAATTTAGAATCTTATACAAGTCAATATACGTATAACTAATATAATGGTAAATTGCAGGCTATATAAGAACAAGGATCAACTGTACATATTATCATACATCTATATTTTTTTTTCTTCTTCAAAAATATTAGATCCAGATCTATAGGTTCTCATTGTTATATAGCCTATTTACTAGTTACTAGTAGCTTGATTTAACTGAAATTTCAAATCTTTTGTATTCAATTTCATGAATTCAAAAGAATTTCTTTTAATACATCTAAACGTCTAGTTTATAAACCATGGTTAAATATATATATAGATTATTATTATTACAACCACAGTATAGAAATACCCCCCATAAATTTTGTGTTAAAGCCAACCATATAAATTATAAGAGTTTCCTCAACTTGGGGATATTCGCGAGATATAAGGGTTTTTCTCTTGGTTTCGCTTCAATAGATTTCACAAAATGTTCTATTTTCTCTCAAGCCATTTTTTCATGTCATAAACTGTAATTCGACCGATATCATAGATACATGATATTGATCTAAGTTGAAGAAATAGCGGTGGACGTTTCACCAGTCAAAACTCAGTTAGGCCTACATTTAATTTCCCTTTTTTCAGGAACAGATGTTTAATTATGATTTATGCTTATACGCTCAGCAGCTCGCCATTAAACAGCTCGCCTGACATAACAAAACTTCAAATCTAAAAAAAACAAAAACGGCAGGTAAACGGACAATGATTAACCATTAAACAGCAAACAATTTTAACAGGACAGGCCTATATGCTTTGTCACAACACGAATGTTCAATACTGTACATCGTCGCCGTCGCCACCGCGTCGGATTACTGAGTGTGTCGGACCATGTTAAGTGTCGGACTATCAAGAATCAACTGGAATTTAATAATAAGAATATTTTCAGATTTACACAAATGGACTGTCACAGTAAAACCGTATGCAATTATGCCTAATTGATACGCCATCATTTGCGTTTTGGCGACTTAGGCTCCAAATAATTGTTTGTTCATAGCAGATTATTCTATAGTCTACAATTGTCTACATCATTACATGAATATAGGTCCTTCGTGGACTGATATTCGCATAGGCGAGATATGGAATGCGATGGCCATCTTGTCTCATCCTGTCACCCTTAAGTTTGCTAATGTTGTGGAAATAAAGCGCCCATGTTGGATCAAGGAGAGCAGCCTCCAAATAATCTAGTTTTTAGATCTTTTGACTAGATTATAACACACATATGTAATTACGCTATTTTGTGTCGTGTTTTTTTTTTTTTTTTTTTTTTTCGGAAAATTTAGCGCTATTTTGTTGACGCTATTTTTTTTTTCTGTTTTGTCGTGTTTTGTCGGATAAACCCTATAATTTACATAATATGTAGATAACTAACATACAATAACAGCAATAGAAAATAAACTATTTATTGTTATTGAAAGATAGAGAGTGGAGACGGACCTGCCATTGAAAGAGGTTCCATCTAAGGCAAAAGACAGAGAGGAATGGAGAAAGACGGTCGAAAGATCTTGTATGGTGCCCCAACGTGCCAAACAGATCAAGGGATATGTAGGCCTGAAGGTAAAGAGAGAGAGAGAGAGAGAGAGAGAGAGAGAGAGAGAGAGAGAGAGAGGTGAGAAAAATAAGAAATAAAAAAAAATACATAGCCCCGACAATGATTGAAACCTGGATCTTCAACTTATTCCATAAACTGACTTATATTATTATTGTAATTATATATCGAAGTGCTATTAGAGCATGGAATGGGTTGCCTGGGCTAAGACTAAGACTGTTTTATTGATTCTTACCGAAATTTGTTTGTAAAAATGTTTGTAAAATGTTTTACTTATTTCGGATGTTCCTTCAGAGTTGAAGATAATTACTTCCTAGTCCAAACCTCCCGCAGGACGACGGGAGATGGGAGCGGGCAGGGTTTGAACCCGGGACCATCGATAAGTCCGAACGACAGTCCAGCGTGCAAACCGCACGACCAGGCAGACATCCGTTGTGATTACAAGGACTCTTTTCTCATATTAAGACAACACAACAGAAAAATACACATAAATACAACAGACACAACATAAAGAGTTCATTCAACGACTACACACAGGTATCTTGGTGCATTTCATGTTCCCTGATCAATGAGTGGCGGTGATAGAGTCTGACTAAATTTAAGTCATTGGTTAATATGCATGACTAAATGCATGACTCGTAGGACGTATTCATCTTCTTTTTTGAAGTAACGTCTGTATTATATAAGATAAGACCGAGTGAGGTACGAACGAGTTTTTGTACCGCTCCGTTCTTGTTTTGATTGACAGCAGTCGTCCACTTCGCGACGACCTGACGTAGTTCTGATGGAGCGGGTGGCCGTTGTCTTCCAAGATTTTTTCTTAGGCAGAATTTAAGTCATTGGTTAATATGCATGACTGAATGCATGACGCGTAGGACGTAATCATCTTCTTTTTTGAAGTAAAGTCTGTATTATATAAGATAAGAAGCGACCAAGATACGCAGCCCATTGATATTCTCAAGAGACGCTGGCGATGAATCTGCCACACCCTTCGCAAGCCTGCATCAAACATCACGTATGGATAAGATAAGCCTGGAAACCACCCCCCTAAGGCAGGGGCGTAGCTAGGAATTTTCTATCATTTTGGAGGCCCGGGGGGGGGGGGTCTTGGCCTCTTTGGGGGCCTCTGCATTTTGCGTAATATTTAATATTTAATGTAAAAAAAACACTCATTTGGGCCCCCCTCAAGTGGGGGCCCGGGGGGATTTTCAATTTCTCCCCCCCCCCACAACAGCTAAGTCACTGCCCTGGAGAAAGAAGGTTGGCAGATTTTGTGTGGTGCCCCAGCGGTCCAGCAGAGAAAGGATAGGTGAAAGTGAATGTGAAGTTAGATGTGAACATGGCCTAACTGATGTCTTATAATGAATATCTAATTGATCTAATTGTTTTGTAAAGGGTCAATCTCTTATTCAAATCCTTAAGAAAAAAACATTTCAAAAAAAAAAAAAAGTCCTTTAGTTAGGTGTTCTATAGCTACATTACAGCACAGTAGTTCACGCGATAATATGAAAAACTACTTATTAATTGTGGTTTTAAATTATGTCCAACTTATGTGCCTACTAAATAGATTTTTTGTCTTTAAAAAAAGTAAACATTTTTTTGCGTAAATGTAGTAGTTAGTATGAGAGAACTTACTTAACTTAGCAATACAAATGTAAAAAAAAAATATTTTTTTTACAAAATATCTAAAACCATTTGCATAGATGTGTTAAAAATATGGTAAGTAGTCATCTCCTCTACAAAAGAGCCTCCCGTGTTTGTTACTATTGATAGTGAATAGTTGTAAAAGTGCAGTATTATTATGGGAAAACTGCTTGCTTAAATTAAGTGATTTAAAAAATTAGATTTTTCGCTTTCAGAAAAGAAAAAATGTGGCCGTTGCATCAGAACTTTGAATAGTCTAAAATATTACGATGTCGGATTTTCACTATCTTTTCTAGTTTACGAAATCTAAACGGGACGGACGGACTGAAGACATTCCACACAAAACTAATATAGTCTTTTCCCCTTTCCGATTCAAAGAGATCGATCCTTATTGGAGACTGCAGCAAACGTCGACAGATCCGAGTATCTTTTCTGTTGCACAGACGTCATGCGAGATTCGCTGAAGATGCAAAAAAAGCCATGATAATATATATTTTTATATATTGGCCTCTTTCAGTCGTAGAACGACTATGGTTTATCTCGAACACTTTTTTATATGGTAGTGGAGCCCTTATTTTGGAGAGACATTCCCGTCCACATATATTGCAGGTCAAGGTGGCTTAAATTTCGCTTTGGCGGTAGAGGAGCCGGCCATTTTCCGATAATATATGTAGATCGTAAAGTGCACTTTTCTTTTCTTATCTTATAAAATACAGACTTATCTTTAAAAAAAGAAGATTAGGCTACGTTCTAGGCCTCATGCATCTAGTCATGTATGTTAACCAATTACTAAATTCTGCCAAGTCATTGGTTTTTCTGGCTGGCTCAGGCAACACATTCCATGCTCTAATAGCACAAGTATTCATAATGTTTGTTCTAGATTAATATTATTATAAAATAAATAAAATTGTACATGACAATGAATATCACATTCAACACACCAACTTATCACACAATACGTTACAAAAAACAAAGTAGCCTATAGGCCTATTTTATAGTTCAATGGTAGGCCATTGATCTGTGTTAAAACGTTTTTTTTTTTAATCCTAAACTTAACCATACTTATAGATATTTGCTGCGGAATGAATAACCATAGTAAACATGGCAGCTTTCATTGTTTTGTTCTGCTCAAGATTTCATTCCCTTTCGAAATAAGACCAGTAGAGTTCGGTACTGAAGTAGATTTATATAGAATAATATAGATTTAGATCAATACTCACAATTTTACTTCTAGCTACTTTGTTATTCGAGTTAAGGTTAAAATGTCAGATTTTAGAATAGCTTTCTGCGTATTGTGTGGCCTTCCAGCTGCTGGCAAAACATCATTTCTCAATTTTGTATCAACTTTATTAACTGGCAAAAACAAGACTAACAGTAGCACTGCTAAATCTATCATCTTTGAAGAAACTGGGACTGACTATATGAAAGTTGTTGGCATACATTATGATATAGTAATACCATATCAAGTCTACCAGGAACAGTCAGTAGGGGAACAGCCTCAACAGGTAAATTTATCAACAAGAATTAGATCTTAGAATCTATATCTAGGTCCTAGATCTAGGCACTTGCTTGAAAATTTTTTTACTTATTTTAGTTTTACTAGTCCCTTCATTGTCTCTAAGACAAAACTTTCCCTATTTACGAAATAAATAATTCGTAATTCCTAAATAAAGAACCCCACATTTTACAAACATATCTCAATAGTGTAGAATTTATTTCTTTTTTTTATATCAAAAAAATTAATTAATTAATTATAGCCTTTATATAGCGCTACTTTCATGCTTATAGCATGCTCAGAGCGCTTTTGGTCCAATCTCTTTTGTGGACCAGTTGGGGGGTATCTAGGAGTTGGTTTTCCATGCTGCCTTTAGGCGCTCAGTAAACACAACTCTGCCTGAATCGGGTGTCGAACCTCAAGCCCCCTTCTAGGTAGCCAAGCAAAGCCAAGTGGACTTGGCCTCTCGACCACGCTTCCTACCAAAATAATAAATTAACCGGTACCAATATTTAAATGACTAATTGGTTTAAATTTTTGTAATTGATTCATATTTTGTTAGGTTCTCGGTAAAATAAATTATTTGGGAAGTTTCAACTTGATCTGAGAATGGGTTTAGAAAATATAGCATGTACAATTATCTAAGAGGACAAAACCAATATCTTTAGCCATATATCACTTAATACCGAAGGATTATTTTTCTTGTTGTTATCAAACAAAATAATGGAATGTCAGGTACCCATTAGAGCTGGGTGGACTCAAAGGCCTCCAAAGATCCCAAAATGAAAAATCCCAGTCATCACCAGGATTCAAACCAGCTACTTCTGGTTCAGAAGCCACATGCATCACCTCTCAGCCACTGCGCCTCATCTAGTACACTGCGTCGCCATTTTCTTTTTGGTCCTCCTCTGCGTCTTGTGCTCTGGGAGTTCTATTATTTTCCTTGTTGTTATCAAACAAAATAATGGAATGTCAGGTACCCATTAGAGCTGGGTGGACTCAAAGGCCTCCAAAGATCCCAAAATGAAAAATCCCAGTCATCATCAGGATTCAAACCAGCTACTTCTGGTTCAGAAGCCAAGTGCATCACCAAATCAGCCACTGCGCCTCATCTAGTACACTGTGTCACCATTTTCTTTTTGGTCCTCCTCTGCGTCTTGTGCTCTGGGAGTTCCACTCCTCTAAGGCCAGTCTAGCTCTGTTGTTGGTATCTTTTCTAAGAGTGTGACCAATCGATGTCCACTTTCTAAAATCTGCAACTCTATATTTCTCTGTCCACACATCTACAATTTGGTGTTTTCTATTTTGTCATTCCAGTGTATTTTCAAGATATTTTCTCAGACATCTGTTCATGAAGGTCTGTAGTTTTTTAGTTGTTGCTTCAGTTGTTCTCCATGTTTCAGAGCCATGCAGTAGGACCGCCTTGACATTAAAGATTATTATTTTAGTCTTGTTAGAGATGTGGGGACATTTCCAGGTTGGTTTTAGGTTTGTAAATGTCTGACACTAGATTTATACATTTAATGTCTTCATCTGTTCCATCTGATACACTGACTACACTCCCAAGGTATATATAAAACTATTCACTTGGTTTATAGTCTGAGAATATTAATTGCTGGTACAACAGGCTGGCATAGCTTCATACTACGTTTGTTGAAAACAACTAGATAGAAATTGTATTTTTAAATATTTGTTACATTTTTCCAAATAAATATATGTATTTTCAAGCTTTTTTTTATTCTTTATCATCAGGCTGTAAAAGTCTGGAAAAATTCAAGACAAGATGTTTTGTTGTTGATGAATGTCTTGATACATGGCTTGCTAGCATGTGCTGGAAAAAGACAGTTCTATATATCTCAGCCTGAAGGCATTAATGATGATTTATGGAAGAGATTTGTCCAGTTGCTTCAACCCCTTGCTACATCTTGGGAACCATCTGTAAATAAAGTATTAATTGTTATTGATGACAATATGCATCTTCGAAGCATGAGATATGAGTACTACAAGCTAGCAAGAGAATGTAAGATCATGTATGTATTCTGAGTACAAAATTCTGGCGAAATCTCATTAGCTTACAATAACAAAAAAAAAAAAACATAACTTAATAAATACTCAGAAAATACAGAAAGATATAGGTACATTTCTTATTCCATATGCTAAGACAAATTTCTTTTAATTCCTCTTTCTTTCCTATTGTATTAGAGCATGAAACAGGTTGCCTGAATAAGACAGGAAAACCAGTGACTTAGAGTTTAAGTCTCTAATTAACATGGAGGACTAGATTATCACTTGAATAATAGAACATAATTATCTTCTTTTATAAGAAAAATGTAATATCTTGTATGTATTACTATTGTTACCAGCCAGAAAAAGAATGTAAGAACATTATAATCCTGTGATGCACACTGGCGACTCAATGAAACATGAACTATGCTGTGCATAAGAATGACGCTCTGGTGTGAATGTAAAAAGCTGGATTCTATGTGAAAATTGGATTCTGTTGTGAAAATTGTTTGTTCCCTCTTTATTTGATGACTTGTTTCATTTTTAAACTTGTGCTATTGGTTCCCTTTTCCTTTAGTTGTTCGCATGGATTAATAACAACACATTTTAGACTATACTATATATAGATATTATATGTCACTGATAATTCAATAACTAGTGACACTCTTAATGTCTCGTTGTCATTTAGATTGAACTAATCTGTTGCTAATGAAATACTCAGAAAGACACAAAGATAAAGGCACATTTCTTATTCCATATGCTAGAACAATTTGTACAAGTGCTCCTTCTTCCCTAGTGCTATTAGAGAATGGAATAGGGTGCCTGAATCAGCCAGGAAAACCAACGACTTGGCAGAATTTAAGTCATTGATTGACATGCATGACTAGATTGACACATGAAATGCGTAAGATGTAATAATCTTTTTTGAAGTAACGTCTGTAATCTATAAGATAAGATATATGAAACTATTTTTTATTGCATGGTTGAACTGTTAATTAATAGCTTCCAATGTTAATTAATTAATAGATTTCAGTTAACATTAATTTGTATTTGTTAAATCTAGATGGTGTTGGCTACTGTCAAATCGTTTTGGACATTGCACTGGACAAAGCACTTGAAAGAAATCTCCACAGAACTGGTGTAGACCAAGTGTCACAGGATGTCATCACCAAAATGGCTAAAACTTTAGAAGTTCCTGATCCTAGTAAAAACTCCTGGGAAAAATTAAGTTTAACCATTTCAGATGATGTAGAGATAGATTGGTGAGTTAGCTATAGTATTAGCTTTAACAGGTGTATTATGAACTATTATTATAGATTCCCAATAGTAACAGTTGTGAAGTGACTATGGATCATCTCATAGAAATGAGAGATGAAAGCCTGGGCATTAGCTATGGTCAGAATGATGCTGCCCACCTAGCTGTTCAGCAGGTAACAATACGGTTTAGGAAAAGCGATATCACAGGTTCTGCCAAGGGTTACCAGGTCCTTATTTTTCTTCAAGGTATAGTGGCAAGAAACAGAGGTTTGCTTTATTACTTTTCTTTCTCCTGGGTGGGTAGCCAGCCTAGGTTAACAAGCCCTTCCTGATTGCTTACTGGTTTAAGCACCAGTTGCTCCTCTTTGGCCCTTCTCCTGTCACTGATAACAGTTCCACCAGACCCAATATCTGAGCCACAATGATGCCTTGGACTGGTTGTGGGAGGATATTTGAGACTAATGCCATTGGAACCATTTTATCCATTACCACTTCCAGCACTAATGACCTTCAATAAACTTATTTAAAAAAATGTATGGTTCTTGTAAGGTTGGAATGGATCAATAAAAGCACAATTGTATAGTTGAAGACAGTTTCCTAACACTTAGACTTAGACTTAGGTCCTCCCGCGCCGTTCGGCGCATTGGGCGGCAAGCTGTCTCCATAATGATCTGTCACTGGCAATGTCTGAAGCCTCCTCCCATCTGGTGTCCACTGTTCTGAGGTCCTCCATGAAGGTGTGTCGCCAGGTAATACGAGGACGTCCCTGTTTGCGCTTTCCTCGTTTTGGCTTCCAGGTTATCGCAACTCTTGGTGTGCGTAATTCCTAACACTTAATACAACATTATTTGTCTCTACAGGGATCTGGTGATTTCCTTCATAAAAACTGCATTTTTAAATCCTGTCCAGCCAGTCGTGAGGAAAAACCAAGAAGAAAGTGCTACTAGCCGCAGTCAGTGTTCTTCTAGTGTACTACACCAGGCCGACCTCATTTTAAGGAAATGTGTTTCTTCTTGGTTGGCAGAAAGTTAGTAGAGTTTTGTCCATCAATTATTACTACTTCTAAACCTTCTGGCATAACTTCTATTATGTTGATCTACAAATGCAATCATTTTTAATAACCATATTGTCAAATCTTTTTATATGGAATTTCCAGTTATTTCAATCAACCATCTCAATCTCAGCGTTATAGCAATGAATGTGATAAGTTCAAAGGTTACATTGAATAAAACTAAGTACTATTATTAAAACTGTATTTCAAAATATATAAATATAAAATTTAATTAAGACAAGTTGAATGATCAACATTTGAAAATTTTTTTTTTATAAACCATAAGTAAAAAAAAGTATTATAATCAATTAAACAATTAAAGAAAAGTGATATCAAACTAAGTACTCACGTCTCCCATATCTTAGTGAAATGTTTATATAATTTGTGTGTGTTTATAAACATCTTTAGTTTCTCTGGCAAACAAATCATTAAATCCAGTCCAACTTTCTGATGTAAACTTCACATGTCATGTTTGAGTGAAACTGTGGTATGAATATATTGTTATAACTAAAATGGCGACCAGGTTAGGAGTAGCTGTGTGTCTGAACAATGATAAATGTAGCACAGGTTATCTTGCTTCTTAGTGGTCTACTGTGTCAAAGGACAAAGAAAAGTGCTGATATGAACTCTCAATGTGTAAATAACCTGTGATGTGGTCATATTGACTCGGTGCCTTCCCTGCAGGGAAAAAAAGGAAACTTTCTTGTATTCTTTTTTTTGACTGTCTCAGACTTGCTGATCTCCATCTCAACAGGTCTGCAAAACACCAAATTCTCGACCTGTATGATGACATATATGCACTACATAAAACAGCAGGGTTTCTGTACAGGGCTTTTGCAAGAGAGAATTAGAACCTCTCAAATGGAGTTTGATGATGAAGATGGTCTTAGGATTGGCATTGTTTTGTGTGATTTTTCTAGAAGGCCTCGATGGACCTTATATAAGACAGTGCGTCGAGGTCGAGACTATTCAGTCAGGTATTGTTAGTCCATAGTGAAGTCAGTCTGGTACAGGGAGTCCAGGATGAAGTTAGTCTAGGAAAGTTGAGTTCAGCCGAGTTCAACATAGATCATAACAGTCAGACTTAGCACAGCTTCTGTCTAGTTCCCTAAATTTGGGCGGAACTCTGTTGTGTTAACATTCATCTCTCTAGTCTAGTTCCTAACAGCACAACCTTCTGCAGAAACAAGATTTCAGTGCGCATCACAGAATTATAAATCAGAATGACAACATTATGAAAACTTATTTTATATGGCATAATTATGTATGAGCAGCAGTGCATTAGAGTGTTAATGAAAATTAATCTTTAACTCTGAATTTTTTTCTTCTCAGATAAGTTGAATCGTAGTCTTAGTGAATTCCAACAATGTGTGAAACATGCCAACCATACTAAAGAAAGTATTCTCAGCAAACTTCATCAAGGGGACTGTGATATTTCAGTTTCATTGGTTGCAGAGTCTCAGAATGCAGCACGGGATCCACAGTGCCTGTTATACAAATTTATTGAGGACCTCTTTCTTACACAGATTAAAACTAAGCTTTAGTATTGAAATGTTTGTCTTATAGAATTTAAAAGCAATAATTTATTATCATTTATGATAGTGTTTGCAACTAACTTAAATTTTGAACAGGTCAAGGTCACTCACAGTGCATGATGTTGGTCTCTTTAGTACACAGATCGCTACCAAACTTTAGTCACTGTCACAGAGCATTGATGTGAACTTTCTACTAAGTTTTATTTGTGCTGATTGATGGTATATCATCATCTGTTCCCCTAACCAATAGGTACATTAGACAGAAAAAAAACTTATTTGGTTGCAGTTGATGTATTTTAAAATTATTGAATGAATCTGCGACTTTCATAAAAATTTTCTTTGAGAATATAGGATTATAACCCGACAGGTTTTTTTATAAGAATTTTAAGCTCGTTTTTTATGGTTGGGATAGTTCTTGCTGTACATCACTGCTTTGTATCTGAAAGTAGGAATATCTGCTGTCTTTTAAATATACGTCTTTTAAATTTACCACAACCTTCAGTTTATGTTTATTTTGTTTATGTTTCGGATGTTGCTTCAGAATTGAATATTATGTCATCCTATTTCAAACCTCCTGCAGGACATGAGGAATGACATCGAACAGGATTAAAACCTGGAACCATTGAGATGACAGAGGCGCGGTGGCTGAGCGGTAAAGCGCTTGGCTTCCGAACTGGTGATCCTAGGTTCAAATCCTGGTGAAAACTGGGATTTTTTATTTGAGGATCTTTGGGCGCCTCTGGTCCACCCAGCCCTAATGGGTACCTGACATTAGTTAGGGAAAAGTAAAGGCGGTTGGTCGTTGTGCTGGCCACATGACACCAACAGAAAAGGGACCCTTTTACATCATCTGCTCTATAACCACAAAGTCTGAAAGGGGAACTTTTTTTACTTTGAGATGACAGTTCTAGGTGCTTCCATCGTAAAACTACTCTCAGGGATGTTTATTTCTGAAATAAATCAGTTTCAAAGCTTTCTTATAGTTCTATTTATCTGACTTTTTATTTATACTTGGATATATTGTTTAAATGTTGAAGAACATTGATGTAAACTTTCTTAATATCCTGGTGCATGTACAAACACAAAATTAAATATTCTAATTCGTGGCCCCTCAAGACACAGTGCTGATACCAATCTGATATGCCTGGTCTTGGTAAACTTAATCTGTTAAAAAGAAACACTTGATCTGTATTTTATTTTTTTTTACAAATGGTTTATATTTGTGTGCTCAGCTGGGGCTGCACAGCCACTGGAAATACTGCATTCCCCATTAATCTTCGGACTCGAAGACAAGCCTTATTGTTATTATTATATTTGTGTGAATTAAAAACACAAAAGTGTACCTATTTGGAGGAAACAGAAATAGCCGTAGCTGCTATTTTTGTACACATTAAAGGGAGACAATGGTTACAAATTGGACCTTATGTTAACACTTTGAAGTCCTACGTCTTGGACTGTGACTCAAGGCCGGCCCTGCTTTTGTGCTTTTAAATGAGAGTTTACCTATACAAATCCATGTCTACAATCCTGTTGTATGATTCTGAGATCTGAGTGTTATACCAACAGTGTAAGACTTCTTAAACATTTCCTCACAAGTCTTGTGTTCTCTATCATTGACAGACAAAGACAAGACCGTCGAGTAGCCTACTTTACAAGCTATTATTGTAACTCTGCTCCCGCGTGCCACACTTGTGGTGCTGCATCAGAGCGCCATTCAATACAAGTAGTAGAAGACATTTTTAGACAGGAAGAAGGACTGGTGTGGCTCAAAGTCATGGGAGTCTGAACAGTCTGGGGCTAAGTTCTGTCCTGTGGGATACTAGTCAAGTGTTCGGAAGACCTGGAGCGACACTGGGAAGTGTGTCGGTGGTCTGTTCTGGTATTAATTAGGCCGGAGGAAATTCCAGCTACCCGTCGCCTCAGCGTGGCCCTCCGGTGGAAACATCCAGAGGTGGATCTGGACAGGCTAAGAACGAGTAGCGAACCAGGCCTTCTAGCAGGTCTCCCTGGGTCAGCTTTTGTTTTTTTTTTATCTCACTCGGGGTGGGGATGGAACAAGTAACCTGCAACCCAGTCCAAAAAGTCCGCCACGCCGTTCCACAAGGGGGCCGTCATCAGTGTCCCGTTAGCTGGAGTGGCGGTCCCTTCACGGAATAGTGGCGGTTACAGTATAGGAATATGAGACAAGCTCCCCGCAGCTAGCGCTGTTCTCGGCCACTTATAGCGAGTGGGCCAGGACCGGGGACGGTGCGCTGTGTACATTCAGTCAACCGATATGGCCGCCTATCGTTGGGTGCCCTCAGACAGGACAGGGGTGAAGAGCCCCATGTCCAGGCCTGGTGGTTGGATAAAAGCCTTTCTAACCATCAACGGGATAATGGCGCCTCCGTCGCCGATTCCCTACTGGACTTCATCGAAGGTATTAATTAGGACTCTTTAAAACTTAAGACATTACTCCCCGTGACTTTATAGCGGAAGTCCAAGTCTAACTATTTGTTGATGCTTGTCATAAATCATGTTGGACAACTGTAGAATTTCAGTATCTGGTCAATGTGGTCACCTTATGAATTTTCCTTAGACAACGTAGGTGGAAGGGGTTTAGCTCTTTGATGTGGCAGGAACATAATGATATTGTTATAACCCTGGTGGCGGACTTAAAGGGTTAATGTTTGTGCGGCCTACTGACACACATGATTCAGGCTAATCACACAGGTCAAGGGCTGTTGAACAAGGGACATTACTGCTAATGCACGCAATATGACCAATGTTATGGTCATGTGACCAAAAAGCCTTTACAGACGAGAGACAGTGTGTTAGAAAGGACAGAGTTGAGTCCAGGACAGCAAGCAGGACGGACTGTGTGCTACGAAGTGAGTCCTCGAAAATGTAGCTTTACGAGCTAGAGAGACTTGTAGTGATTAGTTAGGCAGTTCTGTTGTGTAGCATATCATTTCAAGTTAGTGTAGCCAATTGTGTTTATTGGCTGTTGTTGATGTAATTGTAAATAAACCGCCACCTTGTTTATTGAAGCTCTTGTTGTCAAGTTGATGTTTTAGATGTGTTGTGTTGTTGGGCATGTAACAATAAGATCCAGGACTCTGATGCATATAAGAGTGAAGGGAGCACTGCCAAAAGCTGCACTGGCACAAGGAAGTCTATCTCATCATCTGGGTTGGCATTTGCTGATATGCCTCCCAGATAGACAACCTTTTAAAACATTAGCTAGTTTATGGTCATTTATAAGAATGTCTGGTTTTGTGGCAGATTTATTTGGAGGAGGTTGGTGCAGACGTCTTTTTTTTTTACACTTTTTTTTTGTGTGCTAAATAGCAGAGCGGTCATTTTTTCTTCTACTATGTGCACAGAGCTCTTTTTCTATATGCTGGTGACTTTTTATAAGAGCGATTACTTTGCTCTTAATAACTAATGGATGATAAGTTTTTAAAAAAATTGGACAGGTAGAAAAGGAGGGAGAAAGAAAGGAGAGAAGGAAAAAGCGTTAGAGAAAGATAAAAGAGAGAAAAAGAAAGAGAAAGGAAGAGAGAATGAGACAAAGGACGAAAGAAAAACAATAAAGAAAGACAATAAGAGAAAATAAGAATTAGAGAAAAAGAAATATCAAGAAAAAGAAATTGAACATGAAAAAAAAAAAGAAATAACACGAAAAAGAAATTGAACATGAAAAAAAAAAGAAATTGAACATGCAAAAAAAAAGAAATAACAAGAAAAAGAAATTGAACATGAAAAGAAATTGAACATGAAAAAAAAAAAAGAAATTGAACATGAAAAAAAAAAGAAATAACAAGAAAAAAAAATTGAACATGAAAAAAAAAAGAAATTGAACATGAAAAGAAATTGAACATGAAAAAAAAAAAGAAATTGAACATGAAAAAAAAAAAAATAACAAGAAAAAGAAATTGAACATGAAAAAAAAAAAGAAATAACAAGAAAAAGAAATTGAACATGAAAAAAAAAGAAATTAAACATGAAAAGAAATTGAACATGAAAAAAAAAAAGAAATAACAAGAAAAAGAAATTGAACATGAAAAAAAAAAAGAAAATTTGAGAAAAAGAAATAACAAGAAAAAGAAATTGAACATGAAAAAAAAAAGAGAATTTGAGA
The DNA here is from genome assembly GCF_947242115.1 of Biomphalaria glabrata. Classification (NCBI taxonomy): domain Eukaryota; kingdom Metazoa; phylum Mollusca; class Gastropoda; family Planorbidae; genus Biomphalaria; species Biomphalaria glabrata. The sequence goes on along the minus strand of NC_074711.1, from coordinate 4,118,575 downwards.
AAAAGAAATAACACGAAAAAGAAATGGAACATGAAAAAAAATGTACATGTTATGTTGCCCCGTTTTGTAAGTTTGAAGTGATGTGAGCTAAGTTTGGTTGAGTGGATCATATTGGTGTTTTTGCATGCAGCATGTCACTTCTAATGTTATTTTCTTGTTCTGAATGCATGCGGCGCAATGCATGAGCGAAGTAGATGCTTTCCTCCTAAGAGACGTGCAAGGTATAAAGGTGTGAGGTGCGACGTTTTTGTATGGAGGTAATCTAGACTAAACAAAGAAGAAGAGGCAGGCAGAGAAAGCGATGGGAGGACAACATAAAAGAATGGACGGGCCTGCCATTGATAGAGGTTTTAAACAAGGCAAAAGACGGGGAGGGATGGAGAAAGACGGTCGATAAATCTTGCTTGGTGCCCCGACGGTCCAACAGACTAAGGGAATAGGTAAAGGTAATCTAGAATACATAGCTAAAAATTAAGTTTTAGTTTTATACTATTTTTTTTATTGAGAGGTCTATATATAGCCTACCGGTATCTTATTTTATTATATCTATATTACAAGGTCTTCGGGGCTCGCATAGCATTCCTTCAGGGGATGTTACCAGGAAAAAGAAGAAGAGGCAGAGAAAGGGATGGAGTAATAAACTGTCAGGGGTGTCCGGGCAGACGTGCCACGGCAAAATTACAACCCGGCATGAAGTTAATAATCAGCGTTGAGGTGGGGAACCCGGTGGAGCAAGTCATACCCTAGATAGACCTGTAAATCCACATGACAGAATTGGGGGGGGGGGGTCCAACAGACTAAGGGGTAGGTGACGGTCTTATTATTTACATTGAAAACTTACAAACGGAGAGAACCGTTTCTCGAGACATAAAATGCCAGAGAGAGAGAGAGAGGCATTTATTTACATTTTTTTTGGGGGGAGGGAGGGTAGTATCGATTTGTTTAAAATAGATTATTTTTTAGGCCTACTAGACATATTAAATACATGTTATGGTGATTAATACTACATAGATATAAAGTCCTATCAATAAATTGTATGCCTTATGTTACTTTTCAGAAACCCGACCCTCCGACACTACATAGTTTTAGGGTCAATTAAACAATGCCTGATCGAACGTCCAAGTCAACACTTTAGCAGCCCCAAACGATTATTATGATAGATCTAAATGATGATACGGGCGTTTCAGACAGTATCATGGGCTGTAGGCCTACTTTATGTGAATCAGGACACATTATCCGAATGTTCCAGCGTGCGAATTGCAAGGATTTAGTCGCACGAGAAGAGGCGCGGTGGCTATAGACCACAAGGATCTGAAAGGGGAACTTAATTCAGTGGCACAAGAAGTTGCAAAGGAAAACGATCGTCTCTCGAAGCTTAAAATGCCACGGACTTAAATCTCTTCGGCTTAATATAAATTTATTATTAATAATCTCTTACTTTGATCCTACCTAAGCTTAGCTTATAGAACCAAATCTGTGAAAATATTGATCGTGAATTTAAATTAATCCGAGGATCAAATTAAATTGGCTTTCGCTTTTTTTTTTTTTTTTTTGTAATCATTGCTAAAACGGAAGTAGCACACATATTGTTCATGACCCACGAAAGAGGAAGTAACTATAGGCTAAGAAATAAATATTGTGGCAATTTACATCTCCAGAGACGACAATCTCCCTTTGCAACTTCTCAGGTGACTTAGGCTCTACTCAGACGCCTTTAGACTTTGGCCCTACTTAGACTTTGGCCCTACTTAGACTTTGGCCCTACTTAGGCTTTGCCCTACTTAGACATTGGTCCTACTTAGACTTAGGCCCTACTTAGGCTTTGCCCTACTTAGACATTGGTCCTACTTAGACTTAGGCCCTACTTAGACTTTGACCCTACTTAGACTTTGGCCCTACTTAGTCTTAGGCCCTACTTAGACTTTGGCCCTACTTAGGCTTTGCCCTACTTAGACTTAGGCCTTACTTAGACTTTGGCCTTAGACTTAGGTCCTACTTAGACTTTGGCCCTACTTAGGCTTGGCCCTACTTAGACTTAGGCCTTACTTAGACTTTGGCCTTAGACTTAGGTCCTACTTAGACTTAGGCCCTACTTAGACTTTGGCCCTACTTAGGCTTTGCCCTACTTAGACATTGGTCCTACTTAGACTTAGGCCCTACTTAGACTTAAGTCCTCCCGCGCTATTCGGCGCATTGGGCGGCAAGCTGTCATTGGCAATGTCTGAAGCCTCCTCCCACCTAGTGTCCACTGTTTTGAGGTCATCCATGAAAGTGTGGCGCCAAGTTATACGAGGACGTCCCTTTTTGCGCTTTCCTGGTGTTGGCCTCCATGTCATCGCAACTCTTGGTATGCGTAGTTCATTTTGTCGGAGAACATGTCCCGCAAACCTCATGCGACGCTCTGTCAAAACCACACTAAGTATTCGAATCCCGGTCGAGCATAGGATTTTCTTGTTTGAGACCCGATCCATATAACTGACTTCCAAAATCTGTCTAAGCCATTTTTGTTGAGCCACATTTAGTCTTTTCTCAATTTTGGCAGATGACTTCCATGTCTCACATGCATATTGTTGTAACTCCGCTCCCTCGCCACACTGATGGTGCGCATGAGAGCACCATTGAACGCATGAGAGCACCATTGAACGCATGAGAGCACCATTGAACACATGAGAGGACATGTTTAGACAGGAAGAAGGACTGTTGTAGACCCGGCTGCAGTGATCTGCAAGTTATTGAGGTCTGGGCTGTCATGACTCGAGAGAACGTCCTTTGTGCTATCTATGAACTGTGTTGTGGACCTGGGGCGGCTTTTATTATTGACTTTATTATTATTGCCGATGTTGGCAGTATTGTGACGTCAGTCGGTCGGCGTCTGGTTTACTATGAAACCATGGTGACAAGATGGTAGCAGTAGCAAGGTGCTTATGTCTAATTATTGAATACATAAGGTATCTACCTATATATTTGGTTACTCTACGCACGACTGTGCGTGAATGATGTTCTTGTCAGGTTGAACCTCGGGACCTTAATTGTGTTCAGCTATTGAACAACCTAAATAACTGACAGAGCGGATACTGTGAAGTCCAACTGCTAGGAAAATTGGTTGCATTAACATTGTTATACTCAACACCGAGGACAACAAACAGTGTGATCAAGACTTCCGAGGTCGAGGTCGCTGTCGTTCTAACTATTTGTCACAGCTTTCCTATAATATAACTCTATCTACTTATAATTCGATAGAAACTACTTTAAGTCTCGATACGTCTAGGTGTCCCTGGTTCAGTTCTAGTTAACGAAATAAAACAATTAAACCACTAGATCAAACACATAAACTTTTAATCAGCTTTACTGCTTATCACACACGCTGGTCTCTGACAACAAAACACACTTCCGGTCATTCGCGCAGATTGTAAAAAATAGATTATACATAGCCTACATACACACATTCATCCGTGACACTGTTCTAACTGAATGTCTATAATCTCCACTTCACCGGTTCGGGGGCAAAGACAGTTCGTTGCCTATTTTTTTTTTTATAGTTCACGATCATTTACATCAGGGGTTCTCAACCTGTGGCTCGCGACCCCCTTGGAGGTCGATTGGCGGTTTGCCAGGGGTCGCCTAAGACCATCAAAAATAAGGATTGTTATTGTCTATTCTTCTATTGCTGTATGTGTGAGTATGGGGGGGGGGGGTCGCGGCAGAGTGGGATATTGTAAAAAAGGGGTCGCCGAGCTTAAAAGGTTGAGAACCGCTAATTTACAGTGTTTATTGTAACCTACCCCCCGCAGCACATCCATTATAAACTCATCATCGCCAATGTAGGGGGCATAAGCGAGTAGTCAGAACGAGATTTGTTTTTAATGTTCAACGCAAGAAACCAGTATCTCAGGTTTCTGAACAAAACTGTTCATAGTTTATGGTTCAATTTATAATTAAGAAACTGGAACAGACACAAAATAGAGCAGTACGATTCATAACAAACGAATATTCACATTTGACTAGAGTAACACCTTTAGTAAAATCACTAAATTTAGAAAGCCTTCAGGACAGAAGGCTCAAAAGTAAAGTAGCAATCATACATAAAACACTGAACCATAATCTTCAAATACAAAAACAAAATTTAATAAAATACTCTGAAAGACACAAAGATAAAGGCACATTCCTCGTCCCATATGCTAGGACAAATTTGTACAAATACTCCTTCTTCCCTAATGCTATTAGAGCATGGAATGGGTTGCCTGAGCTCACTGGCGGATCCAGGGGGGGGCGGTAGGGGCGATCGCCCCCCCCCCACTCGGCCGACCCCCCCCCCCCCGAAGGGGGGGGGGGGCGGACGAACTTTAGTATAGGATTCACACAATTTGTATACGAATTTATTACTTATGTTAAAAATATATACTAATTATTAATATTTCAACCTATTTTTAGATTATTTCGCCCCCCCCTCTAGTATGTTGGCCGATTTGGTGGGGTCGGGAGGGGGCGATGGTATCAATCCCGCCCCCCCCCCAACTTAACTTTCGAGTGGGGGGGGCGGTCCAATTTATTGGTAGAAATCACAGCCTGCTAACAAAATCAATTAAATATCTATATCCTTGTAACTTGTTATTGATATTTTAACCGATCTTTATATTATGTCGTTCCCTGTTTGCCGATTGGTGGGGGGAGGGGACGAATACCTCTTCTGCCCTTCCCACCTAAACCCTTTGAGTGGGGGGGCGGTCCGTTTTTATTGAGAAATCATAGTTTGTGAACAAAATTAGTTGACTTAATATATAAATTTTATATTATGTCGCTCCCTTTCTGGTATTTTGGCCGATTCGGTGGGGTGAGGGGGGGGGCGATTGCAAGTACTGCCCTCCCCACTATAGCCCTCTAAGTGCTGGGGGGGCGGTCCTATTTTTGTGGAGAATCATAGTTTGTGAATAAAATTAGTTGAATATCTATGTAATATAAACTACGTATTGATATGTGACCCATTGTAAATATGTCGTACCACACTAATCTCAAATTGTATCATTAGAAAATTTAAATGAAAAAGGGTTGTACCAGGTGGGAGGGGCGATACATGCAATCGCATTTCCCCCATCGGACAAATCAATACTTTTTCTTTTTGTATTATAGTTAAGAAATTACAAAATTAAAAAAATCTGTCACTAATATAATTTATATATACTATAAATTAAATTCTTATATCGAGTCGCCCCATACCTATTCTTTATTGCCAAATGCAATCTTTAGCAGAAATTAGTAAAGGAGCGAGGATTAATCGTTTTCACTCTACCGCCATTCCCATTTCCAGACAGAGTTTTTGTAATTTCACATGAAGTTATCATAAGTATTTTAAGAAAGACTTTGCATTGGAAACGAAATTTTTCAGTATAAGAGTCATGATTGAGATGAGTTCTAGACTCAAATAACGTTTTCATAGTCGCCTTTTCCCAACCTTTACTCAATTTGATATTTTTCTAGCTAAATAAATTTGGGACTATAACTCACAATTTATGCTAGAGTTTTCTTGAATACTATTTATCGAATAAGTTTTTTTTCGGCGGCGATCCTCAAAGCAAAAATCTAAATACGTGGGGTATCCTATCTTTTCAAGGAACAAATCGGTTTTATTTGCAATGTATTATGGGTCTATAAATTCAAATTAGAATATTTTTCAAGTACAACATTATTCGAAAGGTTGTTTTTTTAATAGTATGAATAATGAGCTTCAGGTCAGGAGAATACGTTTCTGCAGAGAAGAATGCAAGAAAACGCTTTTGGCGTCGGGGCTTCGCCCCGAACTTCATTTATGGGTAATGAGTTGTAGATGTCAGGAGAATGCGTTTCTGCAGTGAAAAAAGCAAGAAAACGCTTTTGGCGTCGGGGCTTCGCCCCGAACTACATTGTGAAGAATGAGCTGTACTTGTCAGGAGAATGCGTTTCTGCAGTGAAAAAAGCAAGAAAACGCTTTTGGCGTCGGGGCTTCGCCCCGAACCTCACCAGAGAACCTTATAGCGCTGCCCCAGTTGTTTTAGTTTTCGCCGAAGGTTGAGAAATGCTGCTTTTTTTATTCTCATATTTATATATATATATATATATATATACATATATATGTGTGTGCGTGTGTGTGTGCGTTTGTGTGTGTGTGTGTGTGCGCGCGCGCGCGCTGTATGCACGTTTATGCGTAGGGTTAGGGTTTACTGGGCGTTAGGGTTAGGGTTTGGAAAAAAATCGCCCCCCCCCCACTCCAAAGTTCTGGATCCGCTAGTGCCTGAGCTAGCCAGAAAAACCAGTGACTTGGCAGAATTTAAGTCATTGGTTAATATGCATGACTAAATGCATGACGCGTAGGACGTAATCATCTTCTTTTTTGAAGTAACGTCTGTATTATATAAGATAAGATAGTTGTACTTGAAATCATTTGATTACTATCAAAGCCAAAAGTTCTGCGACACCAGTGGCGTAGCTAGAGTATATGGTGCCTGGTGCGGTACCTCATCTTGAAGCCCCCCCCCCCCCAAAAAAAAAAAAAACAACTAATCAATAACATTGCAAAACCTTACTTTTTTTGTTCAAAATAATATATATTCATTAATCAAATATTGTTAATTCAAAAAAATCGCTTTTACATAAACATACTACAAATGAATTTTACGCGCTTTGTTGCTGGCAAAAGTATCAATAATTTTATCAATTTTTTTCCACCAGCTCTTGTTTAATGGACAAAATTGACAAATTAGTGAGTCATCGTTGATCGCAAGTAATTCTTGATCAGTTTAAGTTTGGAAAAACTTCTCTCGCATGTAGCGACGTTTACCGCAAAAGTAAAAAATATGCGAATCATGATGACGATATTCGGGACTGAATCATCTAGCTGATATTTATTTATAAATTTCAAGAGCTCAACAGGTCCTTGTTTTGGAAGTGCGGAGGCTTCTGATGAAACTGTGACAAACCGTTGAAGCCTCTTTCGCTCCAGCAGAAATTCGTTTTTATCAATGACGCTAGGAGTACTATCGAGATTGATTTCGACCTGAGGATTTAATAGCTGGGAAGGCGACAAAACTTGATATCTATCTGCTACATCATGAAGTTGCTCGAATCGGGTGATTATTTCTTGAACAATCCTGTCCAAGGTAGAATAAATTTCCCTTCGTAGCTCTTTGTGTGTAAGTACAGAGTCGTCACTTTTCTCACCAGGCATCTTTTTCTTATGGCCAATACGTTCTTGAGGTTCTGTACTGATTCTCAGATCTGAACACACGCTTTCGGCAAAGGTAATGCTGGCTTCAGCGATGTCCTCTCGATTACTACTTTAAAATGTCTCTAATGTTTTTAGTTTGAGTGAGCAGTCTTGAATAGACAATCCTTGTTTTTGAAGGTAGACTTGCGCATCATTAATTTCAGTTAATACAGGAGCCCAAAATCCAAGATAGGGGAGAAAACTATAAGACTGAATAGCAACCAATAATCCACCTGCTTCAGATGTAGTCGATGAATGTATCCCTAACCATCTTGACGGCTTCTCCTCTGGCGCTCCAGCGGGTCTCAACTAAACGTTTAAGGCTAGTTCCGGTTATTTTGATATCCCAGTGGTGTATTGAAGTTGAGAAAAAGGCGTGTAAACGGTCCAGTGTACCAAAAAATGTTACCAAATTGATTGACTTCAGCTTCAGCAGCTCGAATTTCTGCTACATTAAGAGAATGGTTTGAGCAGGCAATGAATAGTAACTTCTAGAATACGTTTTTGGACACCGTAGTTTTGACCTTTCATGACCGCAGCATTATCATAGCCTTGACCCCTGCAGTCCATTATGTCTAAGCCATCCGAACGCAGTTTCTCTAGAATCATCTCAGCGATTCCAGCAGCATGCTTGTCCTTTGTGTCGATGAAGTCAACAAAAGACTCACAAACCTGCACCCCGTCATTATCCATGACAGCGTACAGTAAAATTTGGGAAGTTTGATCAAGTTTTCAGATGTCAGGTGTACTGTCAAAAATAATAGAGAAATATTTGGCTTGTTTTACTTGCAGTATGATTTGTTTTTTAGCGTGATCCCCCAATATTGTAATAAATTCATTTTGTATTGTGGGGACATGTATGTATTCGGTCTGGAACAAAGCTTAGTTCGAAGCACATGCTCCCTCAAGAGTGGATCGTACTTTGATAGTAATTTTACTAACTCTCCAGGTTTTCGTCTCTTGTATAATCAAATCTTGGGCCTTGTTGTCAATATTGTTCCCTACTCTCAGGCGAACTTCAAGTTCCCTCCAAGCAAGCGATGACTGAATGTGAGCCCTGCTGGTCTCATGTTTTTCTATTTTCGGAGATACCCTCCACCACTCATTGAATCCATCTTTGGATTTAAATGAAGATTTGGTACTTGATCTTGTTGAGAAAAGTATGCAGGGGAAGCAAAATAAGGATTCTTTTTTTTTTTTGCGAATAACACATCCACTTTCTAAGAACTTTCTCGCCGTTTGACATTTGCCGGAAAAAAACAAGCCTTTGAAAGCTTTCTAGACTTTCCTTTTGCTGATTCTTGATGTCTATACACCTCTCTGAATTGACTATCCACACGCTGAACTGTTTCAGATCCTTGAGTGACAAGGTGTATGCGAATATTATCTGTGATGACATCAGGCCAAACTCCAATGTCGTTCAGTCTAGAGTTTATTATCCTGCTTTCTGTATTGTTTACACTGTCTGATGGTTCAGCTTCTTCAGTATGAATTTTTGAGGAGTGTGCTAAAAACATGCTTGTGTGCTGTCCTTTAGTCTATAGAACCTGCGGTATTGAAGTATTTTCTTCTTTTTCATCATTCAGGATGTTTTTCTGGATTCAATGATAACCGTCTTCATCTTGCTTTGTTGCTTTTAATAGTTCAGTTAATTCATACCCAATAACAGCTCGCCTATAGTCGGTGGACTCTGGCAATGATGTGACTTGAAATTGTCTCGATGCTTCTTTAGACTTTATAGTCTACCCAGACCGGACAGAACCAGATATGCCGATTTCTCCGTCTGAGCTTAAAATGGTTTTGAGGCGCCAGCCTGACTAGTCAGCCTTGAGCATTGTTCATCATTTTTGTATACGTTACAGTATTACAATTAACTAGTTAGTTAAAAAAAAAACTCGTAGAAAACTAAGGTTAGCTTATTTAAATATATTGACATTACAATAGAATTATTTCCAAAATTAAACTATAAAGAATCATAAAGAAATGAATATACTAAGACAATTGTTTAGAGCTAGAGTTTAGAAATATATTTGTAAACTCAATATCTAGATTAAACCAATGGACTAAACAATGAAGTAAAAAAAGGTTGGCCTATCTTCTTCTTTATATTACAGAGCATTGATCAGTGTAGTAACAACATGCACCGTGTGTCCGAAATAAATCTAGTAAATTAGATTCAAACTGTTCTATAGCTTACATTGTATTGAAGAAATAGTCAAGGAGATAAAACAAAATAGCGACATGACTGGTTTATAAATCGTTAGTTCATGTTTAAAATACAGCAGTTTATGTTTGTTCGTGTCCATACAATTCGTCGTTTTTACTGAAAAGCTCAGGGAAATAGGAAATTAATACACACTGGGGGGAGTTTAGGTCACTTTTGGTGCCCCTCTCCACTTGGTGCCCTGTGCGGCCCGCACCACCCGCACATTGGTAGCTACGCCACTGTGCGACACACTCAAAAAGTTAAAAGATGAAATTATTTTAAAGTTCATGCCTGAAGTCCTATTGATCTAATGTTATTATGTCCAACACTTAATAAGCTGGGATAATCAACAATGTTCCTGGACATCACGTTGCGGAACTCCACAAACGAATAGAACGGTACAATTTCCTGATGTTAACTTATCGTCAACCCAAGACTGAGGCCATGCAGTGAGCTCATACGGAGTTTTCAGGACTATATATAATCTGCTGCAGAGGACAATCGCAGACGGCGAAAAGAAAATCTAAATCGACCACCTGCGGACAATGGTTATGCTTGCCCTGGATGTGGCAAAAGTATGTAGGTCACAGCTGGGACTGCGCAGCCACGGGAAATACTGCATTCCTTAATTATCTTCGGACTCGAAGACTACCCTTATTATAATCTAAGATTGATTATTCTTTACAAATTGTCTGGTCTGGCGATAATTTTTTCCCCAGTGAAGTCCCGGGACAACTAATCTCCACCAGTTGACACCGAGAGGTTCTGGAGTTCTGTTAGAATCACCACAGACTGAAAAGATAAAAATATAGTATCTGTGAGTATTTTTTATTTATTCAATACTATTTTTTTTTTTAAGGATAATTATAAATAATGTCTGCTTGTACGTCCGAATCTTTAGCAGCTTCAACGATTATTATGATAGATCTAAATGATGATATGCACGATCGAGCCAGTATAATGAGCTTTAATATATGTCCGGTGATCTCGTTTGTAGGCTAATTCATGTATTACATCAGCGATACTTTCAGCTGCGATTTCCGTTTTGCCTGTAGGAGGAGCTTAATGTAATCTAAACCATGGAATTATAATATGAGAACTAACCCTGCCTTGCACCCGTGCTTGTGGTGCGTACGAGCGCACTATTGAACAAGAACAGGAAGACACAGGGATAGAGGAAAGAACAGTGTATCAAGAGATTAGGAAGAGTCTAAAATGTTGGTGAATTGTGCTGCCTGAAAACCTTAATAGGGACTTGGTGCGAACCAGGGAAAGCTGCCGTTGGTCCGTATTCAGGTTTGGTGGAGAAAGGATTGGCAGAGTTTGGAGCACCTCTTTGAATATAGAAGGCTGTTTTTAGTGTTATGTGTTTGTCCTTGTATTTATTTACTATAGAACTTCGTTGAGATGCCTGCCTTAGATTTACAACAATATTGTCATAACGGTGTTCTGACGTAGGTCTATCGCTGCGCACTACATGAATGGATGGGGAAAGGAAGAGTGACATTTAGAAGACGTGAGAATGTCCATGCAGTTGCACGAAGTAGGCTACAAGACAGTAGTGATCTCATGAAGACCAGAAATGCCAGAAGGGCCAATTCTACTGGGATTGTAGAACATGGTCTCGTTTAGCTGTAGAACCCAAATAGAAAGAAGGGAAGATGGCCACAATTACAGAAGCCCTGGGAAGGTCCATGTCGTGGTACACAGTATCCAGGAGAATCTACGAACTAAATGTAAGGTGGTACACGTCGATCGGTTGCACCGTTATTGGGGAAAGGAAAGAGGGGCAGTCAGCTCAGGACGAACAGACATAATGGGGAAATGTAATTAACCCTGGTTCTGTAGTGGGTGCGCACCAGCGCACTATCAAGGGACTACAGTACATTAATGAATAGCGAAAGGAAGACTACGTGAATGGGTGGTGAAAGGAAGACTACGTGAATGGGTGGTGAAAGGAAGACTACGCGAATGGATGGTGAAAGGAAGACTACGCGAATGGATGATGAAAGGAAGACTACGCGAATGAATGGTCAAAGGAAGACTACGTGAATGGATGGTGAAAGGAAGACTACGTGAATGAATGGTCAAAGGAAGACTACGTGAATGGATGGTGTAAGGAAAAGTGGAAGTGTGGTTGTTAATATTCACCTTGTTTTAGAATCTACTTTTTAGACTTGGGGCTTGGTTCCTGTACCGGGTTCGAATCCTGGGATTTTAAATTTTGGCATCTTTTGCTGCCTCTTGAGTCCACCCAGCTCTAATGGGTACCTGACATTAGTTGGGGAATTGCAAAGGCGGTTGGTCGTTGTGCTGGCCACGACACCGTCGTTAACGGTAGGCCACAGAAACAGATGACCTTTACACCATCTGCCCCGCAGGCCACAAGGTCTGAAAGGGGAACTTCAATTTTTTTTACTTTCTATTAAAAGTGCATTGTCATTGTTCTCTTGGCGTTGAGTTGCGTGACAAACATCTCAATATAGTGAATTCACTGTTGAAAGAAACACTCTGGCTAAAGCTAAGCAGTCTGCCTTCAAATAGATACTAAAAAGCAAGTAGGACTTCTCTATCGTTTGCATACAAAGACAAGACTGTTGAGTACTTTATGACTTGTAGGTGTTTCTTAGGATAGAATTTGCACCATCAAGATTCTAGTGTGTAGGCCCCCCTACGTCTTTCTTTGTCAGATCAATTACTTTTATAGTGACCTATCTGGTTCTTTTTGCGCCTTTGGCCTGAAAAAAACAACAACACTTCAAGACATCTTGCTGACCACGAGGCAGTGGCGTTGCTAAGGTGGGGGGGAGGAGAATTTGAAAATCCCACAATGCCCCAACTTGAGGTGGGCCCCCAAATGAGTGGTTTTTTTTACATGAAATATTAAATATTACGCAAAATGTAGGGGCCCTTAAAGAGGTTAAGCTCCCCGGCCCCCCAAATGATGGGAATATTTCTAGCTATGCCCCTGCTACGAGGATGATGTTATGACAACACCATTACAAATGTGTTTGTTTTCAGTGATGGATTTACCTATAGCTATACTTAGAAGCCGAAATATTGTTTTGAAGAAATAGCTAATGAATAAATTCCCTTATGTTGACTACAAGGGGCCTGATACCGTTATCTCAAATAGCTTAGGGTCTTATCAAGTCTAACTCCGGCCCTGTATGTCCTACAACCTCAAAAAAAAAATTCTTATAGTTGGCAGCAGCCAATTCCATCCCTTCCTACCTTAACTTTGACACGTGTTACAATATTTGGAAGAATAGAGTGCAGACAAGAGCTCTACTGGACCCACAAGGGGAGTTTACATTACTACCTCAAACATTCAATGTGTTACAACTTTTGGAAGAATGGAGTGCAGACAAGAGCTCTACTGGACCCACAAGGGGAGTTTACATTACTACCTCAAACATTCAATGTGTTACAACTTTTGGAAGAATGGAGTGCAGACAAGAGCTCTACTGGACCCACAAGGGGAGTTTACATTACTACCTCAAACATTCAATCTGTTACAACTTTTGGAAGAATGGAGTGCAGACAAGAGCTCTACTGGACCCACAAGGGGAGTTTACATTACTACCTCAAACATTCAATGTGTTACAACTTTTGGAAGAATGGAGTGCAGACAAGCGCTCTACTGGACCCACAAGCGGAGTTTACATTACTACCTCAAACATTCAATGTGTTACAACTTTTGGAAGAATGGAGTGCAGACAAGCGCTCTACTGGACCCACAAGCGGAGTTTACATTACTACCTCAAACATTCAATCTGTTACAACTTTTGGAAGAATGGAGTGCAGACAAGAGCTCTACTGGACCCACAAGGGGAGTTTACATTACTACCTCAAACATTCAATCTGTTACAACTTTTGGAAGAATGGAGTGCAGACAAGAGCTCTACTGGACCTACAAGGGGAGTTTACATTACTACCTCAAACATTCAATGTGTTACAACTTTTGGAAGAATGGAGTGCAGACAAGAGCTCTACTGGACCCACAAGCGGAGTTTACATTACTACCTCAAACATTCAATGTGTTACAACTTTTGGAAGAATGGAGTGCAGACAAGAGCTCTACTGGACCCACAAGCGGAGTTTACATTACTACCTCAAACATTCAATGTGTTACAACTTTTGGAAGAATGGAGTGTAGACAAGAGCTCTACTGGACCCACAAGGGGAGTTAACATTACTCTCTCAAACATTCAATGTGTTACAACTTTTGGAAGAATAGAGTGCAGACAAGAGCTCTACTGGGCCCACAAAGGAAGTTTACATTACTACCTCAAACATTCAATGTGTTACAAGTTTTGGAAGAATAGAGTGCAGACAAGAGCTCTACTGGGCCCACAAGGGGAGTTTACATTACTCTCTCAAACATTTAATGTGTTACAACTTTTGGAAGAATGGAGTGCAGACAAGAGCTCTACTGGACCCACAAGGGGAGTTTACATTACTACCTCAAACATTCAATGTGTTACAACTTTTGGAAGAATGGAGTGCAGACAAGAGCTCTACTGGACCCACAAGCGGAGTTTACATTACTACCTCAAACATTCAATGTGTTACAACTTTTGGAAGAATAGAGTGCAGACATGAGCTCTACTGGGCCCACAAAGGAAGTTTACATTACTACCTCAAACATTCAATGTGTTACAACTTTTGGAGGAATAGAGGGAAGACAAGAGCTCTACTGGGCCCACAAAAGCAGTTTACATTACTACCTCAAACATTCAATGTGTTACAACTTTTGGAAGAATAGAGTGCAGACAAGAGCTCTACTGGGCCCACAAAAGCAGTTTACATTACTCTCTCAAACATTTAATGTGTTACAACTTTTGGAGGAATAGAGTGCAGACAAGAGCTCTACTGGGCCCACAAGGGGAGTTTACATTACTCTCTCAAACATTTAATGTGTTACAACTTTTGGAGGAATAGAGTGCAGACAAGAGCTCTACTGGGCCCACAAAGGAAGTTTACATTAATCTCTCAAACATTTAATGTGTTACAACTTTTGGAAGAATAGAGTGCAGACATGAGCTCTACTGGGCCCACAAAGGAAGTTTACATTACTCCCTCAAACATTCAATGTGTTACAACTTTTGGAAGAATGGAGTGCAGACAAGAGCTCTACTGGACCCACAAGGGGAGTTTACATTACTACCTCAAACATTCAATCTGTTACAACTTTTGGAAGAATGGAGTGCAGACAAGAGCTCTACTGGACCCACAAGGGGAGTTTACATTACTACCTCAAACATTCAATGTGTTACAACTTTTGGAAGAATGGAGTGCAGACAAGAGCTCTACTGGACCCACAAGCGGAGTTTACATTACTACCTCAAACATTCATTTATAAAAAGAATTCACACATGAATTGAGAATTGTTTCAACTATATAACTACTGAGTACGCTGAATAAAAAAAAAGAACAATGAGAAATTCAGACTGAAATACAGGCTTCAATATATCTATTAAAATCTGCAATAGACCAAACTATATTTAAAACAAAGATTTTAAACTGTTAAAAATATGGATTGATAGTACAAAATTAAAAAAAAACAACAACAGTAAATTATTGTTTTTATATTTATTTTAATTCATATTGTCATTGCTGTTATTTTTGTATTAATATCAATTCAAATCTGGGCCAACAAGATTGGTAATGCCAGAACCAGGGAAAATTAAAATAATGTGAAAAAGTCATTTTTATAATGCTCCCTATGTAACTATTATTTCCTCAAATGAGATGATTTGAAAGTTCTAGTATTTTACACTAACAATTTCATTACATGTATGCATACAACATTAGGAGTTTGTCATTTAAAAGCCATTTAATGATGATGAAGATCTTTAGAATTTAGAAGGAACAAAAGAAATGAAATACCCAGAAAAGAATAGCTCACAGAAATACTGGGAAAAAAAACAAAACGCATCTGCTTTGTGTATGAGCTTTGTTAATGGTATTTCATAACATATAAGTTTTCTTTTACAATGAAATCCATAACATCTTTTGATGTATTCAGTAATTTTGTCAATTACCTGAGAACTTGTTGAATCATTTAAAACCCCCGCACAGAAATTTAACAGCATTAAATCTATTTACAAAACAATACAGATGCAAAATGATTGTACCATAAAACTGATTGACAAGACGTACCGGTAGAATAAATGATCTATGTATTTTCACACTTGCGATTTTGTAAAAAGTTATTTTATGGTGATAGCAGTTCTGCTGCAATTCTTACAGCACAGTAGAGAATTTTAAATTTAGAATGGGGTCAATATAAACTCAAATTGGGGATTTGAATCAACAGTCAATAATTGAGAAGGGTATAACTTGTTTCTACAGTCCATGTTTAATCCTGTATTGTATCCTAGCAGCCTCCAACATAGCTTGTTTACGTTCAGCAAATGACAGCTGCCTAGCAGACGCCTGACTCTCAAACTTTCCAGCTTTAAAAGATAAGTTCTCTGTCTAGAAAAAATAAATATTAAAGAATAAAAAAAAAGGATTTAAATAAAGGAACAAAAATCTAAAATGTTATAAGGATTTTTAAATGTTTTGTTTTTTTTCTAAACCAATATTAACTACTGTAAAAAAACGCAAACTTAAACTGTATGGTAACATCACAAGGTTCTCAGGGCTCACAAATACCTTCCTTCAGGGAACAGTACCAGGAAGAAGAGGAGGCATATGGAGAAAGTGATGGGAAGACTAATTAAAAGAATGAACAAACTTGTCAATGAAAGAAAGTCTATCAAAAGCAAAAGACAGAGAGGGAAGGAGAAATATGGTCCAAAGATCTTGTCACAGTTCAACAGCCTAAGGGATAGGTAACGGTGATCATACAATGACATGTTCACCAAAAAAAAACACTTACTTTTGTATTACTATTCTTTTCTTCTGGTTTACTAACATCAACTCTACCCTCAAGGATATTCGTTATTGTAAGATCTACATCCCTTGTTTTTTCTGAGGAAAGTTAAAACAATGGAGTTAGAGAATTGATCATTCAAATTATATTTAACGTTCGAAATAAGTTAAAAAAAAAAAAAAAACATATATAAAAATAAACACACTGGGTGGGGTTCTGCTAATATGTAGCCGTCATCAATCACCACAAGACTAACCTGGTAAAAGCTACCATGTTTACTGCAGCAAGGAGTTACCAGCGAGGATTCAAAGTTTTAAGGACAGTGAAGAAAAATCCTATTTTTAAGAGTTAAGTTACATTGATTGCATACATAGAACCAAATGTAGAGAACTTTTTTTTATATACCGGTAGTCCTAAAAATAAGAACTAAAACACAGAGGTTCTTTTACATAGTCTTAACAACAAGGACAACTAAAACACATAGGTTCTTTTTTACATAGTCCTAACAACAAACTTACTGAGATCTATGAGAACAACATGAGTGGGTGTGTCTGGGAGGACATCTTTGACTTGCTGGACCAATCTTTTCAATTCCTCATCCTCTTTAACAACAGGCTTGGGGAGGAGCGGCTCGGAAACATTTTTGACTATTCTCGGTGCAGGTTCTGTAACTGGTTCGGTAAAAGAAAAATAACAAACTTAAAAATATATACTTACTACACTTAAAACTTAAACTAGAAAGTGCACAAGCCTAAATATCATGGAATAAATGTCTGTGACTCGAATGACTAAGTTAAAAACTTTATAAAGCCTGGTGCGTGTAAATATGTCGAAGAACCTAGTTAGATAACTCACATCTCTCTGTCACTTGTTTTTTCTTTGTGTAGTCTGTCACATCGTAATAGCTAAATGACGATGCTCTCAAGTTTAAACTTTTAGCCATGTTTGATTGCACTCGACTGGCAAAGTCTGCGCCATTTTCATCTGGCTTATTATTAGTCACAGGTAAATATCTTGAAAGAAAGATTGTGATGAGTGTTTATGTTACTGGTTGACATCCAAACAAAACATGATCCATATATTATCATTACATGGAGGCACTTCAAAATTATTAAATAAACAATACAACTAGGAAAGTTAAGATAGCAATTTGACTTAATAGGAACACTCCCATATAACTATAAAAATAAAGAAAAGCACCCCAGATAGTAGAATTAACAATTACAATCACCCTAACAATAGAGACCACAAAAACAAGCCAACATTACAAAAACCCATAATTCCAACAAAACTAAGGGAAAACACTTAAGCAATATTAAAGAGAACAACATATCAGTTTAACAAATGATGCAAACAAGAAATGTTTAATTTATAAGTTATAATTATATTATAAATCTTATATTTTACTGCTAAAATTTGCAGTTTCTCAGAGGAGCTAAGTATAGTGGCCTAATCCGTATACATTGCAAATAGAGTAAAATGCCAGAACTGCAAAGTTGTTTTTTTTTTTCATGAGGTGGGAGAGAGAAAGGGATTTTGGTGTGTGTGTTCCATGATAATATATGATAAAACGATGATCCCAGGTTCAGAATAGTGCCTGATCATATTGTATGCGTGCTGGACTGTCATTCAGTCCTATTGATAGTCCCCCATTCATATCTGCCCTCTGCCATCCCTCATCATCATGCAGGAGGTTTAGACTAGGAAGTAGTTTATTTTCTAACGTGAAAGGACATCCAAAACATGTAAAACATTTTACAGAAAAAAAAAAAAAAAAAAGAGGAAATAACTCACTTGATACTAAAACATGTAACTGGAAGCAGAAGACACCAAATTAAATCTTCATAAAATGAGCTTGCATAAGTTGACTATGGGAAAAAAAAAAGATAACATTTTTCAAATATAGCTATAGTCGCAAGGTGAACTGCTATCTTTTATTTATTAAATAAATAAATATATATATATATATATATAACATTTGTGGGTGCTACAATATTGTGTACCTACTAATCAAGATGTTTGTTATACAATATTTGTTTAAAATATCAAAATCTTGTAAACTATTTTTAAAACTAAGATTTGCTGCATGAATACACTAAGTTGTATAGATTTATCCTTCATACTCCTTCTACGCAATAAGCAGATATGAGTAAAAAAAAAACATTTTAATTAAACATTATTTTGAGACAAAAATAACCAGCATGAACAGGTGCAGGTATAGGTTAAGGAAGGTGGGAAAGGCTACAAGAGAAGGTAAGTGAGTCATGATACTATGTCCTCCTTACATGCTACATATCTTTTTAAAACTTAGTACTATAACAATTTTTTCATATAATAACCTCCTAAATCTTTAAACGTAAGTGAACCATTGAGTGGGATCATAACACAGTGTCCAGTGGGTAAAGAAGGCCGATTGGTTGTGTGGTATCTGCTTTGGACTGTTGTCATAATGGCCCCGTTTGAACCCTGTCTGCTTGGAGAAGGTCTGGTCCAGGAAGTAATAATCTTCATTTCTGAAAGAACATCCAAAATACATGAACCAAAAAAACAGAATTCGTAGTCATACCTGACAAAGCAGAAATGACTGGGCATTCAATTAGTAACCCATTTTTGATAGGACAAAAAATGACTGGATATTCACTAGCAATCTATAATGATACTAGACTATTGCATTCACTAACTAGCCACAGCTCAACTTAATAGAATACAAGAAAATAAAAGAACCTACCACATTAATGTCAAACAAATATCTGTGTGCTTGTATGGTCACCTGTAAAATTGGAAAGGTTTAGAAATGTGTGCCATTGTTTCACAAACTGATTTCAGTGTCTAATTAATTGATGGTAAGTTGAAATAAGCAAAACACTATTTGGTGTGACTTACAGGCTGTATTGGAAAATCCACTTCAAAAGGCAACAAGCTGTTAAAAAAAAATATTTTAAAAATGTTACAACTATAAAGCCAATTTTCTGTAAGTCAAGTAATTTGTATCAGTATATTAGATAATAACAGTTTATGGACATAACAAGCTCATCCACATTTTAACATATAATTTTAAAAAAAAATTCTTTGAAATAGTTTATTGATATAAAAAATATAAGTCACTTTATTTGAGGGTGGAATAATTTTTTTTTGTTTTTATTTTATTCTGCTAGTATGTTGCTGCAACTCAACTGATTTTCTTTTTAGATCTTCAACCACAAATAAATAGGCTGCGGCTTAGATTTAATAGAGTACAGTAGTACAGTATTTTTAATCAACTGATAAGAAATGGTAATGGCTGCACTATAAAGGACTGTTTAAGTAAGAAATATTAAAGGTTCTATGATTAAGGATTGAGTAAGTCCAAACATACCTAAATTTTAATAAACTGGACTTTCCATTGGTTTTTATTTGTTCCGGGAAGAACAAAAGAGAGTCATTGCTTTCTTGAAAAAAAAAAACACAAAAAAAACATTACTTTCATTACTGGAGATAAAACAATTTTTCTAAAATTTGGAATTGAACAAGTAAAACAAAAAGGTAAACAGAAAGTGCAGCATGACTAAAATGTACCTTCTATTTTGTCTCTAAGTGTTTTGATAACCTCTGCATGACTTTTGTCAGATGGTAGTGGAAAATAAATGTTTAGACTTTGCTGTAGGTGACCTGAGGTTTTCACATTTTCTATAGCCTTAAAAGTGAAAAGAAATATCATTAGATTACTAGACTCAATGTCAGAGGGTACCAGTATTATATTTTTATCCATATAAAAAATAATTCAAAGATATATCAAAAAGATTATAATATAAATAATCTGAGTTGTGAAAGCTGTGTCATTATTCATTTGTCAAAACAGTGTAATGTAGTAAAAGTTTCCTTTTCAGACCTTACGATCTATGCTGTTATGATGTTAAGGTCATCTGTTTCTTTGGCCAATGGTAAACAAGCTGGGTATCATGTGACCAGCACATGGCCAACCGCCTTTACCAACTAAAGTCACGTACCCATTAGAGTTGGGTTGACTCAGAGGTGCCCTAAAAATCCCAAAATTCAAAATCCCAGTCTTCACTGAGTTTCGAACTCAGGACCCCAGGTTCAGAAGCCAAGTGCAGCTATAACGAACCAAATAAATGTCAGTGTGTGTATTACAAAACATTTGTGGAATAGGAAAAAAAAAAGGTAGGTTCTATGGGATACAAAACATACCCAGAGCACAGTCCACCTAAAGCTTTCTACTGCACAATAGTTTCATTTGGAGAGCTCTGTGGACGGGGGAGAATGGACCATTGGCCAACCCCACCTTGTCCCATGGACATTCCAGGTACAGTTTTAAACCCAGATGTTCTATTACCTCAATATTGGAGCTAATTGCCAACACCAAAAACTTCCTTAAATTGTGTGGATTATATAAATAAAAAGCCTACACTAAATACCAGGAAAACAACATTCACATACATAACATACTAACTAGGTATGTCAATATCCTAAAGCTTGTTTCAAATAAAATGCTTAACAAATACAGAATTGATGTAAGAATTTACAAACCTTTTCTAAAACAAAAAGTTAAATTTAAAAAAATAAAAAAATAAAACAACTTACTAGCACAGTCGGGTGTAACAAGGAGAGAATAAATGGATCTAAACTTGAGATGTGATTGGCTATTATAATTTTCTTTTTACTATCTGTGTGCAGCAAGCCTTGAGAACTAATGGGAAGCCCAGTCACACACAGCATAACCCTCAAAATTAAACTAGAAAAAAGTAGAAGCACATTGTTATACAATAAATCTGCATATTACTAGTGGGAATTACCATAGGTGAAACAAAACTTTATATACATTTATATATATATTATATATATATATATGGCGGGGGGGAGTAGAACAGAAATTTTACTATTATTAATATGTCATAATTTTTAAGTACACATAAATCTCAAGCCATGATGTCAAATGTAAAAATGCAGGTTAGTTCCCCCCGGGGCTCCAAATGCCTAGCTACGCTGCTGAGCTAGGATAATTATATATTTATCTGAAGTTTTCTTAAACAAGGTAAACCTTTTTTTTTTTATTCAGTTATCTTGGATCAGCTTTTATACACTTCAAATATTGTCAATGCTCAGCTTTTTGCACACCTAACTTAAACTTATGTCAAACTCAGCGTTTCAGCTTTATTCATCTAATATGCATTGCACTTGAGAAACCAGTTAAAAATAGAGCAACTTAATGTACTATTCTCTGGAAAAAAAAAACCACAAGATCTAATGCTATTCCCAAATCTTAGTAAACATTAATCAACTAAATGTAAAAACAGAAAAGTTACCTTTTGTACGGAAATTTAGCAGGTAAAATGTACGACAGCAAACAGACATGTAGAAAAATGAAGATTCTGACAATACACAAAGCTAGGCCAATTGGAAGGTATAATATCAACGGAAGAAGAGCAATGTAATTAGGGTACCTGAAAAAGAAATGAAATAATAAAAGGCTATTGCCTATGAAGTTAGTCAAGCAAATAAAGTTATCACTCCTATTTTTTTTTAGTCATTTTTGTTGCTGTTTTTTTGGTAGCCAGTTTTAGTTACTACTAGCTGACCTGTGGCGTAGCTGCTATTTAGTGACGGGTGAATACTTCCTGAAAAACACAGGGGGTGGGTTTGGGCAAATGACTGTAAGCGCATGCCTGGAGAGCAAAGAAGTGCAGGTGCAGGCGGGAGGAGGGTTAGAGAGTCTGAGTGCGTAGTGTCCTGCATGGTTGGGCAACATAGAGAATTATATATATAATATAAAGAGAAGATTACTTGTTCTCCCCCACCTTTTTTTCTGAGCTGCGCTCTCTGTCGCAGTGACAGTTATGTGGGGTAACTCTGGTCCAACTTCCAAAACTTTTTCATCGGGTTAGAGTAATATTAGAGTTAGAGAGTCTGCGTGCATGTGCGTATACAGATTACTAGATATATATATGCTATGCTA
Source organism: Biomphalaria glabrata (assembly GCF_947242115.1). Taxonomy (NCBI): domain Eukaryota; kingdom Metazoa; phylum Mollusca; class Gastropoda; family Planorbidae; genus Biomphalaria; species Biomphalaria glabrata. The sequence continues at coordinate 4,096,296 of NC_074711.1, read as the reverse complement.
GTTGGCCCTTGAAAAATAGTCTGTAGACTCTAGTCCAAGAATTAGATCTAGAATCCTAAGTTTAATAATCTTTATAAACTTTATTGTCTTTAAAAATAATAACTTTATTAAATCTTATAACTTATAGATCTAGATTACTAGATCTATTCAATATAGAATATAGATTCTAAATATTTTATATTGAGTCAATTGAGTTATTGAATATTTTAATTTAATTTTATATTATTATTATAGATATCTATATTGAACTTATACTTATATAATATTTTAATAAAAAATAATCTTATATAATTATATTTATATTTGTGTTATACTTATATTTTTTTTTATTTTATAATATATTATTACTTATAATTATTGAAGTTATTGTTATTCATAATTCCACTTATTGAAGTTAATTAGTCTAAATTGACTAAATTAATTAGATTTTAATTATTAGATTATTAAATATTTAATAGTTAATTCTACTATAAAATTATTACATCTATCTAGATTTATATAGACATTCTAAATTGGTCATACCTGTTCAATGATATTATATTTTCTAAGTCGGATTCGGACATACTGTTGAATATAAGTTTACTTTTTTATACCTCACAACAGTGATGTAATTGTAGGCTATCGAAATAAATAACAGGGGGCGGCCATTACTTTCGCCGAGGTCAGCGTTGCCAACTCCAAAATAAAACATCCTATTTAAGACCAACATTATGGTTGTGAAGCGACTATGGACTAATCATGAAAATGAGATGAGTGCCTGGGCATTAGCTGTGGTCTGAACGATGTCGCAAACACATCCGTTTCCCCATCTCCAGTCTTCAAGCAGCTGAGTATCTAAAAGAACGGCCGATACAGTTTTAGGTGAGAGGCGTCGCAGGCTCAGCCAAAGTGTAACACTGAGTGCTGCTAACTGCCTGATTTTACCCAGGGTTGACTCCCGAAGCCATTCCCATGATTAGGTATAGCTGCAAGGCAGCAGAGGTTTGAATTAAGGTTTTCCTTCTTCTAGGAGGGTAGCTAGCAATCGCTAACGAGCTCTCCTGCCAGAAGCTGACTGGTTTAGGGGCCAGTTAAGGTTGGGGGAAGTTCGGAACTACCTAACTAGCAGCACGGCCGTTCACTTTTGCTGGCTTAGAGTTCCAAGAGCCGAAGGCTCAACTCTACCTGACAGTTTCAAGAAGAGGAAGAACTAAGCTTTAAGTTAAAGCACAAAACAATAAGTTATTATATTATTGAATGAAATATTTCTCATTGAAATAAAATTTTAAAAAAATTAAATTGTATCTTTATGACGAACATTTATTGACTTCTCTACCAAATTACGTACTACAATTAAGTGACAATTTAAAAAAAAACAACACGTACCGGTATTGTGATCGAATCCATAGTGCCACGTTGCTACACTTGTTTCGTCACTCATCATGTCAGGAATTCTCGGACAGTTTCTGCAAGATCACAACCAAAGTCATCTTCTACATCAAATTTTTCTTTGAAATAAGACTAGATCATTAACAGTCTTTAAAATATTTTCGCAAAAATACGTCATTTTAAAATTAAGTAAGATTTAACACAGATAAATGGGTATATGACTGCAAAAACTTTATTCAGATTTGGATAACAGACATTAACAATCATTTTTCGCTACATTGCTATTAATGAGTTCAATAAACTCTTTCTGTCTACGGAACATCTTCAACTTTGACTGTGAATGGACCATAGACTTATGGAATGGACTTAATGGCAAGTGTAGATTTGGAAAGTAGGATGAAATGTCAGCCGCATGCATGCGTAAATGTTCTTTAACAGAGATATTTTATCCGTTCTTCAGGCTCAATACTATGGCAATACTAAGGCAGCATGTATTCATTATTTTCATCCTATTTGGTTTGCCAACATGAAATTTCATTTGGAAAGATCGGAGTTTTTTTTCCTACAAGTCGAGGCATTTGATCCTTGCAGTGATGTTTTTCATTAATTCTTGTAACTCTTGTGGCAGTTTCTAGTGGTCGAGAGGCCAAGTGCGCTTGAACTTGGCTTGGCTACCTAGAAGGGGGCTCGAGGTTCGACACCCGACTCGGGCAGAGTTGTGTTTACTGAGCGCCTAAAGGCAGCACGGAAAAACCAACTCTCCCCGCACCACCTTGCACCCCCCCCCCTTGCAGGCGCCCTCTAAATACTAGGTATACTGTCGACAAACCTCGGATGGGTAGATTCGGCTTATAGAACTTAATTACAAATGATGTACTGGAATTGTTCAATTCCTACCTGGTGTGTAGAAGTTTAAACTATATCGTAACAAATCAACATTATATTTTCTTTTTGTAACGTTTTCAGGGGTTGTTCCAAAAGGAAAATATGACCTTCTTATCTTATCTTATCTTATAATACAAATGAGATTGAAATCCAGATCTACATAATAGCCAGACCTACATAATAGTTAAGTCGGAGCACCGTCTATGCTGACACTTTCGAATTTACTACTTTTCCAAAAATAAATTAACTTATTCTTATACATTACACGCTGTATAAGCCGTTTCATGTGGATTGCAAAAGTGAAAATCGCGATCTTTTAGACATCCTATCTTCATGGGCGCCCGCAGGATATTTTGCAAGGGGGGGGGGTGCAAATTGCCACCTATGGCTCAAAGTCGTGGCTTTAACTTTTTATTACAGAGAATATTAAATAAGAATTCAGAGGGATGCACGTACAATCGTATATGGTCAGCCATCAATTCCTAATAAGCCTAGGCTAGTCTACTACAACTGTACTTCAATCACCAGTGGAAGCAGTACTTGTTCAGTTGCTACTTAGATTTTAATTGAGTTGATGGTGAAAAAAAGGCTAGAATTTGGCTACTCAGAATCCAGGTGGTGCAAATGCACCACCTTGCACCCCCCCACTGTAGGCGCCCATGCTAACCTTACCTCTAAAATACTAGGTATACTGTCGACAAACCTCGGATGGGTAGATTCGGCTTATAGAACTTAATTACAAATGATGTACTGGAATTGTTCAATTCCTACCTGGTGTGTAGAAGTTTAAACTATATCGTAACAAATCAACATTATATTTTCTTTTTGTAACGTTTTCAGGGGTTGTTCCAAAAGGAAAATATGACCTTCTTATCTTATATAATACAGACGTTACTTCAAAAAAGTCTAGAATAGACACACACACAAAAATCCATTTTTTTTCGACGGCCTTCGGTGACACCTGGTAAATCTTCATTCGACCTCCAAGGGGGTCTCGACCCACAAGTTGAGAACCCCTGCTTTATGAAAATAGATCTATTACAAAAATTATTTTCGAACACACGTAAAGCAAATAGAATGCTTTTGAAAAAAAAAAAGTCAAACATAATGGGACACACTGTTATTATCTCATGTGACATTTTGAATATTTTGCGTTCTAACAGTTTTTTTTTCTTTCTGTTCAATCCAAAGGGGGAGACAAGCGCTGTTATTTTTCAAAGCTACAATTTGAAATCTGACCCCATTGTTGTGCTGGCTCTGTTCATACACGCTCAGACGAATATTTAGTTGTCGTTTCCTTTCCTTGCCTTGTCTCGTTGATGTACAAACAGAAAATGTTGTTTGAAAATTAACACCATTTTTAGCGATGTTTTTTTTTTGGTCAATTTATTTTGTTTAGAATTTTTAACATTATTCCAGGAAATAAAAAAAAAATGGAAATACTTAATAAGAGTAAATTGACGACTAAAACCTTAACATTGACAAAAAGGCGTTTCAATGTACCTGCTTCCTTTTACCAGTGTCGCTTTCATTCACGATCAGTAACAATTTTGGGCTGAACAATTAGTACAACATTGGTGTTGAATGTCAGTCATATTTCTATAAGTCGTTTACCCCAAGGCGTTCATTTTTTTTTTCACTTAGCACCTTTAGCACATCATAATATCTGATAAGAATTGGTATTAGAGCAGCATTTCTAAGGCTGATCATTGGCTAAAAATGGTTGAAAGAGAGTGAGAGAGAGAGAGAGACAGAAAGAGAGAGAGAGAGGGAGAAAGAGAGAGAGGGTGGAGAGAAAAAGAGAGAGAAAGAGAGGGAGAAAGAGAGAGAGAGAAGGTTAGAAAAAGAGAGAGAAAGAGAGAGAGAGAAAGATAGAAAACGAGAGAGAGAGAAAGACAGAAAAAGAGAGTGAGAGAGAAAGAGAGGGGGAAAGATAGAAAAAGAGAAAGAGAGAGGGAGAAAGAGAGAGAGAAAGAAAGGGAGAGAGGGAGAGAGAAAGAGAGAGAGAGAGGGTGAGAAAGAGAGGGAGAGAGAAAGAGAGAGGGAGAGAGAAAGAGAGAGAGCAGTGCGTGAAGCTCTGGCCGAGTGTTATATCAGGGTCACGACAGGATGACGGTCATAAAAGATTCTCTTTATTGCGCTTCCCCGCCCCACTAGGGCTCGGGGCTTAGGGCGGTTGCCCCGGCCACTCCCTGTGTGTGTGAGAGAGAGAGAGATACCCGGCGTTCTCAATTAGTATTCATTATTTGTTTACAATTAGAATAACTTTTTGATATTGAGCAAACAAATAAGCACTAAAATACAATTACTAGATAAAGTATTTTTAATTTTGTAAAAGCTACGTTATTTAAAATGTATGTAGTCTAACTGTCCTGAATTTTTTAGAAACAATGTAAAATCAAGGCTTCGGTTTCTCTAAAAAAAATATATGGTTTCATGTCTGATCCATGTTTTAAAAAATCAATAACCATTAAGATACGTTCACACCAGCTTAGTATCATCAGAGACCCATTTAACACTTTGTATTTTTTTTTTGTTCTACCTTATTTGAGTTTAACGAAAGTGATGAATTGAAATAAAACAACATAGAAACAGTAGGCTATATGACAGTAAAATGTAGAAAGTAGGACAAATGCAAAAATGGGGGAGGATGTAAGGAAACTAGGGGAAAAAAGTAATATTTTAAAGAGTTTAATGACATCATCTTCTTTTTTTTGAAGTAACGTCTGTATTATATAAGATAAGATAAGATAAGAAAATTTCAACAATTTTTTAAATTGATTTTTAATTTGGCTTCTATTTTTCTTCCGAACAAAAACAGAGTATAGTTGCCAGCTAGTAATTAAACAGTAAATATTCACATAAATTTTAAGTGGCCCTAATTCGTAAAGATATTTTAACTAAATATATCAATAAAATAAAATATTTACCGTGTACCTTACATATTTCACGTAACAAAATTTCGGCAATAATAAAAAACAACACTTTTTTTTTAAATACATTAACTCGATTGAATTTTTTTAAAAAATAATCATCAGTTAAAAAATATATGAAAAGTCCACACTGGCAGCTTTGCTAAATGGGGCTTTTTCTTCATAATCTAAAGTGGCAAAAGTCATGCCAGGTCCGAGTAGAAACTTGGGATGCTGTAACAGAATAAAGCGTTTCTACAACAAAGAGCAGTGTAATTATGATATCACGTTTTCCATATGCAAGCTTAAAGAACGTAACAGGAATGAGCGAGCTGATAAATGTTATGGCGTTGCAAAGAGAAACTGATCAGTGACATACCTGCTTTTATAACTGTCAGGGATTTCTATTAAGCTTTGCTTTTTTATGTGTGTTCTTCTAAGAGGTTTAGCTATTTTACAATTGTATATAACACTTTTTCTTATTAGATTCCATATTCTATGAATTCTGAAATCATTTAATGTATATACATTGAAATATTGACATAGTGTAGGCCTACTGAAATAAAAGAGAAGAAAAAAAAAAAAACACAATTTTGGGACAATAAGGTACCCAAATAAACCAAAGTTGTACAGAAAAGTCAGAGGTAAACAGTGGCGACTAACTGACACAGAATTCACCAAACAACAAGGTATAGATTTACGTATGAATCAATGGTGGAAATGATTGATGTTTAATATGATGCCACGACCTCATTGACTAGTCTCCATTTTTTTCTTTTACCATTAATTAATATTGCACAGTTCATATTCATGTAGTAATTTCATTTCAACAGACTAATTAAAAAAACAACTTTTCTCCTGTTTTCCTTTTGCCTCATGACACATTAGGCAACGCGTGACCACTTGTTATTTTCTACATTTTTATTTTATTTCATGTCCGAATGCCAGTTAAAATGTCAAATGTTAGATAATAATAATAATAACAATACATTGCCAGGTTTAAGTCGCGAGAACTGGCTTTTTTAAAAAAAAAAAAAAAGCTTGTGGTAAACAAAGAAGCTTGCTTGACGCTTTTGTTACATAGTTTAAGCCATACTTTGAACAATGGATGAGCAAAATAATAACAAACAAACAAACAAAAAACCAAACCGACCATCACGGTAATCCAAACAACACTGTACAACACGAGACATGCTTAACATTGTTCTAGTGATTTTAACAATACTTAAAATACACACAGTGGTCCGTAGTGAAGGGTTGGGTCATGGGAAGGGGAGGGGCGGGGGTGGGTTATGAACTATACAGAAACAACGTTTTTGGTTTTATATACACAGCACAGCCTTTATGATGAGTCCAAGATTGGATGAATCATGATATAATCAAAGAACAGAATGCAACCTAAAAATACATGGAGGAAAGAAAGCAGAAACACAATGGGAGGTAATCAAAGGGTTAAGAAAACGAGGACAGCGAAAATAAATAGAAAGTAGAAGAAAGAGAGAAACATGAGATATGAGATATCTAAATAAGAGAAAAACATTAAGATATTAATTCATAAAAATAAAAGCAATTAAAAGAAAACAAACTTAAACACTTGTTTAAAAAAATCTGTTAAAAATGGAGACAGTTCTTATAAAATATTTCATGAAAAAAAAAAAAGTTACATTATATGGTTCAGTGCATTAAATAATTCGGATATGTATGACACGAAGAGAGTTCGCTTCAGATATTAAACAGATCAGGTTGTTATTTTAAACTGGACTAAAGTGCTTAAGTGACTATGATCTAAAATAATTAGTGTGCAGATTTAGTCTTGGCTAGTTTAACAGTTGGTGTGTTAGGTGACTTGATTATATAACATCTATCTTATCTAAAAAAAAAATACAGAGTTTACTTCAAAATAAGAAGATGAATACGTTTTTAGCTAGGTCAATGTAGTCATGCATATTAATGATTAAATTGCCAAGTCGTTGGTTTCCCTGGCTAATTTTGTTGATCGACTAGCACTAGATCTATTAACTCTTTCTCTTCTAACAGACGATACCAACGTTGACTCCACCAGAATGTGGTAAATAATTACGGAGAGAAAGAGTTAAGAAGTTGCTTATCTTATCTTATGAAATACAGACGATACTTAAATACGATGACTACGTACGACGCGTGTTTCAATTTAGTCATACGTGTTATCAAGGACTTAAATTCTGCCAAGTCATTTGGTTTTCCTGGCTGACTCAGGCAACCCATTCCATGCCCTAATAGCACTAGAAAAGAAGGAGCAGTTTTTAAGACCTCACACTAAGAAGCTTTTGGATTTTGTTTTTTTCCCCTCAATTTACGTTACTATCATTTAGGCCTCAACCAAGTCTAGCAATAAGTCACACAAATATTGGTTCGGAAACCCCAGAAATTACCCAAAATGTAAAAAAAAAAGACAGAAAAGATGACAACTGAGTCACGTGATATGAAAAACATCATGTAAATGAGTGATCTAAATAAAAATGCATGTATAAGAATAGTCCAGACACTAAAACTGTACCAACATAAGCACTGGCAGAATAAGATACACACATAACATGGTATTGGTTGATTTTTTTTTATTTTTTTGATTCACACATAACAAGTTGTTACATCACAAATTAATTTTAACCGCCATTCTATGTCGGCAGAAGACTCTATGAATTATGACCAGGTTGTTTTTTTTTTCATGTGTGTGTTAAAAATGAGAACTTGCACAATATATATGTATATATAAACACGTATCAGCAACTTTATTTTATTTTTCACATTTCTTTTTTACTTTGATATTAAAACTTTAGTACTGTCGAATAATTATATTTTTATTAAACTCTCATCAAGCTTAGTAAAAAAAAAAAAAGCTATTAACAAATGTCAAAATTCTGTATTCATTTAAGTTTATTAGATTGTTAGAATTTCACAAGGTTGGAATCAACATTGTATACATATTTGTTTCAGTGGTGTTTTAATTATTATGCTATAAATATTAAATGAGCAAACAGCATTGAATAAATTAATATTGTCTATATATTTCAATTTTTATGTTTGTTTCTAAGCTTAGATATTATTACATAAGACGAATAGACGGTCTTTTATAAGCAAGTGTAGTATGTATAGTCCAGAATTTAGGTTTTGTAGTTTATATTTCTTTTTCAAATGTTTAAAAGTAGAACTACTGTAGGAAAAAAAAAAGATTGGTGTTATTTTTTGTTCAATTTTTTAAAATCTTAGGTTGATGTTTCCCTATCGTATCAATGTTTCCTACCATTCTGGATATATCTGGGTTTATTACAATTACATAAGTAAATGTTTATTACACTTTTAAGAGACTGAGATAAAAACTCAACCACAACTTCCACTCAGAGTTGACAGTTACAAATTCTGGTTGTATTGTTGGGGTTTTCACGTGATACTGTTTAGTCCTGGAGTTTATGCCACTCGGCAATCTGTTTCCTTGGACAGTTAATGACCTCACTCCAGTGAAGTGCCTCTTGACCTTCGCATTTGGACCCAATCTCCAGGCGACCGACCACTTCATTCTTGGTCATTCTGTCCCAGTCCAAAACCAAAAGTTCCAGTGAAATATTCTGTAAATATAGAAAAAAAATTAAGCATGTAGCTATCCAAAAACAATGAGACGGTAGTTGGACCTAGACCATTCGTTATAGAAGACCTAAACACTGACCTGCATTGTCACAACTTGTGGGCAGTTTATACCAATAGCTCGTTGCAACGTTGTACAGACCTCCCCTACCCCACCCCACTAATTTTCCCAACTGGTCCGGATAAGTGATAAGATTATAGTGTGTTAAGAAAAGCTAAAAGCATGAAATAGCGCTAAACAAAAACCATCGGTAAAAATATTTCTAATCGCACAGATTTATTGTTGTTTATCTAGATCTATTACAAATTTAATTACATAATTGATCCAAATAAATTGATACAATGGACCTCATTCACCAATCGTAAACAAACAACATTTAGCCACGTGATGCTTTATCTCTTCTATATAATTTACGATCTCATGTTTAATTCATGATGGTTGTCACGTGACAGTTTTTTCCATTGTTTTATCAATAAGATCACGTGACTAAATGTTGTTTGTTTACGATTGGTGAATGAGGTCCATTACACTTCATGAAGGCTTTGGATTTTTAAAAAAGTATTTCTATGTTTTTCTTGTGATGTTTCCTGTTGCTTGTTGAAGTATTGGAACTCAATGCAGCTATTAATACTGTCGCACAGACGCATAATTCAACAGATAGAAACAAACATGTAGATTTGAGTCGTACGAGACTTCCTAATACCAACAAGTAGAGCAAAGAGGCATTCACATAGAGCATACCTGGAGTCCTTCATTGTAAGGGACGTCAAATAGGAAGGACTCGTTAAAGACCGGGTTTAGAGTTCTTTTCTTGACATGTGTCTTCTTCTTGGCTATTCTTTGACCATTGTACAGCAAGTAGATTTTAACATAAGGGTCTGTAGAAAATAGTGAAAACTTATAATAGTATATGAATGTCAAATGTCTACTTTTGTATTTAAAGGACATTACCTACCTACCTATTTATCTATCTATCTACCTACCTACCTACCCACCCACCATCTATCTATCTATCTATCTATCTATCTATCTATCTATCTATCTATCTATCTATCTATCTATCTGTCTGTCTGCTTGTTTGTGTGATCGTCTGTCTGTTTATCTTTCTGTTTGTCTATCAATTTAGCCAATAACACACACACACACACATTATATATATACACACACACACACACAAAATTATACTAAATATCACTTAAAAAGTACGATATATCCAAAGTCATAAAATGGAGAGCCGACTCATCATACAAAGTGCACAGCTTAAAATCTAGTTCAGAGTAAGGAGACGACTTGTGTGTAGCTTCTATGTAATTCTGTTTCACTGTCATGTTGTCAGGACCAAGTTGTGTTTGTGTTTCTGGAAGTGAAGATGTTTGTTTGCGTGTTCATGTTTTCCGCCCCAGGGAGTTATCTTTCCTTGTAATAACTTTGATCAGTTCCATCAAAGACAATCTTATTTCTTCATTTGATGAACCATGATTGCTCTCCCTTCGACGTTCATTCCACAACCTCTCTATCCCCCCCATTTTCCTTCCTATTTTTTTCTCTCCTTTATATTTCTTTGTCTCTCCAGTATTGAGCTTGTTTCTGGTATCGATTATTCCTGTCCTCCCTTCCCTCAAGTAGTATTCTATACAAGAGGACCACGTTTCCTGGTATCGGAGATTATGATTACTTGATGCTGAATTGTCTACCAGCATCATCTTAACTGGATATCCCTTAACCCATTTTACGGTAGTGTTTCCAAATAGTAGACCGCCACCTAGAAAGTAAGGTCAGACTACATACTTCAAAAACGCTCCCAAAACAGGACCAATCGTTAGAGAGGTCTCGTTATAAAGCTACACCCATTCTTTCTTAGACACAGTCTTTTGTGTCTATTTTTTTTTTTGTTATAGCGCATTTTTACAATACCTCTATTCAAGTCAGAACTTTCTGGAATCTGGATCCAGCAGAAACCTGAATCCAGAAACCGGGACAGTTGATCTCAAAAAGGTTCTAACGATTTTCTTATAAACAGTTGATGTATATCGCTGAGAATAGAATTACTAGCTCGTTGGCCACATGGGGGAAAACTCCAATTCGACCGTTATCATTTTGCAAGTAAAAAATTAAGAAATTTACATTTGGCTAGATATCTATATCTAGGATCCTAGATCTAGATTATTCTAGATCCAACATCGGTTTTGAAAGGACTATCGCGTTCTTAAAAGGACTACGGCGTTCGGGAATTTCCGAATGTAAGGCTTTATTGATTTAAAGAGTTGAATAACTTAATGTTCAGGAAAATTGTGCGCATAGTCTTTTTAAGCCTAGACTATTCTTAGACTTAAATGATTATCATTGTAATATTATGAAATCTGCAGTTGATCTATACCCGTGATGCCCAACCTTACTCATCCTTCGGGCCATTTTCATTTCCAACACTCGTGTCGCGGGCCACATCAACAAAAAGGTACAGAAATGAAATTAATCTGAAACTATTTGATTCGAACCCCGTGGGTCTTGTACCCGTAGTTAAACAATCTTTGATTCGCGGCTTCAATCAAGAATTCCGCCATGTTTTTATTGCAATGTCGTTTATACGTACTTGTTTTATTTTTCTAAACAGCCACGCTATCCTTATAAACCAACATGTTGGCTTAGCATCATGTTCCACAAGTTAGGATCCGTTCACTTTTTTTTCCATTCAGAAATGTTATGGATCACGGTACCTAAATTTAGATTTAATTTAGATACATTTTCAACCATTTAAAAAAAAAAAAAAGGAGGTAGGGGATTTTTTAGACTTTGCGCCGACGTTTCGACGGGCCGGATGGAACAACTTCGCGGGCCGGATCTGGCCCGCGGGCCGTATTTTGGGCATCACTGATCTATACATTCGCTTAACCAGGATTCTTTGTCGGGGAGAGGGGCGAGTAAAAAAATGTTCCATTCTTTTTTAATCTGAACATTCATTAATTTTTTTAAAGAGAGACAATCGCTTTATAAGATGCATAAAGGAGGTAGGCCTACTGTCTTTAAAAAACAATAATTTTTAAAGTTATTCTTGTTTTTGTAAAATTAAACTTTTTATATGAAAGCACGTCCAGCCCGAAAATGGTCTGATCTCTATATGCTGTACGTATCTTAAGCTTCTTGTTCTCCTGAATTAAGCTCATTTGTAATACTTGACCAGGTTGTAACATGTTGACCCTTAGAATGTAATATTTTTTTTCCTCTTTGATAAAACGTCTTAGATTTATAAGATAAGAAGATTTCTTATGGACATGAAAAAAAAAAAGGCTTAGAAAGATGAACATAAACAAAAAAAGAACCTCAAGAACATAAACAAAAAAACAACAACTCAAGAACATAAACAAAAAAACAACAACTCAAGAACATAAACAAAAAAACAACAACTCAATAAAATAAACAAAAAAAAACAACAACTCAAGAACATAAACAAAAAAGAACCTCAAAAACATAAACAAAAAAAACAACAACTCAAGAACATAAACAAGAAAGAAACTCAAGAACATAAACAAAAAAAACAACAACTCAAGAACATAAACAAAAAAGAAACTCAAGAACATAAACAAAAAAAAACAACAACTCAAGAACATAAACAAAAAAGAACTTCAAGAACATAAACAAAAAAAACAACAACTCAAGAACATAAACAAAAAAAGAACCTCAAGAACATTAACAAAAAAAAAACAACAACTCAAGAACATAAACAAAAAAGAACCTCAAAAACATAAACAAAAAAAAACAACAACTCAAGAACATAAGCAAAAAAGAAACTCAAGAACATAAACAAAAAAAAAACAACAACTCAAGAACATAAACAAAAAAGAAACTCAAGAACATAAACAAAAAAAAAACAACAACTCAAGAACATAAACAAAAAAAACAACAACTCAAGAACATAAACAAAAAAGAAACTCAAGAACATAAACAAAAAAAACAACAACTCAAGAACATAAACAAAAAAGAAACTCAAGAACATAAACAAAAAAAAAACAACAACTCAAGAACATAAACAAAAAAAACTCAAGAACGTAAACAAACAACTCAAGAACATAAACAAACAACTCAAGAACGTAAACAAACAACTCAAGAACGTAAACAAACAACTCAAGAACATAAACAAACAACTCAAGAACGTAAACAAACAACTCAAGAACATAAACAAACAACTCAAGAACGTAAACAAACAACTCAAGAACGTAAACAAACAACTCAAGACATAAACAAACAACTCAAGAACGTAAACAAACAACTCAAGAACATAAACAAACAACTTAAGAACGTAAAAAAACAACTCAAGAACGTAAACAAACAACTCAAGAACATAAGCAAACAACTCAAGAACGTAAACAAACAACTCAAGAACATAAACAAACAACTCAAGAACATAAACAAACAACTCAAGAACGTAAACAAACAACTCAAGAACATAAACAAACAACTCAAGAACGTAAGCAAACAACTCAAAAACATAAACAAACAACTCAAGAACATAAACAAACAACTCAAGAACGTAAACAAACAACTCAAGAACATAAACAAACAACTCAAGAACGTAAACAGACAACTCAAGAACATAAACAAAAAAAAAATCAAGAATGTAAACAAACAACTCAAGAACATAAACAAACAACTCAAGAACGTAAACAAAAACAATTCAAGAACGTAAACAAACAACTCAAGAACATAAACAAACAACTCAAGAACATAAACAAACAACTCAAGAACGTAAACAAAAACAACTCAAGAACATAAACAAACAACTCAAGAACGTAAACAAATAACTAAAGAACATAAAGAAACAACTCAAGAACGTAAACAAACAACTCAAGAACGTAAACAAACAACTAAAGAACATAAACAAACAACTCAAGAACGTAAACAAACAACTCAAGAGCATAAACAAACAACTCAAGAACGTAAACAAACAACTCAAGAACATAAACAAACAACTCAAGAACGTAAACAAACAACTCAAGAACGTAAACAAACAACTCAAGAACATAAACAAACAACTCAAGAACATAAACAAACAACTCAAGAACACATTAATAACGTAGGGCACTCTCTCCTTCTTTTCCCTCTCACCGCTACTACTAAGAGAAATGGAGATAAGACGGTCACGTGACACGTATTAAGCATCAACTAATAGGCTTTTGTCTCCCCACCGCAGTGCCCCCTATGGCCGTGCGCCCTAAATCTGCGTAGAACTCGAGGTCTCTAGTGCCGACCATGACACACCCCCCCTCCTCCTCCCCACTTCTCTTTCGATCCATTCCCGGGGGGGGGGGAGGGGGGGGTACACAGTCTAACCTGAGAGTCCAGTGATGTCCATCTTGGGCAGATTCCTAGCCTTGAGCACCACCACGCCGAGTCTGTTAGCCGCTGGCTGGTAACACAGAGAGACCAGCAGTTCACCGCGGCCTTGATTGCGATACTGCAATGAAAAAAAAAGAAGAAGAAATAATTCTGTTGAAGATAAAGCTCTTTTGTCTATTGATAATATTCATAAATGGAAACTACTCCGTAAATCCGGTGCATAAAGTACGCACATATAGATAGAAAATAGTAAAATTCCCCTTTCAGACCTTTGCGATCTATCGGGCAGATGATGTAACGGTAATCTTTTTCTGTGCCCACTGTAAACGAGGGTGTCATATAGCCAGCACAAACGACCTAGCGCCTTTACTTTCCCCCAACTACAAGTCAGGTACCCATTAGAGCTGCGTGGACTCAGAGGCGCCCTAAAAAATTCAAAATCCCAGTCTTCACCGAGATTCGAACACAGGACACCGGTTCGGAAGCCAAGCCTTTACCACTCAGCCACCGCGCCTCCTAAAAATTTTCACGAAAACGTTGAACTACAGTTTTCTTTGTCTGCATATCGATCCCTAAGATCCAGCTTTCAGTCTTGAAATACAGTAACATAGACAAAGAATAGATTTTTATGGAGAAATATGAAGGCGATTTAAGGATAACTAAGGAAATAGAAAGAAATTGGGTACAGTTATGTATTGTTTGTTTCAACCTTACTTTAAAGCGGCGACCTATAAAGGGGACTAATTCACCACTACTTCAGTCAAATACTATTTCTTTCCCTTGTTTGAGATACCAAAACAAAATAATTACTAATAGCTAATTAGCTGTTGGTTAATTTAAAAAAATAGATTCTTGTGTTGTCAGGTAAAAGAAATAATTGTGAAAAATTTCTGCTTGATCCGAGACTGGGTGTGGGAGAAATAACGTGAAGGCCTACAAACATTTTACCAGGACAGACAGTGAATTGATATAAGCTTTGTAAAAAAAAGGGCACATAATTTATCGCTAACAATAAAAAAAAATACATTATTAATACGCTATTTATGGTACATGCAAACATTTCTTAAACCTTGTACACCGATTACACCATAAAGCTAGCTATTTATAAATATAAATGGAAATCTCCAAGACATTTTAAAAACATTTTAATACAAAAAAGCAAAATTGCATTAATTATTTCGACTCAGTCATGTGCGCTATGTTCCATTCACTTTCGTGGACCAGTCGGGTTGTGTGTGTGTGTGTGGGGGGGGGGGGGATATAGGGGAGAAGGTTTCAGTGCTGCATTTTCTAAACATTTTTTTTTTAAAGTTGTTCGAATCAGAATTCGAACCCAGACCCATCCTAGATGGAAGGTCGACTTGTTAGCCACCGACCTATCCAAGAACTTATAAATTAGAAGGTTTTGTTATGGCACGATTGGGAATTCGTTATTTGTTGCATAGAAAAGGAAAGATTTGACTTAGAGACAATGACGCGACTAGTAAAAACAAGACGAGGATTTTAGGCAAAATAGTGAAATGTAAACAGAACACTTCTGAAGGCTTTAGAGAGAGAGGCAGATTTTATGTACGTAGAGATTTAGCTTGACAACATTCGATGGTTCCCTTCATTATTATTAAACGTTTGGTTTGACATTCGCTGTCAGCGTCGACTGACTTATAGTGTTGGCCTTTCGACTGTGTTATTTGATTTCCGTATTTGATTGTTACCTCCGCCTGTCCTAGATGCATAAGACACAGCGCGGAAGCGCCTAACAGTTTATAGTCTATTATAAATCTAACAATGTTAGCGAACGACCTAATTCTCTACACAAGGATTATATCCCCTTAGCTTAGTAGGCCTTACTGTCTGTATGCAAATAATAATAATAAAAAAATATATATTTTATTACCACTAATTGATTAGCTATTTTTTTTTTATTAAAACGAGTGTTGTCATCGACTACGAATAATCATGCAAATTTTCAACTTGATCAGAGAATGGAATTTGGGAGAAATACCGTGTTTAAGATTCCACCCAGATAGGCAGACAGTGCGTTGTTAAAAGATTTGTAAAAAAAAAAAAAGAGAGAGCAGATTACTGTGAATACAAAGATGTTTAAACTTATCAGGATGAGGCAGATTGACAACAAGAGACTAACAAAACTCTTATTTCATACTAGTAGTCTAGGATAAATACATACAAGAATTCCATATTCATTTGCCTCTCAAGCATTGGACATTTCGTTATGTGAACTAATAAAAAAATCTATTAGGATTTGAATTTTTAATTAGCGAAAAAAAAATGACTAGCTTAGCATTACCAAAGTTGTTTTGTTAAATTTCTTCTTGAGACATTAAAATATAAAGCAGTAAATCAATTCAGTATCTGTATCTTCCTAAAGAGACACCTCTTAAAGGTCTCGTGAAACACATTTGAGACCAAAGGAAATGTACTGCCGAGGACAGACATAGACGGTAAGAAAAACAAACAGAAAACAACATAAATCGACCACCGGCAGACAGCGCTTGTGTCTGCATCGAATGTGGCAAAATATGCAGATCACAGCTGGGACTGTGTAGCCATGTGAAATACTGTAATCGTCATTAATCTTCGGAGTCGGAGAAATGCCTTATTATTATTGGTCTATTGGTCACGACTGCGTAGCCGCTGCACTACTCCACGATCTTCCGACTCGAAAACAAGTTTTGTTGTTTATTGTGCATGTGTGGGGTATTGTATGTATGTGTCAAATATTGTGTGTATGTCTGGGTTATTGTGTATATATCTGGGATATTGTGTGTATATGTGGGATATTGTGTGTATTTGTGTGATATTGAGTGTATATGTGGGGTATTGACGTATTGTGTGTATATGTGGAATATTGTGTGTGTATCTGGGGTATTGTGTGTATATGTGGGGTATTGTGTGTATATGTGGAATATTGTGACTATGTGAGATATTGTGTGTATATTTCGGATGTTGCGTGTATATGTGAATGTTGTCAAAGACTTCTTGTAAAATTACACTTTGAAGATTCGGTGGTACTAGAATGTACGCGTAAGATGGTCATCAATTAGGATGCGCACACTGCAAAAGTGGTGCTATAAATGCTGTGCTCCTCTACTAGATGTGTGGCACGTTTTCACACAGACTGACATACACACTCATGTATCATGTGCTGTGTAGCGCCATTGTTTTGTTTTTTTTATAGAACAAATATTATCAGAAAATGTAACTTTTACATATTTGGTTTGTTCGATGATATGCACGCTGAACAAAATGTGAAGCACTACGTTTGACACTGGAACACACTCTAACACACCCTCGCACACACAGACACACAAGCACATTCACACACAGAAGAGAAAGCGAGACACAAACCCACACATGCATGCAGTTAACTTCAAGAGAGTGGGGTCCGGACAGTGTGGGATTCCCCTCCATACGGCGTAGCGCCTTATGGCTCTCATTCGAATGTCTCAAGTTCTCCATGAGGTAATTCAAACAATAGAAATGGACAAATGGGTTAGTGCTGAGGCAAGTTCCAAAATAAAAAGCGTGTGGAGTCTGAAAGCACACAAGGCACCCTGACATTGCTTTCCCATGGAGGAGGCCTCCCAGTCCTTTTATAGCACAGTACAAGTCTGGCCGCTGTCCCGTTGGTTCATATTTATCACTGTTCAGGCCAAAGTGTGACTCTCGGAGAGGGGAGGAAGAGGAAATCATATTGTAATAACTTAAGGGAGGCAACTCAAGGAGGCAAGGATGTTTATTCACAGGACATTACAAGCACATAAAACAACATCTGTCTTTAGCACAGTCTTTTCACTTCTAGACTTGGGCGGAAATCGTTCTCCTCTTCCTAATGTTGACATCCTTCTCAGTCTAGTCTATAACAGTGCGCACCGTCTGAACTAGCTTAGATGGTGATGCACACCGTCTGCACTAGCTTAGATGGTGGTGCGCATGTCAAGGTTATAACATTGCCGCTGTTCTTATCGCTTTTCGTCCCGAAAAGAAACAGTGCAGTGGAGGTTTGGCAGTTTAGGTGGAGGTCGATCGGTGGGAGCCACAGACGGTAAGGAGCCTGTTGCTCACGACTTGCTCTCTTTGTAAAATGTTTTACATGTTTCGGATGTTCCTTCAGAGTTGAAGATAGTTTACTTCCTAGTCCAAACCTCCCGCAGGACGACGGGGGATGGGAGCAGGCAGGGTTTGAACCCTCGACGGTCGATAAATCCGAACGACAGTCCAGCGCACAAACCGCACGACCAGGCAGCCATGAAAGGTCTGGGAAGACGACGTTCTGTCTGGCGACCTAGATGCACTACGCACAGAAGAAGGATTTCTTTCCAGGCATTTTGCAAGAGATGATTGGAGCCTCCCAGGCCCTCGCTCCAATGGAGTTATTTATGATTGATGACGATGATGATGGACTAGGGCTATAGAGTGCGATATTCTTCATTCTGAATGAGCAGACGTCCGTAACTTTTAAGTCTAAGAAAATAGCCAACATTATATTATATTTATATTCGAAAAGATTCGACAACACCAGTGCATTGTATTTCAAAAATTAATAAATAAATTTAAAAAAATGTTATGCCTAGCTGTATACAAGTGCTGCATATAACTTTTATGCTTTACAAGTGCTCAATGTGACAACCACTGGATTATTTTATTAATAATACCACTTTATTAATAATATAGACAAAAACAACTTGTGATAAAATGAAATATATGTTTGTTTGTTTTACATGTTTCGGATGTTCCTTCAGAGTTGAAGATAATTACTTCCTAGTCCAAACCTCCCGCAGGACGACGGGGGATGGGAGCGGGCAGGGTTTGAACCCGGGACCATCGAGAAATCTGAACGACAGTCCAGCGTGCAAACCTCACGACCAGGCAGCCATCCCATCCCATATGTAGTAGACATTAGTATGAATATTTTTAACAAAACTAACTCAATATAATAACACAACATTTAAGTCTCACGTTTTGGAGTCGTCTCCCCTAACTAAGGTCAAATGACGACAATGCCAACTATGTTGCATCATTCTCAAATAATCGCTAACCTCTTCCCAAAGTCACCATAGAAACAAACACACACACACACTCCATAACACCCTTTAGTGCTTAAACATTATGCCAAAGATAAGGGAGCGATATTTGCTCTAAATACTACACGCCCTATCTGCCCCCACACCCTCTCTCCGTATGAAACTAACGTAGTCTTGGAGGATAGATCCTACTAGATATCTTTCTATCGACATACTACAAAAACAAAGAAGCTGCAAGTATTAATATTCATTTTTGTGCTCCAATTTTTTTTTAAAGAAAAAGAAAAGAATATTCGAGTAAACTATATGAAGACAATATTATAATATTCTGAGTAAACTATATGAAGACAATATTATAATATTCGCAGACACTGAAGAATGACTGAAACAGATTCAGTGTATAGGGCGTGAGATTTCTGACGAACTGGTTAAATCAAAGTGTCAGACCCTTCTCTATTCCATGTCGTAAGGCTATCCTCTCCCAAAATTAGTTAACATAGAACAAAAATAATGCTTTGGCATTTTGAATAAGTCGTTTGATTAGATAGATAGATAGATAGATAGATAGATAGATAGATAGATAGATAGATAGATAGATAGATAGATAGATAGACAGATGGATAGATAGATAGATAGATAGATGGATGGATGGATGGATAGATAGATAGATAGATAGATAGATAGATAGATAGATAGATAGATAGATAGATAGATAGATGGATGGATGGATGGATGGATGGATGGATAGATAGATAAATAGATAGATAGATAGATAGATAGATAGATAGATAGATAGATAGATAGATAGATACATAGATAGATAGATAGATAGATAGATAGATAGATAGATAGATAGATAGATAGATAGATAGATAGATAGATAGATAGATAGATATTGGACAATTCAAAGGAATCGTGTTTGCACAACTGTATCAATAAAAGGATTGACATGTTGTAGCCTCCCTCCAAAACCTGATACTCAGTATCCCAGGATCCAAATCAGAACTAAATCCTGAGACTTCTCATAGTTTCCCTGTTATCGATCTGAGTATTGGCCGCCTACGCGCTGTTTTTTTATGAGCGGCTCTCGCTGCAAGGTCTTAGCTATTTTCTATTAGCGAAAGCACAAAGATCTAAAAGATAGACAAAAGTCTAAGTAGGAACAAGTGCTAATTACACGGTGGAAGTGTAGACATTTAATTTAATGGCTTTAAAAGTCAAAATCTTATAGGCTCTATTGGATTTCAACACAAATGTTGAAAATTATATCTATATTTCTAGGGGAGCGAAGTGGCTGATTGGTTAAGCGCTTGGATTTTGAACCTAAGGTACTGAGTTCAAATCTTGGTGAAGACTGGGATTTTGAATTTCGGAATTTTTTGGGTGCCCCACCCCCCGAAGTCCACCCAAGATCCAAGTGGCAGTATTTGTACGCGTATTACAGTATTTAGGTTTCATTTCATTTTAACATAGATATTATTTTGTTTCTATTTTTATAATTTACAGACGTTTATTTAGAACATTCAATGGTTGACAGCTGCTTTAGAAACGAATGACATTCTGAAGGATAGGTCAAAGGTTACCCACCCATCATTGTAATAGAGAGGAAGACCATTGGAGTTAAAACTCTTGATCCGGTGATTAGCGCGGTTAGTTTACGATGAGATGATTAACTGGGGAGGGCAGAGGTCCCTCCTGATTTGTACTCTTATTGATCCAAACTCGGGAGTTTAAGATAAGGCGTTGGTAGTGTATGATGGCTGAAAAATAGGTTGACCTTTTAACATCGACATAACATTTCAAATTCTGGTCAGTAAACTATGTTAACTTCACACAAAAGACTGCTACCAATAACTAATTCAAAACTTTTAGATAAATGAGCTACATAGGAGCTAATGTTCCAACAGAGATAATTTTTGGTTAATCGATAAAGTACATTGTAAAGAGCAGGGGGGGGGTGTAAGATGTGAGATTGTGTGTATGTTTGTTTATTTTATTAGTTGTGAGTGGTGAACTGTTTTAGATTGGGGGGGGGGGGTCTGTCTTGTCAGTTGGTGTGCTGATCTGGTCTTGGTCTGAACTGTGTTTTGAGTGGCATGTATTTTTCATGTATTGTATCGGGGTAATATCTTAGCTCTCATTGACTAATTACTTATTACTAATAATCTAGATTGTATGTTACTTAGCTATATATCTGTTTTGGTACATTTTAAACCTATGACATTAATTATTGAGAACGATTTGTATAACACATGAGAGTCTTCTAAATAAAGTCTGATATATTATAACTCAGTGTTTCTTAGTAGTATCTAAGTTGTTTATACTGCTATATAACGATAACTACAGGCCACATTCATCTATTACGCTTACACGTCACTGATTGAATCATACCCCTACACGAGCTATATAGAGTATAGAACTAAGAACCCAGGAAGGTTCTTTACATACATCTCTTTTGTTTTCGTACTTTGTATAGCAAATGTCCGTGTTAATTATCTCGTTTATATAAAGCTTGTCTGTCAGTCTGGTCTGTCTGTCTGGTCAAAATATTTTAAAGTTTTTTCTCCCACTTTTATTTCTTGGATCAAGTTGAAGCTTTGCACAACTATTCATTGTCAATGACAAGACATGAATCAATCAAAATAAAAACAAAAACAAAAAAAAAAAACTAACACATTAGTTAATCAATTAATAAAAGTAATTACATATAAAAAAAAATTAACTTCATGATTTATTCAAAATATTTTTTTTGCAATATAAGCGAGGTTTTTAAAAACCATTGTAGGGAATCGTTTAGATTTAGAACTTAAATAGAGAGTGTTTTAAATGCAACCTAATAAGATACTCAAAAAGACACAAAGATAAAGGCACGCTCCTAATTCCATATGCTAAGACAAATTTGTACAAATGCTCATTCTGGCCTAGTGCTATTAGAGATAGGACTGGGTTGCTTGAGCTAGCCAGGAAAACCAAGGACTTAGCAGAATGTAAGTCATTGATTAACACGAATAACTAGATGCATGACGCGTTGGACGTAATCATCTTCTTTTTTTAAAGTAACGTCTGTATTTTATAAGAAATGTTTTAGGCCTACCTTTAAATGACGAGGGGTAATCTCTCTTGTTATGGAGGCTTCTTTATTCTCTACGTCTGTCTCGGAGAGCGGGTAGATGACTTCACCAATGATCTCGTCTCTGGAGAACCTGTCGAAACTCAAGACCACGAAGTGAAGAGTCGTGTTGGCGATCTGGTTTGGTGTCACCCCATAGAATGTGAACGTCTCGTCGTAAGTCGGAGACAGCGTCTTCCTGAGGACTCGCGTCTTGCACTTGTGTTTCTTCTCCGGGAGAAGCTGCAGCTTGACGTAAGGATCGCAGCCTCCTAGGCTGGGGTCACGCGGTGGGAGCTCGTCTGCTTTTACGATAGTGACAATCAGGGCACATTTCTGCTGGTCGTGGTCCACTGAGAAGGTCAGGTTTCCCAGCTTGGTGGGCCTCTCTGGGGTTGTGACGGCGCGCTCCCTCAGGGCGTCCTCTTTTTCTGGGGTGGCTCCGTCTTTCTCGTTTTCTATATGCATCTCAGCTTTCACGCAATGGGCCGGGTCTGTTACATGGCCGGCGGCGGAGAACCCCATCATGGGTATCCTCTCCAGGCTTCCTTCACCTCCTGGGGGCGTTATTGGACTGGTGCCTTTTGACTTCATGACTTTGGTGGTGTTTCTGACGCTCATGTTCTTCTTGAAGCTGCCGGAATTGCTCTCCTGCAATCCTTTCTTGATGGCCGACGAAAGCCTGTTTTGGGCGTTCTGCATGACACGCCTGCGGTAGCATTTATACACCACAGCTGTCATGGCAACAAGAGCTATTATGCAGACTAAGACTATACCGGAAATGGCATAGCCAGATACTGGGGAAATAAAAAAAAAAGTTAAAATAACGAAACAAAGATCTCCCTCACCCAACCCGAGCTCAATAATGATATGA
The DNA here is from genome assembly GCF_947242115.1 of Biomphalaria glabrata. Taxonomy (NCBI): domain Eukaryota; kingdom Metazoa; phylum Mollusca; class Gastropoda; family Planorbidae; genus Biomphalaria; species Biomphalaria glabrata. Next base: position 4,073,156 of record NC_074711.1, on the reverse strand, counting down.
TAAGCTCTTTCTCTCTGACCTAAGCTCTAAATTTATCAGGGAACTCCCATTTAGTGAGAGGTCCACCATGATGCGAGCCTTGTGACCATGCCCTTCCCATTTCCAGAAAGCTTGCGACAATGCCGAGAAGCGCTCGATTTTACTTTTAATGAGCGTTTTTACTGGGTTCTGTCCTCTCGTGGGTATTTCAACCCAGAAGTTACCTAAAGCTATGGATCATAAAAATGTAATCTTATACAGAGCGCTTTTAACAAGTACAAGCAATTATTTAGAACGCGATGAAAATGATTCAACTGCTATATTCAATAAAAGCATTTGTAACACGATTTGACTTTTCCACCCTCTTGTATGAAAAATGGTGTAAATGTGTGTGCTTAAAACATGCATAGTCATTTTTTTTAAAGTATGCTTTTCAAAGACCATAAATAGCTTTTGCAGCTTTTTCGAGCAGAATGACGACGATGAAATGCCAACTAATGCGCAGGGAAATTACCAAGATTTGAAGTCAGGCCAAATGCAGTAAAAAAAAAACAAAAAACAACTAAATCAATAGTCAGCACTATTGTACCATTAATAGCTCATCGGTGGAATTAAAAAAGAGTTACACCCTGAAAGTGAAATAAAAGAGATGTAAAGATACACAGAAATAATACGTGGATTACACAATTACTTTATATCATGATTTCTGGGGAAAAGGAAATCCCACGTCAAGAGAATGCACGGTTTAATGATAGGATTTTAACATTACGTCATACGTAGTAAAGCATCTGTCATTCGATCATCGCAATATGTGCCGTAAACATCATCTACTGCCTCGCAATGACACAAACCCATTCACCCACATTCTTTCCAAACGTTAAAAATCCATAGGCTCCCCATTCATGCGCTCAGTTCCATCCGGGTTCTCTTCATAATCTACTTTGGTGGGAGGAGTTGATGGTTGCTATGGCGACCAGCCAAAGCGAACTGTTGAATGAGAACTCCGCCAATCGATTCTAAACTGGGGGAAGCCATTGATTTCCGATAGTAGCCTAATATTTGAAACAAAACCTAAAAGAAAAAAAAAACCGTACGAAGGAAAGTAAATACGGAATTAATCTTGTTGTGAGGTTTCCTTTTTTATATTTGCTATTTTTTATTTTTATTTTTATAAAAGGAAAAAGAAGCTTGTTAGAAAAGTGTCGGGTAGGCTTATTATCACATTTTTTGGATAACCATTAAAGAAATTATATAATAATAAAAATAATAATAAAGTATAATATAATAATAATATAACAACATTTTATATTGCTTTGTTTTTCGTGCATCTATCTCTTCCTATTAAAAAAGGAAGACCGTACGACCAAATAAAGAATAATTGTTTGACTTGATAGTGTAGGCCTACTCTTTTTTTTTTTTTAAAGTATGATTCCAATCATAAACAAGGTTACAAAGACAGTTTGTGTGGAAACACAAACTCAAAATCAGTCCCCGAAGTGGTCCACCTAGAGTCTTCTCCAGGATTCAATCACGGGACTTTCGGTTCCAAGTGCTTTACCCCTCAGCCACAGCATCTCCATATATTCATTTAGCGTACACTTATATTTTTTTTAAAAAACATGTTACTTGTAATAAAGAGAAACTAAAAAAAGATTTATTCTTCTAACAAAATTAGATAAATTGGCAACACGAAAAATAAATAATTCTTGACCTACTTTATCTGTGTCTCTCTCTGTCTCTGTCTCTCTGCATGCTCTTTTTATATAACACAAAGTCAAGTTTATAAAATTAAACATTAATTTATTTTAATAAGGTCAAATCAACGATGATATTTTCGATTACGAGAGCAAAAATTAAATTTACGTCTAATTATTAATGCCTTTAACTTTAGTCACTATATAGTTGATGTGGTAGGTTTTTAAATGCTTAAAAAAATAGATAAAAATAACAGTTAAATTGTTAAAAAAAATTTTATAAATTATTATAGAAAATGTGATAAAGTCATAATCTTTGAGCAAATGCGACATTATTGTTATTATAATTTTAAAATATCAATATCTCTAGTGAATTGTTTTGCAATGGGAATAAACTAAATTTAGAAACCAATTACTCCTTGCCAGGTAGAAGAGAAGAAGCCGGCCAAATACAAAATAATTCATTGTGGCAACAATCATGTAGCAGAAATTGTGTTTTTTTTTAGCGGGATTCTGGTTGATTTTAATATTTGATTGTCAATATAAATTATTTGATATTGGACAATTAGGTTTAAAAAAAAATTAATTAATAATAAATTAAAATAGTATTATTATATTAAGTATCATCCTACTGTTGAAACACCATAAATTGATTTAATGATTTATTATCAGTGCTGACCATGCTTATCTTATGTTCTTATCTTATCCTATATTATACAGAATTTAATTTAAAAAAGAAGATGATTACATCCCTCTCGTCATGCTTGTAGTCATGCATGTTAACCTAAATTAACTTAAATTCTGCCAAGTCACTGGTTTTCCTGGCTGGCTCAGGCAGAGACTTTTTTTTCCATTTTTTTAAAAATTGTTTCGGATGTTCCTTTAGATTTGAAGATAACTACTTAATAGCTCAAACCTCCTGTGATAGTAAGTGTATGTGTTTTGAGTGGCTGGTGGTGCAGTGTGTGTGCCTGTGTATGAAATGACCAGTGGACCTGGAGTGTACATGGTTGAGTGAACAGCAGTGTGTCAGGACTGTGTGTAAAAGGAAGTCAGTTTTAGAGAACAAGTGGCTGGAGTAAAGAACATAAATAGAGACTAATGATATCATTGTGTTTATTGAAGCTCATGTTGTTTTAGTGGGTCTATTACACCTCCCTCTGAACGACTGTGGATGGCATTTGGGCAGGGCTCAAACCCTGGACTACCGAAGACTGTCCAGAGCGCATACCACACGAACAAGCAGCCATTTTTTTGCTAGTCCACCGAATGATAGCCCAGAGCACTTACCACACTACCAGGCAGACATTTTTTTGCTAGATCTTTAAAAAACTATCGGATTTGGATAACTTTAAAAGTGCTCCCCTCCCCCCATTTTTTATAAATTCTAGTCTCTTATGCTAAGAAAATGTCACTTCATCACGTAATGAATAGAAATTATTTTATTATAACACAGTAATGCACTTGTCATGTATTTAGTGTATTTCTTAACGCTAGAACAGAAACATGATAGCGTTAGAGTAGAGATTCTAACACTTGTAAGACATTATGTAATGTGCTGGAGCAGAGGTTCTTACACTTGTAAGACATTATGTAATGTGCTAGAGCAGAGGTTCTTACACTTGTAAGACATTATGCTTTGATTGCTAGAGAAGCGCGTAGAGGAATTCTGACAGCCACATAACATTCAATATAACTTTCAGACTCTAAAAAATTTTTAAGGCACCGAATTGTTATACGATTATTTATTTTAAATGGATTAGATAGACGTTCTTATAACTGATTACGTAAGTGAAAGCCGTTTTAAAAAAAAAATCTACAAAAAAATCGGTCTTCAAAATTAGACGGTCCAGAGAAGTATTCTGAACTTCAGAAATTCATTCTCCTGCCGTCTACAACTCATTTTATCTCCTAGTAAAAGAGATCGCAGTTAAGAAAAGTGACGACATCTTGTGCAGGATCAAATCATCAACAGAATAATAGGAAAAAAAACTTGACCGTTATGACTTCAGAATCGTATTGGCGAAGACCTATTGAAATTTCTTGTCCAAAACAACGCTTTGAATTGCATCCATCTAGATGCAGACGTCCATTGTGAAAACAGCAAGAAAGTTTTTACTGAGGTGACGACGTTAACTAAACGGTTATTATTATTTAACATTCGAAATAATGTCGTTTTACATGATTAATACTCAAATTTATATTTACAACTACAAAACAATTCAAATACAACAGACTTTATCGTTTGGGTAGCATTACGGGTTTAGGCTCTTTTTACTGGTCTTTTTTTTTTCTCTCTCTCTTACTTTCTCTCTCTCTCTCTCTCTCACTTTCTCTCTCTCTTCTCTCACTTTCTCTCTCACTTTCTCTCTCACTTTCTCTCTCTCTCTCACTTTCTCTCTCTCTCTTACTTTCTCACTTTCTCTCTCTCACTTTCTCTCTCTCTCTCACTTTCTCTCTCTCTCTCTCACTTCTTCTCTCTCTCTCGCTTTCGCTCTCTCACTTTCTCTCTCTCTCTCTCTCACTTCTTCTCTCTCTCACTTTCTCTCTCTCTCTCTCACTTTCTCTCTCTCTCTCTCACTTCTTCTCTCTCTCTCGCTTTCTCTCTCTCTCACTTTCTCTCTCTCTCTCTCAGTCACGTCCTCTCCGTCCCTTTTTTTTCATTCACATTGTCGTTCTCTCTGTCTGTCTCTATCTCTCTCTGTCTCTTTCTTTCTCTCTCGCTCTCTCCGTCTTTCTCTGTTTCTGTCTCTGTCTCTCTGTCTGTCTGTCTCTCACACACACACACACATTGACTAAACGTGACTCTCCTCTTAGATCACTTTGCCCGAACTTTTATTATTCACACTCTCATACACACACACACACACACAACAAAACACCACACACATTGACGAAATATTCTCCTAGATCACTTTACAGTAACATTACAACAATACACACACAGTTCTACTTTGTATACAAATAGACAGACACTCCATTCCTATCGTGTACTGTAAACACTTCTAGTGTTTCTTCATGTCAAATTGACCTCCCAACAATAATCTTAACTACACCGTCCACGCCATTGGAGCAGATTAATTAGTGGTTTCTAATCTGTGAAGAATGTCACGACCATATTCCCAACGGAGACTTAGCCTCTGTGTGACATTTCTCTCTCTATGGAGAAGTCACTGCATTCATTACACGAGAGCTGGCGTTCAACGTTAAAATATGGGAATTATAAATCTCATTATTTTTCAATGTGAACAATAATAATACATGGATATTCCTTTCATTTCATTATATCGTTGTAGTAGCCTATATCATAATGATATCAAAATTTATTATTTTTTTAATTCCGATATAGATCGATGCTTCTCGTTGTACTGAGAAAATTATAATAGACTTAAATGTCACATTGACTTAAAGCTTGGAGAATGCTTATATAAATTTTAATACTAGTATCTAGTAATTAACATTGGCTTAATTGAAATACTTCTACAAATAGGCCTTGTAGATTACAAGTATCGGCGACGGGGGTTAATACATATTGCTTTTGAAGCAAACTAGAAATAATAAACGAGAAGCCATTTTGAAAATGTTAATGATGTCTACTCACGGTGAAGAGCGCTGTGAGCTGTATGACGATCGGCTGAGACCATTTTGATGTCTGTGTTGTGTTCTGTTGGTAAGTCTCGGGATGGTGTTTAAGCAGACAGCCAAAAGAATTGGTTATAAGAGTGCTTGTTTTTTTTTGTTTTTGTCTGTTTTTCTTCTATCGCTTCAGGTCGAAGCCAAAAAAATGGAGGCGAATTAATGTTACGAAAGTAGAATTCTACATGTTGAAAGGAAACATGGCTATCTTCGAAGCTGTGGAAAGCTCTGCCAGGCGTGGTGTCGATGACGTGACGTCACGGGAAGAGAGAATCGCACAAAAACCCCCGCGCGCCACTACGGAGCTTCCAGCATCACTGGAACCCGATCGATAATTGTTTTATTTTCGCCTGGGCTTTGGAACTGCTGTTATCCGCGTCGCCTTCCATTCGCTCCCTACCCCCTTACACTGAAGGACTTTTTTTTTTCTTCACAGCACCGTCAGTGTCGCCACCGAGATGGCGTGTCAGGGACACTTCCTCACCCCCCTAACCAACGCCTGAGAGCGGAACTAATATTGACGAAAGGATCTTTGAGTGAAGGTCTGAAGGCAACAGGGGGGGGGGGGGCAGAACTGTTGTGGGAAGAGAAAGATGGGGTGTATAACTGTGTGTGTGTGGGTGTGTGTGAGGGGGGTGTGCGAGGGCAGTTGTAGCTAATGATACTTTGATTGTACAATGGCATCCAGCAAGCAGGTCTTAGTGAAATCATTTTGTCACTTAGTTTAAAAAAAAAAAGCGTAGCCTACTGACAATCCAAAAACGCTGAAGGAAAAAAAAAACTTAACATTAGACTGCATTATTTATGAATTACTGGACACGAATAGATACCGATACGGGCCTGTAGACTTGACTTTCAGTTTCTTTTTCTTTGTATTTTAAAATAGGTGTGGGAGAAATTTTTTTTTAGTTATTTATAAACTAAAATTTCCAAGGGTAAAAAAAAAATGTGTTAATCGAACGAGCGTTTCCATCAGAAGCCACTTTGAGGCTGGGAAGCATAGCACGGTGTGGTTTTTAGCACACTTGTGCATGGCACTGAGGCCTGATAGATCTGTAGGAGGCTTCTAATTAAGGTGCCTCGAACGCTTCCATCTGAGGTTCTTGCGTTCCAACTACTTACAAATAACCATTTTCTATTGCAGGCCGCTGTGGACAGTGTACAGGTACTATTTAGGATATTGTTCTACACAGGGCCGGTCCTACAGATTGCGGGGCCCTATGCGAAACGGATTGCGCGGGCCCCAGTCTGGGTTGGGATAAGAATAATATATGTGAAAATTAAGATTTTGTATCGGAAAATAAATTCGTCTTTGCATTTTATTTATACTTTATAAAGTACAAAATCACGGTCAAATTAACTTTACGAGCCATTTACAGTAGGCTTAGATAGTAGTTTTACAACCAAAAGCCGATAAACATTCAGATCTGCCTTTTAGATTTCGGCCTACTATTGACTTGCAAAAAAATCGCTTTTGATTTTTTTTTCAAGAGGTTGAGATAGATTTAGATCTATATTTGTATGCCAGTGACTATTAAAGTAAATTAAGTAGGCCTATAATAACTTCCTATTTGGTTAAAATTTGCCTTATTGTTACATTTTTATTCAATGAAAGCTGAGAAAACCGGTTTTGTTTTTTTATCGCGATTGACGTTTTCCATATTGAATGAATCCCCGAAATTACAATTTTGTCTATTTTCACCGATTTTCAGAAGATTTTTATGAAAGAGAGAACGGGACACACATTTGAGACCTACAGAAAAGCCGCCCTAGCCGAAGACGGGGGTAGATGACAACTTGAAGAGACTCCAGCAGACAAGTCTTTGTCTCCATGAATTGTGGCTAAATATGCAGGTCGCAATAGGGTCTACGTAGGCGCGAGTTACGGACTTTTGCACAATGACATCATTTTTATTTTAGTCAGATCACAGCATGAAATTATATTATTTCAAGTTCCTTTATAAAAAACTTTTTTTTTTTTGCATTTAGATATAGATCTAGGAAAAAAAAATTTTCCCCTTCATGTTTTGACAAGCTTTACTTGATTATTTCCGATGTCATTTTGTTTCCAATAGTCACTCCAATCCATATTTTATGTCAGTGCTCCAGTCCAATCCATTCTTCAATCAAACTAGTATTCCACTTACTTCCGGTTCCTTGTTAAAAACGAAAGTAGATTAAACTAAAGCAAAAGTTGTAACTTGTGTTATCTAGATCTAGATCTAGAAGTCTAGTAGTAGTATCTACTATCTTACCAGATTTAGATCTTAATCTAGAGATCTAGATTAGGTAATTAGATTAAATGTATGAGACTTTTTAATGTATAAAAATATTAAAAATTTAGAAGAATCTAGCTCTAGCTAGACTATTCTTAGAATTCTAGACTCTCACTCTTAGACTAGATGACTAGACTAGTTAGACTGACTCTACTCTAGAGTGTCTAGACTCTAGAGTAGTCTAGAGCAGGGGTTCTCAACATGTGGGTCATGATCCCCTTGGGGGTTGATTGACGATTTGCCAGGGGTTGCCAATGACCATCGAAAAAATTGATTGTTTTGTCTATTCTTCTATTGCTGTGTATGTGAGCAAGGGGGGGGGTTGCGGCAGAGTGGGGGATTGTAAAAAGGGGTCGCCGAGCTTAAAAGGATGAGAACCGCTGCTCTAGAGACTAGATGTATCTAGTTTAATTTTTAAAAATAAGGTTACAGTAGTTTTAGTTTGTTTACCGTAACATACGGCTACATACATTTCTGTAAAATGTTTTTTTGTAAAATGTTTTACTTATTTCGGATGTTCCTTCAGAGTTGAAGATAATTACTTCCTAGTCCAAACCTCCCGCAGGACGGCGGGGGATGGGAGCGGGCAGGGTTTGAACCCGGGACCATCGATAAGTCCGAACGACAGTCCAGCGTGCAAACCGCACGACCAGGCAGCCATCCATTTCTAGATCAGTCACTCTAAGTACCTAACCACTACTATCTAATACTATCTATAGTACTGACTCAGTAGTACTAGACTAGACACTCGACTAGACTCTAGACTTACTTAGACTATTCTTAGTTCGATTTCTAGACTCTCATATATATCATCTAGGTCTAGTTTAGAGTCTAGAGCATAGGTAGTGACACTGACAGTCTTGATCTTATCATCTTCTATTCTTAAGTTCTATTATAGATCTACTACTACAGATGTTCCTTTAAAAAAGAAGATGATTACATAGTAACATATGCATCATGCATCTAGTCATGCATGTTAATATTGTTAGATCATGTATTAAAAAATCTACTATTATTATGATGATAACGATGGCTATCTTTATTATTACTATTAATTATGTAACTATACTAGAATAGTAGATCTAGAGACACCAGAGTCTACTAGATCTAGATTAGATCTATTATAAAATATTATATTATATTATCATTTATTGATTCTAAAGTAGAGAATAGACTATCGAGACTCAAGCCCTAGATTTTTCAACTAGATCTCTCTAGAGTCAATAGACTATATAGATCTTAATAGTAATAGGATCATAGGCCATGTAATTTAGTATACAATACAATTCTCCAAAATAAAGCTGTGACAATAATAATTAGATCTATTAATTTATCAGTACTGGTAATGTAGATGTAGATCATAAAAACAAAATGATTACATTAAATGAATTATCTTTGGTTGAAAATTTATTTTTAATATATCATCGTATTTGTTTATTCATTATTTACTATGCCCAGTCAAAGTAACATGAGGAATTTGAAGTTAGTAGATTCAAGGCACGTGGTGGAAACTGAAGCTTTGCGTGATGCTCAACTTATTTCATTAGATACAGAACAAAACAACATATATGTTGCATCATCATCTCATGTTGTCTGCTACAGCTTTGATGGTAAAGTAAGTTGGCTCTTGTTTATTGTCTCACTTTTCTTGCATTAGGCTGTCTAATTTACTTTTCATTAAAACAGGTCTTCAGGTGTGGTAAAGTGCTTGCCTTCCGAACCAAGATGTCTTGAGTTCAAATCCTGTTGAAGACTGAGATTTTTAACTTTTTATTATTCCCTTGAGTCCACCCAATTCATATCTGTCTTTAGGTACTTGACATCTTTTGAAGAAGTAGAGCCTTTTAATCCTTGTGTTGGCCACATGACACCCTCCAACCATCAGCCATAGAAACAGATTAGCTTTCATCATTTTTTCCCCCTTAAATCATAAGGTCTGAAAGGGCACCTTTACCTTTTTTTTTTACATTACTTCAGATAAAATAGTATGATGTGTTAAAACAGTTTGTAAATTTAAATGGCAATTATAAAATCTTTACAAATAAACAACATTTGAATGATAATAGAGTTTTCTTTGGTTGAACGAATCTATTTTTCATTATTATAAAATTTGTTTATTCTAGGAGATAGCATCTGTCCCAGTTCAAGACAGTGAGTCAGATCAGTCATGTCTTCCTATTGGTTTGCAATATCTTGGTGATCAACAGGCTCTGTGCTTGGCCACCGATGATGGAAGGATTTGTCTTTGGCACTTAAGCAACCCAGAAGAGGTTTGGAAATTAAAGTTTTTATGGAAATCATTTTTTCATTTGAAAAGTAATTTCGTTTTCCGGTAAATCATTTAATGTAAATTAATAAGACAATGTGGCAATAAGGAGAAGTGTGGATAGGCAAAGTAGGTTCCTGCTAATGTCTCTTGGACTTCTAAAGATACAATTCAGTACGACCAATAAATAACAACAAATAAATGAGAAATCGACAAGCTCTCATCCAAATCGCAAGAAAGATGATGCCTATTATAAGCTATCCAGACAAGATCAATGTCTAATCTTTCGACTCAGGACTGGACACAACAGAATGAGACAGCATATATATGTACTGGAAGCTAAAAATTGGAACCAGTGAAATCTGTCCATGTGGAGTGACACCAGAGAATGCTGACCATGTCCTCCAAAACTGCTCTCTTTACCAAGAGGCCTGTACAAGACACTGGCCCCAAAACACCCCAATAGAAAGAAAACTATATGGAGAGCTCTCTGATTTGGAAACCACTGCGCAGTTCATCTCATATATTGGTCTAGTCATCTGAACGCGCCAACATAAAAATGAGAACGAAGAAGAAGAAAAAGAAGTAATATAGAAAGAATCCCCAAGGTGTTCTTCTATAACAGCAATGGTTTTTTTTTCTCTCTAAAAGGGAAATCAACATTTTTCTTTTGCTTTCTATTCAGCCTCTATTGTAACTAATTAATCTCTAATGTAGTCTTCTTATTCTCTATTGTAACTAATTCATCTCTAAAGTAGTCTTCTTATTCTCGTCTAAGCCTAACTACCTTTTGTTCTAGATTATAACATTTTCAGTGCACAGCCCAAAGGTTTTGGAACTCAGTCCCCATTGATCTCAGACAGACAAATGCTACACTACTTTCAAGAAGAACATTAAGACCTACCTGCTTCAAACTTTTTTAGTCATTTTAGTTTGTCATTTTAGCTCTCCTGTTTGTGTTTGTAATGTTATTACAGCGCCTTGAGCCTACATTTTGTTTGTTAACAGCGCTTTATAAATAAAATTATTATTATTAAAAAAATTGTAAAACTATATAAAACCATTTCCTATTTCTATTATCTATTTACCCTGACACAGCCTTTTGATTCATGTTTTTTAGTTACTTTCAGAAGTTTTTTTTTTTTTTTGTTCACAAGGAACACATTTTTCTCTTATAATTATTTTGAAATATTACTGTAGCTGTTATCTACTTTGTTATATATTGAACATTTCCATATATATTTCAGCTGGAGTGTGTTGGCGACGTTGAGAGTGGTATAACAGCTATGGGATGGAGTCCAGATTTAGAATTGATTGTAATAACAACAGGTTCGGAATCTTAAAACATTTTAGTTTAACCTAAGGCTTGTTTTTGAAATTAATTTCGTTACTTACCTGCTTAACTGTGTGTGTTTTTTCAAAGGTGAAAACAAGCTTTTGCTAATGACTAGAGAGTTTGATGTTATCAGTGAAGTTGGCTTGTTTCCAGATCATGAAGGGGAAGGTAGGGTGTACTTTGTTACGATAAAAAATTAAAATTTTACACGTTTATTTAGTTTGAAAATATATTTTATTCTCATTAATTACACTGCAATTTTTTTTTTCTAGCTAAATCAATCACAAATCTACTTTCTTAAGATTAACATTAAGAGGCCTGAGTGGTAAAGCACTTGGCTTTGAACTGAGAGGTCCCAGGTTCAAATCCTGGTGAAAGACTGGGATTTAATTTCAGGATCTTTAGGGCGCCTCTGAGTCCACCCAGCTCTAATGGGTACCTGACATTAATTGGGTAAAGTAAAGGCGGTTGGTCATTATGTTGGCCTCATGACACCCTCATTAACCGTGGGCCACTAACAGATGACCTTTACATTATCTGCCCTATAGATTGCAAGATATGAAAAGGGGAAACTTTACTTACTTTGAGATTAACATTTCTGACATTAACGATTTTGTGAAATTGAAGACGTTTGCCTGAATATTATTTATGATGATGTGTAAAGTTGTCTGTGCCCATTCTTTCCCTAGATGGCCACATAACTGTTGGCTGGGGAAAGAAAGAAACTCAGTTTCATGGCTCCTCGGGCAAACAATCTGCCAAACAAGAACACGTTGTAAGGACTTTTTATTAAGACTATTTGCATTAGTTGCTATAGTTTCTACGATGGTTTCTTTTTGCTAACTTTAATTGATAATTTTGAACATAAAATATAGAATAATGATTTTAAAATATAATTTTATTCTAAATTTTAACAGTCTTTTTATGAAAAATGTGTTGTCTATAAAATCTGATTTCCTTTATAATGGAAATTAATTTTTTATAAGTGAAAATGGAATTGATAATATGTCCACTTTATGTATTTGTTAGCTTCACTTTTTAATCAAAAAAAATTTTTTTTTTTCTAAATAATAGGTTCTTCATTCAGCTTCCGAACATGACAATGGCAATCCTCTTATTAGTTGGAGAGGAGATGGCCAGTTTTTTGTGATATCCAGCATAGAGCCAAAAACAGGTTAGTTGATTTTAAAAAATACATTTAAGTTAGTCTTAAAAAAAAAAAGTATAAATGATGGTTATATTATAACTTGGGGGAGTGGTGGCTGAGTAGTCAAGCACTTGGCTTCTGAACTGAGAGGTCTCAGATTCAAATCCTGATGAAGATTAGGATTTTGAATTTTGCGATTTTTAGGGTGCTCCTGGGTCCACCCAACTCTAATGGGTACCAGACATAAGTTGAGAAAAGTATAGGCTGTTTGTCGTTGTTCTGGCCACATGACACCCTTGTCAATCTTGAGCCGTACAAAAATTTGACCTTTACACCATCTGCCCTATAGATCGCAAGGTTAGAAAAGGAGAACTTTACTTTATATTAAAACACATTCTAGTACATAGTAAATAACAAAAACATTAAGAGAATGGTAAACTTTATAGTTGAAATGGCTGCTAGTTGTGCAGTATGTGCTTCAGATTGCTGTCTTTATGGTCCAGAGTTCAAACCCAGCCCACTGCCATCCCCTGCCGTCCTGATCTGGGTGAGGACGTAATTATCTTCATTTATGATGGAAGGTCTGGAGCTTGTATAACAGACAGGAAAGATGTCTTAGTTTCCTATTATTCTAACTTAAGTTTTCTCTTGTTTAGGTGCCAGATTTGTATACACTTGGTCTAGAGAATGTGTTTTCCAAGCTCGGTCAGAGCCAGTGGATGGAGTACAAAATTGTTTGTCTTGGAAGTAAGTCAAAGTATATTGTGAGACTTGAGTTTCATTGATCCGTTGTTGTTTTTTTAAAAATATTATAATTACTTATATTTATACCTTTTCATGACTTGTTTGTTTTCATAATGCTGTGACTCTAGGAATAATTGTCACTGGTGATTTAATATGTAATTTAAATTTGACTTATAAAATAGTGTACATATTTTGACATTGTATTGTTATTTTATAGTTGTATCTCTTACTGGTGGTTTAGTTATGCATATATGGTACTAATATTGCCTTGGGTAATTTCTTTTTTTTTATTTTTCAAGTTTAACTCTTTTTTTTTTTTCACATTTGTTTAAACAAAAATGATCGTCTTTCTCTTTCAAAAATCTGATTTAATAAACAAAAACATCTGTGCATAATTACAGACCATCTGGTTCTCTTATCGCTTCTGTCCAGAAGGCACATTCTAGTCTTGCTACACAAGTGATTTTCTATGAGAAAAATGGACTTCGCCATGGAGAGTTTAATATCCAAACTGTGACCACTGCAGATGTTAGGGTATGTGTATTTTTCTGTTGTGTTGTCTTTATATGAGAAAAGAGTCCTTGTAATCACAACAAATTTCCGTAAGGATCAGGGTTAGTCTTAGTCTTAGTCTTAGTAAGGCTTGAATCAAATTTAACCAATTATTTTGAAAATATTCAAATGAAGAATTCCATTATCTTTTTTGTTAATTACCATTCTCCTTTGAAAGTTGTTAATATTCTGTATTTACAAAAAAATGTTCTGAATTCTTCATTCTAAAATGTTCATCATTGTTCATCCCGTGATCATCTTGGTTTATTATTAATTTTATTGTCATTAGGTTCAATTTATTTCCTGGAATCAAGATTCCTCTGTGCTGGCAGTATGTCTGGAATATACAGAAAATGATTCCAAGTCATCTCTATGTAAGTCTTAGTTGACTGAATCATTCACTTAAATATTTAGCTGTAATGAAAACGCTTGATATCTTGACATGATTCAACTTCTCTACGCTATAATAAAATACAAATATTAAGCTTGATGTAGTATATGAAGAAAATCATAGGTTTTTATTATCTTTCAAATCTGAAATAAGCTGTGTCATTCAGAAATAAGGCTACCTGGCCATGTGGTATGCAATTATAACTGTCATCATGATGGTCCAGAGTTTAAACCCTATTTGTTGTCTTTTTTATCACCCTGCAGAATATTTATGCTGGGATGTAATAATCTTCAAGTCTGAATCCAAAACTTACAAATCAAGAAATGTAATTTTTCATTTGAAAAATTATTATTATAGCTTTTATATAGCGCTACTTTCATGCTTATAGCATGCTCAGAGCGCTTTTGGTCCAATCTCATTTGTGGACCATTGGGGGGGGGGGGGGGGGTATCTAGGAGTAGGTTTCCGTGCTGCCTTTAGGCGCTCAGTAACACAACTCTGCCTGAGTCGGATGTCGAACCTCGAGCCCCCTTCTAGGTAGCTAAGCCAAGTTCAAGTGCACTTGGCCTCTCGACCACGCTGTGAACTGTTATATTTTTTTTTATGCTTGTTTTATTATTTTTGTTATCGCATTGCTTTATGTCTGGTTTCTCAGTGCAGCTTTGGACAGTCAACAATTACCACTGGTACTTGAAACAGAGTCTGCACTTTAGCTCTGGTGTTTCCATGGCTACTTGGGACCCTGAGCAGATGTACAAGATGCATGTACTTTCAAGGTCTGGGGCCTACTCCACTTTTATCTGGGCCTGGCACACAGACTGTACACCTGGCAGAGTAGATGAAGACGATGCACTTGTGGCAGTGATAGATGGCAGTAAGTTGATGATTAGTTATTGCTTACTGAACACAAGTAAATGGGTTTATGGTGTCATGAGAGAAATGAAATTGAGTGAATTATGCATAAATAAATGGAAAAAAAAAAAAAAAAATTTTTTTCATAGTTAAAATATGATCAATTGCATCATACTGTGCAATTTCTCTTGAACATTGTCAAATAAGAAAGATCATGTCAGCCTGTCAAATAAAGAAGATAATAGCTGCCTGGTTGTGAGGTATGCGCGCTGGACTGTCATTCGGTTGTTTCGATGGTCCCAGGTTCATATCCTGCCCCCCATAATCCCCCGTCGTTCTGTGGGAGGTTTAGACTAGGAAACATTTTTTTTTACAAACAATGTCAGAGAGATAGAAGACGGCATCATGGTCACTTGCCATTATTTTATGTGTAATGTAGATTTTTAAAGTAAATTATTAGGAGGGGATAGCAGACCTGCCTACCGTTACGCAAAATGCGTATTCGTTACGCAAAATCTCCCAAAAATGATCGTCAGTACGCAAATACGCATTCAACCCGTCGCGTTACCCATTTCGTATCCTTCCCCCGCCCCTTCTCTTGCCTAGCTTACCATCGGTCACAGAGGTCACGCTAAGCCGTCCTCTTGAGGGGGAGGGAGAGCAGAAAAGGTGGGGGAACACATTGTGTCCAGATCTATATGTTGATTGGTTCTTAAAAGCAATTAGATTTAGTCTAGAAATGAAGAACGCGAGAGTGAGGGAGTGGCGGGTTGGTACCGTCAGTTAGCTGATACACCAACGTGACTTTTTTTTTTGTTAGTTCATTAGTAGAAAATAATTATGTTGAATCCCTGATTCCCGTATTCATTTGTATAGAAAAAAAACATTGAAGTTCTATCGATTCAAAACACATTGAGTGACATTGTAGATATCTAGTCTAGATCTAGATCTGGATTCTAGATCTAGAATCTAGATAACTTGTTATACAGGAATAGATCTAGCTAGACATTACGACTGATGATTATATACGTTATGTCATGAGTCTCTACATTACTCTACAATCTAGATCCAATTTAGTTGTAGTATGATTTAGATTGACTAGATCTAGATCAATAACATTTACTACCATCTAGTCTAGATTAAATTCTTAGTCTTATTATAGAATAGATCAAGGATGAAGGTAGGCTTACGAAAGTTTGGAGTAGACCTACGTTTGTAGCGGATCCACGGCATCGGTAACACTCTTGAGCCCACATCTAGAGTAGATTATATTCATTATTATTATATAGACATAGATCCGAATCTAGTCTAGATATCATCTCTATTGTCGTATTGATTTAGATTGTAGATCTAATCATGACATCTAGATTCTAATATTATATATATATATATATCTATATGACAAAATAGTGGTTCGCGCATTTTGACCATCAGAGTTACGCATTTGGACTTTTTTTGGTAGGCAGGTCTGGGATAGAAAGCCCTGATATATTGACAATATTATCATACAGTCTTTTGCTATGATATAAAGACAAATTTCTGAGGTTTCTATAGATTGCTGGCTAGTCAATTAGTTAACACATTGGAGTGTAATTCAAATCATGAAGCTTTCATCCCATTTCTACCTGTAGACATAGAACTCTGGAATGCAGTGGCGTAGCTAAGGGGGGTGGAAATGTGAAATTCCCCCCCTGGGCCCCCACTTAAGGGGGGCCCCAAAATGAATGTTCAAAATATTTTGTTTTACATTACGCCCTTGTTACGCCACGCCATTATCTCATGTCATGATGTAGAATGTCAAAGTGCCCCCGGGCCCCCCAAATCCCTTGTTACGCCACTGCTGGAAAGGGGGAGCACCTGACTGATGAAAGAATATTTGTAAAACTTAAAAGTTGTCACTGTTGTGTCTTGTCTCAGTGTAGTGTGGAGTGAAGTCACTTTTCATGAAGCTTTATTATTACATTGTACACTAAACCCAATGTTCTAGCATTTGCAAACTCTAACAGAAACAGATTTAAAAGTAATTTTGATATTTCAGAGCAACTTCTTGTTACGCCTATTCGGAAAATGGTGGTGCCGCCTCCTATGTCTGCGTATGCCATCTCACTTCCATATCCTGTTAGGAATGTGACTTTCAAAACTGATTCCTCTGGGACCTCATTGGCTATTTATATGGCTAATGATCAGATAGCTGTCTTTAACTGTCAAGGTAAAATATCATTTCACCTTTTAAAAAAAAAAGATAGCTCTCCTTTCGCAGACATGTTTATTTTTAGATATTGGATAGAAAGTAAAGATTTATGTTAATTATAAAAAAGTAAAAAGTAAAGTTCCCCTTGTGTCGCATTGTTTTCTTTTTTTTTTTAAATATAGGAAGTGATAGATACACACACAAACAAAGCAATATAAAATTATATGTTATATTATTATTATATTATAATGTAATATTATTATTCATTCCTTACAACCTTTGAATAAGTAGTTGCCCTTTCAGACCTTGCAATCTATAGGATAGATGATGTAAAGGTCATCTGTTTCTGTGGCCCACAGTTAACGTGGGTGTCATGTGGCCAACGACCAACTGCCTTTGCTTTTCCCTGATTAATGTCAGGTACCCATTAGAGCTGAGTGGACTCAGAGGTGCCCAAAGATCCCAAAATTAAAATCCCAGTCTTCACCAGGATTTGAACCCTGGAACGCCCAGTTCAGAAGCCAAACATTTTACCGCTCAGCCACAGCGCCTCCTGTGATAGTTATAGTAATTTTTTAAAAAGTATTTTGAAATGAGGGATGAAAACAGCAAACTGTCTAATACTAAATAAATCCAGAAAATAACCTATTAATTATTGAAACAGTATTATTAATTGTTTTGGTTCTAGAGGTTTTACTACATTAATTATAATAATAATCATTAAAATCGTTGAAGAAATTTATCTTAGAATTGCGCATTTCACTAAACAGTTATAACAAAGAATGAAATATATAACAGCACAAACCACAGTTTCACTTAAACATTACATCTGAAGTTTACATCAGAAAGTTGCATTGCTGGAATATGATTGAAACAAGAAACCCTTGTCTTAAACGAGCCAAGTAAAGGATTGTGATGCTGAAAGTTTGTCAAAGACTACAGATATGATAGAAACACTACAGCAACATAAACTTAAGTCACACCCAGTGAACTAGACAATAAACATACAAAATTTATTTGAAAACAAACTATAATGCTTCGAGATATTTGAAAAGCTCACACTTACTTTGTCCCTTATATTATGTTTTAATATCATGCAGGAGAAGGGAATAACGCATCTCTAGTCTCATACACTGGAGCAGGGGGAGGTGATGGCTTTGTGCCCCAGTGTAAACTTCCTCATCTTGAAGACATGTATCAGTAAGACATTAGTTTACTACATTGCCATTATTGCTTAACATGATAGAGTTTAAAAAGATTTGTTAGTTGTTTTTTTTTCTCTTTTAAAAGCTGCTGTGAGGAATTTTGTTTGTTTTTCTCAGCATCAAGTTCCAGACGCCAGAGGATCAGCCTTCACAAATTGTACATTTTCTATGGATTTCTGAATCTCAATTCTTGTTCACAAAAACTGGCCAGTCTTGTTCAATTCTGCACAGAGCAGACATCTGCAAGGGAGAGAAAGCACTGGTTGTCAGGTTATTTGTTTCATAATTTACAAAAATTGTTTAAATACTTTATTTATTTATTAATATTTTATTTGGTTTTCCGTTAGTCTTAGGGTTTGCTGCCTAATATTTCAATGAAAAGAAAAGTCACTAATAAAGCTTTAATTGTCATATGCAGAACCTCAATTGAACTAAATAATTTTGTGCTTTCAATGGCAAAGAATGAAGAAACCAACACTGTGGCCATTCAGTTGGTCAATGGAGAAGTCTTCAAACTATTACCTGGTAATTTCTAATACAACAGAACTAAATGTCTCAATCACATTTAGAATATTTACAATACTTTTAGTGACATACATAGTTGAGCTATAAGTATACAATTAATTTATCATAAATAAATCCTAATAAGTTCTGTATGTCTTGCAAGTGACAATGTTTTATGTTGCTTTGTGTAGATAAGGACGATGTGCAGCCTTGGTTATCTCCAAGTAGTCAGCCTGTTAGATTTCCATATCCTTGTACAGAAATGTCAGTCACCAGCTTTGGCCAACAGGAAATTGTGATTGGAAGAACAGACAGATTCCGGTTATTTGTAAATAACACAGAGGTGGGTGTTATTAATATAATCAACAATATCTAGTTTACAATTTCCTCTCAAGATCCCTAGCACTATGGTGAAACATCTTTTAAATTGAGTTTCATCATATTTGTGAATTCATTAGATTTAGCATTTAAATGTAGGTCATTTTTGTTTTTAATGTAAAGTTATGTCTTAGTTAACAAAAGCGATTCTTTTCTGAACCATCCTATTTAAGCTGTGAAAACACTGTTTTCTGAACCATCCTATTTAAGCTGTGGAAACACTGTTTTCTGAACCATCCTATTTAAGCTGTGGAAACACTGTTTTCTGATCCATCCTATTTAAACTGTGGAAACACTATTTTCTGAATCATCCTATTTAAGCTGTAGAAACACTGTTTTCTAAACCATCCTATTTAAGATGTGGAAACACTGTTTTCTAAACCATCCTATTTAAGCTGTGGAAACACTGTTTTCTGAACCATCCTATTTAAGCTGTGGAAACACTGTTTTCTGAACCATCCTATTTAAGCTGTAGAAACACTGTTTTCTGAGCCATCCTATTTAAGCTGTGGAAACACTGTTTTCTGAGCCATCCTATTTAAACTGTGGAAACACTGTTTTCTGAACCATCCTATTTAAGCTGTAGAAACACTGTTTTCTAAACCATCCTATTTAAGATGTGGAAACACTGTTTTCTAAACCATCCTATTTAAGCTGTGGAAACACTGTTTTCTGAACCATCCTATTTAAGCTGTGGAAACACTGTTTTCTGAACCATCCTATTTAAGCTGTGGAAACACTGTTTTCTGAGCCATCCTATTTAAGCTGTGGAAACACTGTTTTCTGAGCCATCCTATTTAAGCTGTGGAAACACTGTTTTCTGAACCATCCTATTTAAGCTGTGGAAACACTGTTTTCTGAACCATCCTATTTAAGCTGTGGAAACACTGTTTTCTGAGCCATCCTATTTAAGCTGTGGAAACACTGTTTTCTGAGCCATCCTATTTAAACTGTGGAAACACTGTTTTCTGAACCATCCTATTTAAGCTGTAGAAACACTGTTTTCTGAACCATCCTATTTAAGCTGTGGAAAAATTGTTTTCTGAGCCATCCTATTTAAGCTGTGGAAACACTGTTTTCTGAGCCATCCTATTTAAACTGTGGAAACACTGTTTTCTGAACCATCCTATTTAAGCTGTGGAAACACTGTTTTCTGAACCATCCTATTTAAGCTGTGGAAACACTGTTTTCTGAACCATCCTATTTAAGCTGTGGAAACACTGTTTTCTGAGCCATCCTATTTAAGCTGTGGAAACACTGTTTTCTGAGCCATCCTATTTAAGCTGTGGAAACACTGTTTTCTGAACCATCCTATTTAAGCTGTGGAAACACTGTTTTCTGAACCATCCTATTTAAGCTGTGGAAACACTGTTTTCTGAGCCATCCTATTTAAGCTGTGGAAACACTGTTTTCTGAGCCATCCTATTTAAACTGTGGAAACACTGTTTTCTGAACCATCCTATTTAAGCTGTAGAAACACTGTTTTCTGAACCATCCTATTTAAGCTGTGGAAAAATTGTTTTCTGAGCCATCCTATTTAAGCTGTGGAAACACTGTTTTCTGAGCCATCCTATTTAAACTGTGGAAACACTGTTTTCTGAACCATCCTATTTAAGCTGTGGAAACACTGTTTTCTGAACCATCCTATTTAAGCTGTGGAAACACTGTTTTCTGAACCATCCTATTTAAGCTGTGGAAACACTGCTCTTCTTCTCTGTTTGTATAATATAGAGTATTTCTGTGCTACTGTGTTATTATAAAGTAATATTATTTTAGACTAAGACACTTTTGAGCTAGTCTCAGTTTTGTTTTTTTATTCTTCCTTGAACATTTGTTTTTCTACAGATTGCTTCCAACTGCACCTCTTTCAAAGTCCATAATGAGTTCCTATTGCTGACCACATTTAGTCATACTATTCGATGTATAAGTAGAGCATGTCAACTCAATGGTAAGGTAACATATATATGAAGTTTTAAAAATCTATAATATAAAACTGTCCTGTTGGCTCATATTTCTGTCCAGGGCTTTTGCAAGAGAGGATTTGAGCCTCTCAAGCCCTCACTCAAATGGAATTTGATGATACATGATGATGATAAATAAAGTATTTTCAAGTTTTGGTCTCAGTTGCATAAACATCACATGTGACATTTAATAATAGGCTCAGTAGGATACAATATGTATTCTTAGAAGGTGAAGAAGATAGGGTTAGTTAAATGTGATACAGGTCTGTGGTTCAAGTCCTCTATGTTTCGCAATATTTTATTCACATTCTTCTCTCCATAACTATTATAATATGGTGTGGCTATTGTATATCACATGTCTGTTTATTCTTCATGCTTATTCTTCATTTGTTTTTGCCATATTTGTTATCAGATATTTAAAATTGTATAGTTTTTATCAGATCTTTTTTCCCCTGAAAAACCAGCAGAAATTCCTTGATGAAAACTGTATTTGAGTTGAACTTCATTTAAGCGTATCAACTTTTTAGTACCAGCGTTCTTTTTTAGTTTTTATCAAGCCCAATGTTACTTTAGAACATGAAAATAAAAGTCCCTAATTTAAAAACATGAAAATAGAGTAACAATTTTTATTTCATTACTTGTATAACTTTCGTTAATCTATTTATAGTTTAATGTACTCTTTAGTTATTGTTGATATGATTAAAAATATTTACTGACAGATTTGTCCAGTTTGTCTGATACGAAGAGCCATCCATTTGATGAAAGTATTCGAAGGGTCGAGAGAGGCTCTCAGATCATTAATATCCTGGCAAACAGTACAAAGGTCATTTTACAAATGCCCAGAGGGAATTTAGAGACCATTCATCCAAGAGCCCTAGTCTTAAGCTCTCTCAAACACTTAATGGACAGGTAGGCCTAGAGTAGATCTACAGGCTGCATGAGCATTATTTAGTTATATATTAGAGTGGGGCTATAGGTAATAGGCTAGTGAGCTACAGGTACATGGGGCTGCATGTTATGTTTTTTTTGTGGGACTAGTGTCACTGGGTAGGCATACTAGAACTGTGGGCTACTCTAGTGATCTGCAGTCAGTTAATAATAGTTTAAATTTAATATGGAGAGATCTTACAAGGTCCCTTTCTTTTCTATTATTAACAAAAAATATTAATTAAACATCACTTGGTGAAATATTCTTTGAGTTTATTATAATTATTTGCGTTCATGTTTCTTCGATGATATAATTTTTTTTTTCCCAAGGATAAACCTACCATTAACTTTCATTATTTCAACATATTTGGTCTAATAGTGCAGAAATTTCGGCCATTACTTAACTGGACCTATAGTTATTATATGTCACTAGCACAATGTGAATTTACTAGTCTTAAAATGTTAACTTTCTAATTGTGTACCATAGTTCATAATAATTTGTCAAGCAGAAATTTCAGCCATTACTTAACTGGACCTATAGTTATTATATGTCGCTAGCACAATGTGAATTTACTAGTCTTAAAATGTTAACTTTCTAATTGTGTACCATAGTTCATAATAATTTGTCAAGCAGAAATTTCAGCCATTACTTAACTGGACCTATAGTTATTATATGTCGCTAGCACAATGTGAATTTACTAGTCTTAAAATGTTAACTTTCTAATTGTGTACCATAGTTCATAAAAATTCGTCAAGCAGACTTGAAATTATCATTGATGTACTAGACAGACCAAAATTTTGCCCCTATATTAAATGATTTTTTATGAGGCCTGTGTGCTAATTTATGTGTCTTTATTAAAGAAAAGAGATGTGTATGTGTATTTAGCCGACTTAAGAGAAACTGGGGCAGGGACACGTATTTTGTATGCTATCGTAAAAATTGTTTGCTCAAATAATGTGTTGTTCTTTGTAATGTATACTTGAAAAACAAATTTCCTCGTGTATAATAAAGGTTATACTATTGTTTCAATATTTCTCTGATAGTGATAAAATGTTGGAAGCTTTGTTGATGATGAGAACCCACAGAATTAATTTAAATCTTCTGCACGATCACAACCCATCTCACTTCCTAAGTCATATTGATCAATTTATACAACAAGTTGACAGCCCTGCACATTTTAATGTCCTCCTTACTGACCTCATGTAAGTTGAAACTGTAAAACATAATTTCTCATTTCTTGTTGTTCTCTTTGGTCTGTATCACTATTGCGATAGAAATACTTTAGAGAGTAAATAATTCTTTTTTTTTTAATAAAATATTCATAGAAATACTTAAGAGAAAAATAATTCTTTTTTTTTTCAAACTTTATACTTTATAGTCTTTTTAAAAAATATGGATAGAAATACTTTATAGAATAGATATTTCTTTCTTTTTAATATGAATTAGTTTCAAAGAATCTTGACATTGATTTATTGTTATGATTTATTGTTGTTGAAATACAAATTATTTTTTTTGAAATAGTTGTAAAAACATTTTCTTCCAATTCCTGAAAGTCTCTAGGAATAAAGAATTCTTTTTCCATGGCCAATTGTCTATAATGTTCATTATAATGACAGCACAGCACAACAGCTAGCCTTATACTTTCTCAAGCAGCAATAAGAACTTTAACCAGAGAATTCATTAATCAAGCCAAGGATCCTTCATTATGCATATATAATCATTATAATGGCCAGCACAACAGCTAGTTTTTTAATTTCTCAGACACTAAGCATCAATAAGAAATTACTTAACTGAAGAAATTACATGTTTACCGCCATGGCCTCTACATCCCATATTTCTGTTTGTAGCTAAAGTTTAGCAGAGCTTCATTAATAGTATCACAGTTATTAAAATTATCTTTTTTCTTTTTTCTAAAAGATTAAATGTCTGGGTTTTTTTTTGTTTTGATATAGGGAAGAGGATGTCACACAGACAATGTATACAGCTTCCTACAGCACAAAACCAGACAGTACTGACACTCAGACTGTAGGCTTACAGAAGTCCAAAGTGAACAGAATTTGTGATTGCTTTTTGGATGGTCTGCAGAAGGCAGGTTCTGATAGGTCAGCTGTTAATAAGAGTTTAATAATATCTTTGTCTACGCTGCTGAACATGCATAGAAAAGCATTAATATTATCTTGGCTAATAGACATGCCATTATATTTATATAGCTGTATGTGCTGCTTTTTAAAGTTTGGGTTATAAATAGATGATTGGTAGTATAAGCGGGTGCACAAAGTTATTGGTTTTATAATAATACGAGCCGACCTGAGGCATAGCATACGCCACCGCTATATATTGACAGGTGAAAATTTTCTGAAAGACACAGTTGTCCATATGGGGTGGTGGTTGGGCGACATAGAGAATTATTTATACAGAGAAGATTACTTGTTCCCCTCCCCCCCTCTTTTTTTTTCTGAACCACACTCTCCGTCACACAGGAAGTTAATTAATTGTTTAAATGAGCTATAGGAAATAGAATAAATAAGGCAAATAGAAACATCAATTGAGAAGTTGTAGTTGGAAAGTATGAGTGGAGGGGTTTCAAATAGGAAATATACATTGACTTTAACTCTTTCTGTCCATAATTATTTACCACATTCTGGTGGAATCAACGCTGGTATCGTCAGTTAGGAGAGAAAGAGTTAAGGTAGGGATCAAGAAGTGAATGGACAAGAAAAGTGAGTGAATGAGAATCAGAGAGGGGTTATGGACATTGCTGAACATTAGATTTGTTGTGTTTAACATTGCAGGGCATTAGATTTGTTGTGTTTAACTTTAACAATGCCGGACATTAGATTTGTTGTGTTTAATTTTGTCATTCAATACGTTAGAACAAAAGATATCAGAGTGTTTGTGAATTTTCTTTTTATTGACATTGTTATAATGAGATAATCTTTTAGTTGTTACATTGTGTACCACAATACTGATCTCAAAGGCCTGTGAAGTGAAAGTCTGCTATTGATAGCTTAATGACTTACGTTGCCCAGTATTTTCTATCATCTTAAGAATGATTTGACTTTGATTGTCACTCGACAACCAATCGCACATTGTGTGTCTCACTAAGAGTTCCTCAGCTTCGACCTTTGTCTAGGCTATCACTTTATATTGACCAACTAGTCTTTTAGTTGAAATAGATTACAGTGTCATTTTGTTCCCCCATTTCTTTAATATTTACATTCGTTTTTCCTCCTCAGGTTCTACCAGTCTATTTTGACTGCACATGTGAGAAAGAATCCACCTGATTTGGAAAAAGCCCTTTACGTTGTATGGTCATTGTATGGTATGTTTGCAGTTGAAAGTATAATTTTCATTTTCTAGGCTTAGCTCAGTGGTTTCATTACGTCTGTCACTGCCTGGTTGTTATTGTAGGCGTGATGACGCGAATGCCGTGTATGTTGTAGGTAGCTCTTCTGGTACGGCTATAATGCTTTTCTTAACTATGTACTTTATTAGACGCACTAGATTTGCAAGTGCGCAACAACACTAGTATACTAAAGTCTCCAACGACAACATTTAGAATTACTGATAAACACACTGGTAGCAGACATACATTTTATTACATATAGAATAATTCACAAAGGATATTGGCATCCTAAGCCATCACAAACTATGGTCAATAATAATCCAATGAGAAGAACAGCAAGCAGGATTTGAACCTGGTTCATTGAGACAACAGTACAGATGGCATACCACAAAACCAGCCTGCCATCCTGATTTGTTTCCCTATAGTATAGTATAAGAAAATCTAAATAAATAGAATTTAATCATCACTAGTCTATAAGATGTATATTTTCATTATAGGCTTAAAATCAATACCTATATAATGAATCCAAACTCATGCGCAGAACTCAAACCAATCAGATGTGGCTGTTGCACTTGAGCTGTTGTGATGTGGCTGTTGAAATTTTTCTTTCAATTTTAAATATAAAAAATTATCCTTTTTTTTTTCCACTCTAAATCACAGAAAATTGTATTTTAGATATGTATTGCGATCTTTTTTTTTTTTTGACTGGGAAAGGATCAAGTTTATTAGAAACTGCAGAAGTTGCCACCATCTGAAAAAATGTGAAGATTTATTTGATGTAATTAATTTATTAAAGCTGGCAGCATTTATATTATTTCTGTTTGTGGGCTGTAAACAAAACAATATTTCTAAAGCTTCTCTCTTATTAATTCATTTACTGAATGGATCCATTAAGGTTTACAACTTGTTAGATCAAAAAGTATCTAGAGTAACACGTAGTGAATTTTTGACTTTGTATTATGGCCCAATTGCTTTTGTGGACCTGCTGGTGGAGGGGAAAAGGTTTCTGTGCTGCCTTTAGGTGCTCAGCAAACACTACTCATCTTGAGTCAGGATTTGAATTCGAGCCCTCTTGTTAGGTTAAGCGGATTATGACACTCAGCCATATCTCCCAAATCTTAAAAAATTTAAAGTTTAGAAAGTTATGTGAGGAGTTTTTCTTTGACAATATGCTTTAATACTTAAAACATTCTGCTGCGTTTAGGTCGAGATAAGTCAGAGAAATGTGCCAGTCCTGAAGATGCGTTAAAGTATCTCCTGTTTCTAGTAGATGTCAATGATTTGTACAATGTGGCACTTGGCATGTACAACTTTGATCTAGTTCTAATGGTAGCTGGTAAATCTCAGAAGGTAAGGAAACTTATCTATCAAAGTATTATAGCTTTTCTATATTTTTTTGTGGACTTTTGTTTTGAAAAAAAAAAAGTACGGTCCATTGATGGCTTAGGGGGCGTGGTGGCTGAGTGGTAAAGCGATGGCTTTTAAACCGGGGTTCGAATCCTGGTGAAAACTGAGTTTTCAATTTCAGGATCCTCAGGCACCTAGTTCACCCAGCTCTAATGGGTACCTGACATTAGTTGGCAAAAAGTAACGGTGGTTGGTCGTTGTGCTGGCCACATGATACCCCCGTTAACGGTAGGCCACAGAAACAGATGACCTTTACATGGTCTGAAAGGGGAACTTTACTTTTTTTTATTGATGGCTTGAAAGAAATTGAATAAAGAGCTTCAAGTATATGTGTACTTATGGTTAAAGTTTTAAATCTTCTCTCAACTTTAGAACTTAACAGCATGTTTCCATTGGGTCTTAATTTATTAATGATATGTAATCAGCCAGCATATCTGTTACAGGATCCCAAAGAATACATTCCCTTTTTAAATCAACTCAGAACATTAGAAGAGAACTACAGGCATTACACGATAGACAAACATTTGAAAAAGTACAGCAAAGCTTTGGAACACTTGGTCAAATGTGGTGAGTGTACTGATGTGACATTTAGGGTTATTGGCAGCACAAGTATAATCAGTGGTGTAGCTAGAGTATTTGATGCCCGGTGCGTTAGGCTTTTAAGGCCCCCCCCCCCCTTTTCCCCCCAAAAGAATGAAACAGTAAAACTTTGCTTTTTTTTCTCCTAAAGAAATGTGTATTCAATGTTCAAGTATTGCTAATTCGGAAGAAAAAATCAATTTTACAAAAAGATACTACAGATAAATCTTAGAGCTTTCTTACTAGCAATTTATTAATAATTTTATCAAAATCTTTTTTATGCCAGCATTAGCTCAATAGACAAAATGGCCTAATGAGTGTGTCATAATTCTGGATTAACTAAAGCTTTGAACTATTTCGCTTGCACATAGCCAAACTTACCACAATCGTCAGAAATATACAAATCAAAATGTTGATATTCGAGACTGATTATTCTAGCGAATATGTTTTTATAAAACTCAAAGAGCTCAATGGATCCTTATTTTAGAAGTTGAAGGCTTCTGAAGAAACTGCGACAACCATTGAAGTCTCTTTCTATCCATAGGAAATTTTTTTTGTCAATATTGTTAGGAACACCATCAAGATTTTTCTCATCATGTTTTGGTATTCGTCCAAAATCATGTTTTCGTATTCGTCCAAAATCACAATAAACTCGCTTTGTTTTTGGGGACATTTACGCATTTGGTGTGGAACTAAGCTTGGTTCGAAGCACATGTTATGTCAGGAGTGGTTCTTACTTGGATAATAGTTTCACTAAATCCAAGAAATTGCTTTGATTTTTGACTTTCTAATACTTCTTTAACTTGTTTGCGATGTTCACGGATTTTGGTTTGAGAAAAAACAAATTCTTTTAGGATAATCTCTAGTCATTTTCTATTCTTTAATTAAATCTTGCGCCTTGCTGAAGCAATGACTGAATGTGAGCTCTACTGGTCTTATACTTTTCAATGTTCATAGATAACCTCCATCACTCATTCAATCTAGTGTTGGATTTAAATGTAGATCTAGTACTTGATCTTGTTGAGAAGAGTAAGCAGGTAAGCAAACAAATTGTACTGAACAATTTACCAACACAACTTTGTCCCTCTTATAAATACAGAGCATTGAACAATGAAGTAATACTGTACCATGTATCTCTGAAGAAAGTATAAAAGTGTGTTGCCTTCAGAGCTTTAAACAAATGTAATTAATTTGATTCAAGATAATCCACAGCTTACATTTAATGTAAGAAAGCATATGGGAGAAAAACAAAGCAGCCAAACAAATACATTTGTTTCTTTTTCATCATGTGTTAAACAAATGTGTAGTTTATACTGACAAAGTTTGTCCTTAGCTTGATGCCCCTCATTACTTGATGCCCGGTGTGGCCCTCACCACCCGCACATGCCTAGCTACGCCACTGAGTATAATCTAGTACTACAGTTGTGCTTTTTCAACATTCTGGGACATTTTGTATCTCAGATTTATGCACTAATTGAAATAGGAACACAGAAATGCAACTTAAAAAAAAAAATTTAGTGGTGTGGCTATAGTCTTCTTGGGACTGCGACCACATATTGAAAAGTGCTGCACTCTGAAAAATATTAAAAATGATGAGAATTAGAGATTTACTAAAGAATTAATGTACATTAGAACTGATGTCAATTATATACTATAAACATTAATAGTGATGCCCATACGAACTTATGTACATTAAAACTTTGCACTGTTTGATTAGAATCATCTCTATCATATCATTGGTGTTCATTAATCTATCATTTCAACTCAAACTTTCTCAAAGGAAAGATAACTTTTAAATTTTCTTATTAGGTGATGAACATTTCCAAGAGTTACTGACCTTAGTATCTGATCACAAGCTCCACGCAAAAGCTCTTTCTCTTTACAAACCAGGGTCAGCACAGTTTAAGGTGAAGATCTAAACATGTTCTGATTAGCGGCTATTATATAACATAAATAACATTGCCATCATGTCTGATAATTAAGGAAGAGTTCACTATCATACAGCTATGCAGACTCGGTGTGACCTGCATATTTTGTCTTATTGAAAACAGACAAAACTTTTGTTGCTTGGTTGGGGGGGGGGGGGTCTATTTAAATTCTCTTGTTTGAGCACTTCATTATCACTGTCTGTGCTATAGTTTTACATTCGTAACATAGCTTCTATCAATGTATCTATTTTTCAGATTTACTGTTGTACTGTTTAAAATATGTTTGTAAAATAGTATAGTTTCAAGATGAGAACATTTCTTGTATTGAAGAAGTAACTAAGTCCTGACATGTTAACTTTACTTCTTAGAACTTTTTAAGTACCAGTAGGTTTAAATTCATCAAGTGTTGTCATAATTCTATTTTTATTGATTTACTCAGAAGTGGTTTTATTTCTTTAAAAATCTTATCAAATCATTGATCAAACTGTATTCTCGAAAATTTTGGTGATTCTAGAGTATTGCAGCCACGTATGGGAGCTACCTGAGGACTAAGAATCGTCATGACGAGGCTGGTATTATGTTCATCAAAGCTGAAGAGTGGGAGTTGGCCCTAGAAGCATTTCAATCTGCTCGTAACTGGAGGCAAGTGTTTTGTATGGCGGGACATTTGAATTATTGCAGCAGCACTCTGTCTGAGCTAGCTGTAAAAATATCAGGTGCGCTTATTTACATCATAAGTCTTTCACGAAACTTGTCCATTTATTTGCATGTTAAATTAAATAGTAAATATCGGTGAAAATTAAAATGTCTTGAAGCATCCATTTTATTCTTTTTCTTGATAAACATTAAAATTTGGAGTCATTTACACACACACACAAACCAAATTAACAAATATTTAGGACACTTCTTCTTCTAGCCAGCTTTTTGCTGGTGAGCTGTGAGCTCTTTTGCAGACTGTGCTTCGGAAAATTAGTACACTTGCACATTGGTCTCTTCACTTAATAAGTCCTTTTTAAGTTACATCTATAAATAAGATTGAAGCCTGTATTGATGTTTTTTGAGTCAGCTGTGTCATATATCCCATAATTAATTCTGCATCCCATTTCCCATAATTCATAAACAAATTCTTAAAATGCTAAGGCTGTAAACCAACTTGTTGAAATTGTTCACAGGGGAATTAAAAAGTTCACAGATGTATAAAGAAGCTGCTACAGTGTTAGAAGAATATGCTCAGGTAAGCATTTGTACATCAAAATAATTGTAGCTCTGTGTAGCCTTTTCCCTAAGGACTTATCAGAACTCCGCAAGAGTCTATACTAGAAATTACCACAATTGTCAGAAAAATTATTAATGTCAGGATTGTGACAGGGTTCTGACATAATCAAATAGTATGGTATTATTATTATAGCTTTTATATAGCGCTACTTTCATGCTTATAGCATGCTCAGAGCACTTTGGTCCAATCCCATTTGTGGACCAGTGGGGGGGGGGTGGAGGGGGTATCTAGGAGTTGGTTTTCCATGCTGCCTTTAGGCGCTCAGTAAACACAACTCTGCCCGAGTCGGGTGTCGAACCTCAAGCCCCCTTCTAGGTAGCCAAGACAAGCCAAGTTCAAGCGCACTTAGCCTCTCGACCACGCTTCCCATATGTATAAAATATTGTATTTTGATAATAAAAAAAAACCCATTAAATAACATAAGTACCCATATGTTACATAATACACATTTGATCAAAAAATTACTTTTTTTTAAAAGAAAATTATGAAGTTCAATTTTGAATAGTTTCTCCAGCTATGATAATATTTTTTTTTTAAGCTATAAACTTTTAAACATATTTAATGCAATTTTAAATAAAGGTTGCCATTTGTTTTAATGTCACTTTTCATAGTGGGTTCAATACATAAACTGTGCTACAATATTAGTTGGCACTTTCAACCAAGGATACTCTATGATCCTCTTTTAGTTACAAATAATTTATAAGCTGTTGAACTGAAATACTTTCTAAGCTTTTCAACATTTCACTTGTTCTACAATGGGTTAAGTCTATTACATAGTGTCACTCTTTCTATTGATTCTATGAATATTTTCTTAAAATGTTTTTTTTTAAAGAGTTTCATTTTGTTGATAGGACCCTGAAGAAGCCATAGTAGCCTTGATACAAGGAAGTCATTGGGAGGAATCTTTAAGACTGGTAAGCTCTGCACTCTTCAGATTTGTAGGTACATCATTGCCCAAACAAAATTGTATCTGAAAATTGTAAGAACAAACTTCTTTCACTGTAATAGTCCAGCTCTGTGACATTTTACTTCTCGAGAGACGATCTTTTCCCTTTGCAACTTCTTGTGTGACTAAAGAGGTCAATCCTTGATACACAGCTGCGATCGCAGGTTGGGCATATATAATCACTAGGCGCCGTTACATTTTCACCCTTCTTTCTGCATCTGTTGTGTATGACATCTGCAATCTGTGACCCTTCCTTTATGCTCTCTCTCCATGTGGATCTGTCCAGTGCCACCTCTTCCCAGTTGCCAGTGTTGATTTTGAAGAGCTTCATGTCGCGTTTGCATACATCCGTATAACGTAAAAGTAGGCGACCAGCGGCTCTCCTGCCTTCTATTAGATCGCCATACAGGATGTCCTGTGGAAGTCGACCTACTGGCATTCTACGAACGTGGCCAAGCCAGCCAAGGCGTCTGCTGCTGATAACAGAGCACTCTGCTCTTTGTAGTCCAGCTATAAATAAGATAATTTCTAACACACTTTTCAGTTTTCATATTGTTCTTTAATATTAGTTTAGAAAATGTTCCATTTAAAACTGCCTGTATTCTTTAACTACAAAACTGATGTGAAAACTACAATTTTGCTAAAAAGATGCACCGCTACAAGCGTCTTGACTTGATTGAAACTCATTTGAAAGAAGCCCTAGAGGAAAGCTGGGATCACCTCATGGAAATGTTATCCAGTCAGAAAGCACAGTTCTTGCAGTATAAAAACAGGCTAACTGTTGTCAGAGCTCAAAAGGAAAAGGAGAGATCAGAGCTGGGTAAGATGTCTATCATTTCACTCATACACTTGATTGACATTATCTGTGTAGGACTACCTTTTTTTTAAACATCTGTTTAAATGGCTTTGTGGAATATGAACGTTAATGAAATGAAATAATAGCAAATAAAAAGTTCTTTTTACAGATGGGGGGGGGGGGGATGACACCAGAATTCTTTTTTATATTAACACTTCCAATCTTCCCCAGGAGATAGTGTTGTGTTTGGTTGAGAAAAAATTATAACTTGAATAACAGGTTTACTTGTCAAAAAAAAAATGTTGTAACTATCCTGCTGGGAAGTTTACTGTCATTGTTTACAGTCAGGTCAATTACATACAATAAATCATTGGAATGCTTACTGGTCTTCTTATAAGCTCACCAATCATTTTATTCTAAATCATTTTATGCTGTTACATGTTGCGAGATGTATACATTTTGTGAACTGCAGTATTGGTGCCATTAGAGCATGGAACTGGTTGCCTGAATCAGTCAGGAAAACCAATGATTTAGGAGAGTTTATTTCTCTAATACCATGCATGAATAAACACATGGACATAATTATGTCCTATTTTAAAGGAATGTCTCTAATTTATAAATTATTCCATGCACCAGTTTTTATTCAAGCTAAAAGTCTTTATTTTGAAAACTTAAAGCAATTTAAATAAATCTATAATAGTTTAAATGAGCTTGAATTTAACTATTAGCCTACCATATTCTCAACTATTAGCTTGCCATATTCCCAACTATTAGCTTACCATATTCCTAACTATTAGCTTACCATATTCCCAACTATTAGCTTACCATATTCCCAACTATTAGCTTACCATATTCCCAACTATTACCTTACCATATTCCCAACTATTACCTTACCATATTCCCAACTATTAGCTTACCATATTCCCAACTATTAGCTTACCATATTCACAACTATTACCTTACCATATTCACAACTATTACCTTACCATATTCCCATACCATATTCCCAACTATTAGCTTGCCATATTCCCAACTATTAGCTTACCATATTCCCAACTATTACCTTACCATATTCCCATACCATATTCCCAACTATTAGCTTGCCATATTCCCAACTATTAGCTTGCCATATTCCCAACTATTACCTTACCATATTCCCATACCATATTCCAAACTATTAGCTTGCCATATTCCCAACTATTACCTTACCATATTCCCAACTATTACCTTACCATATTCCCAACTATTAGCTTACCATATTCCCAACTATTATCTTACCATATTCCCAACTATTACCTTACCATATTCCCATACCATATTCCCAACTATTAGCTTACCATATTCCCAACTATTAGCTTGCCATATTCCCAACTATTACCTTACCATATTCCCAACTATTACCTTACCATATTCCCATACCATATTCCCAACTATTAGCTTACCATATTCCCAACTATTAGCTTGCCATATTCCCAACTATTACCTTACCATATTCCCATACCATATTCCCAACTATTACCTTACCATATTCCCAACTATTACCTTACCATATTCCCAACTATTACCTTACCATATTCCCATACCATATTCCCAACTATTACCTTACCATATTCCCATACCATATTCCCAACTATTACCTTACCATATTCCCAACTATTACCTTACCATATTCCCAACTATTACCTTACCATATTCCCAACTATTACCTTACCATATTCCCATGCCATATTCCCAACTATTACCTTACCATATTCCCATACCATATTCCCAACTATTACCTTACCTTTTTCCCAACTATTACCTTACCATATTCCCAACTATTACCTTACCATATTCCCAACTATTACCATACCATATTCCCATACCATATTCCCAACTATTAGCTTACCATATTCCCAACTATTACCTTACCATATTTCCATACCATATTCCCAACTATTACCTTACCATATTCCCATACCATATTCCCAACTATTACCTTACCATATTCCCAACTATTACCTTACCATATTCCCAACTATTACCTTACTATATTCCCATGCCATATTCCCAACTATTACCTTACCATATTCCCAACTATTACCTTACCATATTCCCAACTATTACCTTACCATATTCCCATACCATATTCCCAACTATTACCTTACCATATTCCCAACTATTACCTTACCATATTCCCAACTATTACCTTACCATATTCCCAACTATTACCTTACCATATTCCCAACTATTACCTTACCATATTTCCAACTATTACCTTACCATATTCCCAACTATTACCTTACCATATTCCCAACTATTACCTTACCATATTCCCAACTATTAGCTTGCCATATTCCCAACTATTAGCTTGCCATATTCCCAACTATTACCTTACCATATTCCCAACTATTACCTTACCATATTCCCAACTATTAGCTTGCCATATTCCCAACTATTAGCTTGCCATATTCCCAACTATTACCTTACCATATTCCCAACTATTAGCTTGCCATATTCCCAACTATTAGCTTGCCATATTCCCAACTATTACCTTACCATATTCCCAACTATTACCTTACCATATTCCCAACTATTAGCTTGTCATATTCCCAACTATTAGCTTGCCATATTCCCAACTATTACCTTACCATATTCCCAACTATTAGCTTGCCATATTCCCAACTATTAGCTTGCCATATTCCAAACTATTACCTTACCATATTCCCAACTAGATCTACACTTGTATCAACAGATGGAGGGGAATGGAATGAAACTGGGGCAGATCTGTTCTCGGACACATCCAGCATCACTGGTGCCACAGTCACATCTCTTGCTACCTCCAATAGTTCAAGGTCAACAGTGCTCAGCAAAACTGGGTAAATAAAAAGTGAACTTTAGCTCAATGTCATGTTTATTTTGAGAATCACTGGCCTATCAGCATCTGTACAAAACAACAGCAAATAAAACCAAGAACCGGATCTAACATATTTGTAATTTAAAAAAGTCTTTCAAGATGGTTGTCTTGCCATTGGAATGAGTTCTGGACTGTTGTCATGATTCCAATTTCGACCCCCCCCCCCCAATCCTCTGCTGTGCAGTGGAGGCATTTGTGAGGACTTAATAATCTTCATCTCTGAAGGAATGTCCATGGCATATAAAAGAAAATTTTCTCTACAAAAGCAGTTGCTTCTTGTATTCTTCTTTCTAGCTCTGGATTTTGTCATTTATTTTATGAAAAAAAAAACTCTTCCGTATTTAATTTTCCTGTCACTGATTCACAAGTGTTGTCCATTTTATGTGCATGCCTTTGTAGCTGTTCTTGGCTGTGATACAGAATGTTGTCCGCAATAAAAGCTTGTTTAGTTCATCTGAATCTTGATTGCTGTTTTAATAATCAATAAAGACAGCATGTGTTAAACTCCTCTGAGTTGATCAAGTGTGGCCATTCAAATGTTATGTTACACTTTGGCACCCAACTCTTGAATATTTTTCAGAGTCTTTTGAAATTGATGCCCAGATTTTTTTTTTTGCTAAATTTTTTGTCTCAGTCAACAAAATACAAGTTCAATTGTTATTGGCTAAGTTTTCTGAAGACTTACACATAATTATGAATGCGAAGCATGAATGCTTTCCAGTAACCTATTGTCTATTTTTATTTTCTTCTTCCTATGAATTTTGCAAATATTTTATAATTGTGGTTAAGAAAAATGAAAACTGTAGTTTTATAGCAAGATTTAAGGGGTTTTTTTGTGTGTTTTTTTTGTGAATCTTATGAAATTTTTCTTCTGGCACTTTTAGAAAATTTGAGGGTGAGCCTTTGCAACTCAAAATGTTTGGAACTTGTTTTTGCTGTTTGAATTATGTGTTACATATACTGGGTACAGGGTCTTAATGATTTGATTGAAGTCTTTAAACAATCTTCATTAATAAGGATAGGAATTTCTTTGAAATATTGCTCATGTTTTTTGTTAAAATTTGTCGTCATCTACAAGGAGTTTGTCAGAAGTGTTTTTTATTACTGTGGTCCTGGTCCTTCTGTCATCTTGCTGCCCACCCCTGTTGTCCTGCAGGATGTTTGAGCCTAGAATTATCTTTGAAGGAACATCCTAAACATGTAAAACATTTTACAAAGATCTCTTGTCCAATTGCGCTTAATCTTTTGCAGACTTCACATATTGTTTACCTTAAAAACATTTTTATCATTTTATGGTATGTTTCACAAGGCCATACTTGTCACAACTATTAATTATTTATTTTGCCTTTAATTTTTATTGCTCTCACTATTACATATCATTGTTGTTATATTTTTATGTATGAAAAACAAAGGTGCCATTACATTACTTATTCTTTTTTTCTTCAATCCTGATTTTGTTAAACGCCCCATTTGTTGTTTCTATTGTAGGTCTGCTAGAACTAGAAGAAAAGCTGAAAATAAAAAATGGAGCCTCAAAGAAGGAAGTAAGAATGAAGGCTTTGCATTGGTTGACGCTCTGGCAAAACAGATGACAGTCATTTACAATATGAAAGGTACGATTCATTTGTCAATCACTATTAGTGGGAGCCACCTGGTAACAGCAGTGCTCCCAGCAAGAGTTTCTTTTCTCCCTTTTACCTATGGGGACAAGGACAAGGCACTATTATAGTTTAAAATTTGGTACTTAATAATGAGTATAGGGTAGGTTGGATAGCCTCATTATCATTCACCCATCTCTTCACTTCCTTTTATAGTTATTGGAGTGATGAATTCATTCTATCTACTGTTTAAACCTTATTATTTTATTTTCTGTTTATGTTAAATGTAGTATTATTAAATAACAATAATCTTTTTTATCTTTAGTATAATTTATTAAGGAAATGTGTGCATTACACAAAACAAAACATGATAACTATAGAAAACAAGTATACAATGAGATTCATAAGTCTCTGGGGTTTTATGCCTCCTCATGTGGCTGGTGAGACCTATGTGAGCCCGGAATGTTCGGCTGCACACTGGGCAGGTTATTCCAGCTGGAGCTAGTGTCATTGGCCTTGCTTTTCTGCTCTGGCGTTTTTCTTCTGCCAGCGTTGTTCTCTTTTCCTCAGCAACCTGTGCGCCAGCTTTCACAGCACGACAACATGTGCCTCTGTCTCCCAGGTGGCTGGGTCTATGATGAATCTACTTTATGTTTGATGTACCTCTACTTTTATAGATGAAGTTTCCTCTCTGATGAAGATGTTGATACAGTTCAACTACGATCAGAAGGCTACAAGACTTCATGAAGTTTATGACGAGTTTCTTACCTTGATAGACGGTTCTGTGGGTCAAATCTGGAACCAAAGCCAGACTAACAAGACAGCCATGGTTTGTTACAGTGATTCTAAAAAGATTTCTGCTTCTTGTTTTTTCCTAATAATAATAATGAATGCCAGCACACAACTCAGAAGTAGTCTTTTTTTTTTTTTCCCCCCATTTATTCTAAACAATCTCTGTAATGTAGAGGTTGGGGATTAAGAACTATTAATAAATATACAAAAATAAAAACTGGAATTGTTATGTCAACTAGACATTATTGCATTCCATTGATATTGTAGCACAGCTGCCTCATTTTAACATATTGTAATACTGAAATTATTCTAATTTTTTAATTTATTTTACACAGATGGTAGGCCCCAATAGTACCTCCAGTTCTTTAGCCAAGGCAGTTCAAAGTGGCCAGAAAGTTACAGATGTTGAGGAGACTTTAGGTATTACCAATTTAAATCTAAGACAATTTGATGTTAAAATTAAATTTTGATTAGTTTGAGGTTTTGAGTCTTTGGCACAATTTAGGCTATGTCGTGCCCGTAATCCTTATAGGATCACGCTCCCTTCATATCACCAGAGCCAAATTCCATACAGTTAAATCATTAAAAGCAAGGTCTATTCACAGTTAATTAAAATAGTAATGTTAGTAAAAATTAGTACCAGTATTATATAAAGAGTAAAAGTATAGGCGGACAAAAACAAATATATCCTAGCCTGTTGGTGGGTCAGGCAGTGAGAAATACAACAGTGTATGCTGTGTAGATGTAAAGCTAGTTGTTTCATGCACTTTCTCACAGAAACTGTTTTCTCAGTGGCACCTGTTAGTGGTTTGAGCTCCATTGCTGGAACAAAGTGAACCCCCACTTCTGTCCTAAGTTCTTGTCCAAGCAGAAGAAGCCCCCCCCCCCCCCCCCCCCCGTTACTTCTTTTATTCAAGGCCACGAAAGAAAGCCCCTTGCTATTGGACAAGGGTGCATTGCCCAATCTTTCTGTAC
Organism: Biomphalaria glabrata; assembly: GCF_947242115.1. Taxonomy (NCBI): domain Eukaryota; kingdom Metazoa; phylum Mollusca; class Gastropoda; family Planorbidae; genus Biomphalaria; species Biomphalaria glabrata. The sequence goes on along the minus strand of NC_074711.1, from coordinate 4,034,577 downwards.
AATGACATTAAAAAATACAATTTTATTTTTGTCTGTTTTGTTGTATAGCAACACAGTGTTATTTTCCTCAATTGTTAATGATGTTCAGACTAATTTATTCAGTAGTTTCTTTGTGTCAGTCAGTAAACAGCATTCCTGAGCATTAGATAATATTTTCCTTGTAAAGGAAACAAAATTGTAATCGCACACATTTGAATGTCTCTGAACAGATCCAGTACTTCTAGCTCCACCCAACCTGAACAAGGACTCAAGATGGAAGCTACATATAGCAAGCAAAAGCTGATACAATTAATCTTTGAAATAAATAATACAATTATGAATACAAACTGCCTTATTTATTACTTGTCTATTTGAAGTAATTGACAGAACTTACAGTATCTCAAGCCAGGTTTTAAAGTCGATAGTACAGTAATGCAAATGAAACTTAGATGAAAATTACATTTTTTTCCTTTCTATTCTAAGTAGCATACTTAAAAACAAAAAGAACATGTAAACAATATATTTATTTTTTTATTGTAAAAGCATAGCATATATTAAAACAATAGTCTTAGTTATACCTGTACCCATAATTATACATGGTTCAACAATAGTGTCAAATTTAATTTGAAACATTTTCAAAATTCATTATAACATGAATATTTAAGATAGTACAGATAATTGATTACTTCACCAAAAAATAAGTATACTAAATCAAGTTCTTAACTTCATAAACAAATTGTGCATAGTACTGGTATAAAAATGTACATATTAAAAGTCCTGCCAGGGACATAACACAAATCAACATTAATCATCAAATTGAATTGAGTTGGTTTTATTGATGTCAATGTGAAATTTCTTGCCCTCTGCTGGGTCTGGTGTAAATCCAAAGCCAGTGCCTTTTTTCTTGGAGAGTTTTAAATTAAGAGCTTTATTGTATTCATCTTCGAGTTTCTGATTTAGTTCATCCGCTGCTGATGTGGACAATGCTATTTGACCTCTGGACTGAGACTCAGTTTTGCTACAGAGTGAGGACAGAGAGCCATACAGACCTTTTTTAGCTTGGCCAGTCTGCTCCTTCTTCATCCCACCCATCAGGCGAAGAAATTTTGTTTGTCGATCAGTATTGTTAAATAGGTTACCTTTCCACTGATTCTCGACAACTGGATTCAAAGGATCCTCTGCATGAGTAGAAGTAGAACTAGAGTTGATGCATTTATTATCTAATGAATCACTTTTGCTGCTCGATACATTATTGTTTTTTGTTTCTTTATCATGTTTTTTCTGATGAACTTTTTCTACTTGTGATTCCGCCGACTCCTTGACATTAACAGAAGATTGTTTGGAATATTTCTTTGTCCCTTCTCCACCATCATGTACTCCGTGCTCGGTACAATTGTCAGCCTCAACATTAGTTTCCTTGGATAATTTCTTCTTTTTAGGTTTGTTGTCAAGCTCTAAATCCTGATCATCATTTTTTCGCTTTTTATGTTTCTTTTTGGATTTCTTTGAATGTTCACTGATGTCATCCACTACATCATCTGTTGTCTTGATGTCAAGCTTTTCACTAAGGGTTGATTCTGTAGATTCTGGTGATTTCTTTTTCTTCTTGTGTTTTTGTGCCTTTTCTTCTCCAGTTTCTAAATGTTCTATCTTGATGTCCAGCTTGTCAACAAGGCTTGAATCAACAGATTCTGCTGATACAGATTTCTTTTTCTTCTTTGTTTTTTGTGCTCTTTCTTGAACAGTTTCTTCCCCTACATCTTCTGTCTTGTCACTAAGACTTAAATCTGCAGACTCTTCTGCTACAATGTTCTTTCGTTTTTTCTTCTTGGTTTTCTGTACCTTTTCTTCACCTTTGTCTTCCCAATGCAATGTCTCTTGGTCTTTCTTTTTTATTTTAACAATATTTGTACTGTCCATTTTCTCTGAATGGTTAGACTCACGACATTTGTTTTTATGTTTGCTTTGTTGTGTGACAGTTTCTGCGGTGGCATCAGTCTCAATTAAATGATCAGACGAGAGGCCTGTATTTACTTCATACTTTTTCTTGTGCTTCTTTTTCTTCGTAGAACTAACATCACTTTGGGTAACAATGTCTTCTACGCTGTGGATCTTTTCAATACCAGTACTTTCTTCAATACTTTTCTTCCTTTTCTTCTTGTTATGTTTCTTGGCAATAGTGGCATCTGATTGGTCTGGTGTAATAGAAGTCTGTAAGTTGGTTCCAACAAATCCATTAGCAGAACCATTTTCTGGGTTTTCTTTATATAATAGTTCTGTTTTTTTCTTGCTTTTCTTTTGCTTTTTTGGACTAGTCATAATTGAAGTTTCTTGTATAGCACCTGGTAAAAAAAAAAAAAAGTTATATTATAAAAAGAATTTTACAGTTACTGGTAGTAACAGAGATTGACTTATACACTAAATACTTTTAGGTTAAAAGATACTTTGTAAAAAAAAAACATTTTATTATAACATAATATATATTTATAGTTTATATGCAAAGAGTAGAAATGGCTGCCTGGTTGTGCTGTTTGCGCACTGGACTGCCGTTCGGACTTATCGATGGTCCCTGTTTCAATCCCTGTCCGCTCCCATCCCATGTGGGAGGTTTGGACTAGGAAGTAAATTATCTTCAACTCTGAACGAACATCCGAAACATGTAAAACATTTTACTAACAAACAAATTTGTAGTGCTGTAAGTTACTATAAAATGTAGTGCTGGATTGTTACAATTATTAATGATCCAAATTTATCCAAGTTTTTAAAAATATGTTTTTTTCTTCTTACGTTATTAAATAAACATGTGAGCCAAAACAACTTTCTACTTGTACTCTCTAAACAAACAAAGTTTATCTACAAAAAGAACAAGGCACAAGGAAGACATAAAAAAAAACAACTAAAAAATGTGCTGCACAAATTATGGAACAAAAGTTTTTAAAATATAGCAGTACCTGTATTTAATCTAAAGAGGGCAAGATGGCTGTGTGGTAAAGCTAATCTTAGAATCTAGAGCTAAGGGGTGTAGTGGCCGTTTGGTAAAGCACTTGGCTTCTGAACCATGAAAGGGGTACTTTCCTTTAATAGTCAAGAGCTGACCACTATGTCCAGATAAAATGTAAAACATCCCTTTCAGACTTTGAAATCAATAGGGCAGATGATGTTCAAAGAAACATTTCACTTTCAGACCTTATGACCTATAGGGCAGATGATGTAAAGGTCATCTGTTTCTGAGGCTCATGGTTAACAAGGATGGCCAGCACAATAACCTACAGTGTTTTAAAGTCTTTACTTTTCTCAAACTAATGTCAGGTACCTAGCTGGTAGGAGTACCTTATGACTAGGAAGGGGCATCCTAAATATCCTCTAGTTTAAAATCCCTGACCCTGCCTTCCCTAAGATTATAGATCTATAATTTATTTATAAATAAATTCTAGATCTATAATATTACTGATTAGTACTAGTAGATAGATCACTGAATAGATGTCTAATTCTATTATATTCAAATAATCTATTGTTTTTAGTAGTATTGAGAAAAAGTTTAATGAACAGAGACACGGTACAGAGACTATCGACTATGTCTATCTCTAGTCTAACTATGTTACACTATGTGACTATGACTCTATGTCTATATACTCTAGACAAGACTTAGACTATATATTATATACAAATATATACTTATATTATAGGCTTATAGATCTAGAATTCTAGATCTATTTATTAAAATATAAATATTATAATATATTTATTATAATAGATCTAGATCTACTCAAACAAAGTCAAAGTTGAAAGTTTAATAAATAAAATAATATTAATTATTATGTCAATTATGTACTCATAGTCATAATTAAATTAATAGTGACTAGATGATGATGATGTAGTGGTTGTAGTATAAAAAAAATATTATTAGACTCTAGAATTATAATTAATTTATATAATATTGTTATAAACCTGGTGGTGGCACAGATGGGGGTAGTGGTGTGAGTGTAGTCAGCCGACGCAAATCGCCCCAGGCCAGCGCTAGACGAGCGGTCAACCGTGACGAGTTACGACGATCGGCCGAGACGAGTTAACAACATGAAGGTTCGAGTAAGATCGGCGTCGTGAACAGAGCGAGATCAGGAGCGTCCCAGAATGGTCGAGCGACATTCTGTCCGGTTCTAGAAGGCCAGTAGGGACCCTATATAAAGAGCGGAGGTGTCGCAGTCAAGACGGTTCAGAAAGCGGGTTCACGACAGGAGTTCAGAACACGGTCGACTACAGCACAGTTCAACGGTGTGGTTCTGTACGGAGCATTACGACGGTTCAGTGCGGAGTACTGTCAAGTACAGTTGAGACGAACGGCGTCTTGATCTTGGTCTGTGATCGAGTCCGACACAACGAGCCCAAGTGTGTGAAGTCAGTCCCGAACTGTTGAACCCAGTGCAAGCCCGGAACGAGACGGAGAGGCCAGTGCAAGACTTGATACGGCGGAACGGTGTTATCGGAGAGATATTTGTTACCGCAGAGCTATTTGTACTGTTCTACGTGCTGCCAATTGTACAGTATTGGCTGTTATTTATGGACATTAAACCTTTACGTTATTTTGGAACCCTGACTTGTCAAGTTCTTTAAGTGGTAAAACTTTACATCGCAGGACCCTTTTGAAGGATATTACGCAGGTGGCAGCACCGCGCTGTCTATCGCTACGGTAATCAGGTCACAAGGTCACTACCGGCTAGACGGTGTCGGTAGTATCATGTAATAGTTCGTGATAGATCTAGTCATTTTCTAATGACATGAAAACTCTGGATCTATATTATGTAATAAAAAAAAATATTAAAAAGGCTATAAAAAATAAATAATGAGAATGAATTAATCTTTTTTTTTCTAATTTGTTTTTTTTTTGTTTGTGTCACAAATGTATGGTACCGTTATCCTATATATGTACGGGTTATAGGCCTATATTTATATATTTTTTAATTTATTGATTTAATGTAATTTTACTTTAAAGTAAACCAATCATACTGGGTTTCGTATATGTGCAACATATTCTTTATTTTATTTTCAAATTAAATTAAACTTAATGGGTTTCCTTATAAGTACAGATATAGTAGCTAGATGTTTATGAAGAGTAGTGTGTAGCTAGCTAACATATGCTCGCCCCTCCTCCTTTCACATTCTGGACTTGGAACCAGACAACGGTGGAGTTACCGGCATTTTAACAAAAATGTAACTGTTTTTTTTTTTATATATTTAAAGCCGGTAGAGGAGACATATGCTATACAATACAAAGGCTCATTGCTGATGATTGCTGTATTAATGTAAATGAAATAAGTTGCAGTTGCACCTAAACTGTATAAAGGAATATATGTAAAAATAAAAAAGAGATGAAAGGTAGGCCTACACTAGAAGATGTTTAAATATAAGAACATTTGTGGTTCAGTTCAAACGTGTGGCTATCAAGCATAAAATTTAGGAAAGTAGGCCTACACTGGAGTCACAGTGGAAATAACACGCTAAAAATTTACCCCACAACTAAAAAAATTCCAGTTTCATTGAACAGTGGTCTTATTTCTGCCAGATCTCTACAAATGTTTTTTTTTTTTTAAAAATTATTTCAAGTTGTGAAATCCACCGTAAAACATACAATGCTCAAATATTAATTGTATAGAAGCTTTTGTGTAAAGAAAGATACATAGATTACCATGGCACAGGATAGAAAGAACTGATATCCTCAAGAATGTTGTTGAATGCATCATTGCCTGTTTTGCCTCTTCGCTGTCTCCACAGAAATTCATCAATATGACTCTGCAGTAGGTCATCAGATGTTCCGCTCATCCGTTTCAATTTCTGCTTCATTGACTTCCACATTCTCTCAACGTGGTTAGTGGTAGCGCCGGTTGCCGGATCAACAAAATTTGTCGAATGGTTGACGACATTGTGTTGATACGGGGGCAAAACAGGCAAATGAGCAATTCCATTGTAGGCCGCCCATGCATCCGAATGGATCATTGTTCCAGGTTTGATATACTGCTCAATAATGGGAAGCAGAGTATTTGCTGAACGATCCTCAACAAATACCATGAAACCATCATCTGTAGTCGTATCGATACCCCCAAAGACCCATTTCGGAGGCGTGTAACGACCGACATGATTCTTTCTTCTGGCCACAACCGTCTCGTCTATTTCCACAACATGTCCCTCTCCACCAAGACGTATAGGATGGAGAGTGAGATATCTAGTGCATATCCCTCTAAGAAAGTTGAACCAGTCAACAACTGTCTTACTGGAAAAGTGTAACGTCTCCATCACAATTTTGTTGGAAGTGGACATGCTCCAAAAATAAACAAGCCAAATAAATTCGCCTAAAGACAATCTAGCTTTTGAGAGAAAACTTCCTTCCCTGACAGAAACTTTTCTTCCTTTGTGAGTGGAGCATCTAAAGACTTTGCCATCCTTTTTATCGGCGCTGCTAGAATGGAGCCCCCCACCTACCAACCCTGACCCACCCTCACAGACACCTAAGTAATAATCTCATTTGTAAGTGATACATTTTGTTCAACAGGCCTGTTTGTAACTTTGTTTTGTTACAGAACTATAATTCCAAGCTCTAAACAAAAAAAAAAAAAAAAAATGTGGGAGCATAAATTGTGAGTGATAGTCCAAATGTATTTATACAATAGAAAATATCAGATTGATTAAAGGTTGCAAATATGCGACTACATAAAGAATATTAGCTTTCAGAACTCTTCTCAATTTTTACTCTTATACTGAATAATTTTGTATAAATTCTAAATTTTCCAAAAGAAAGTTTTTCTTAAAATAATTATGATAAATTCATGTGCAATTACATAAAATCACCCTCCCATCCCACCGAATTCGCCAAGATACCAGAAGGGTAGCGACATGGGCGTAGCCAGGATTTTTTTTCGGGGGGGTGAATTTTTTTCTCTCCCCCCCCCACTCGAATTTTTTTTTTTATGTATTTATGTGTGTGTGTGTACATAATCTTTATTACATTCTGACCCTTCAATCTTTCGGAAGACGTTTATTGTGCCCTAGAATATGTTCTTCCATGAGTTAGTGGAAAAATTGTAGATTCCCCGACATTACCAGCAAAGGGGTCTGGAGGAGCGCTAGGAGCTCCCCCAGCGCGGGGCGAAGCCAAGCACTATTTCTGATATTGAAAACCAACAAAATACATATTCTGAGGTATCTACAGTCCATTTTCCTGCTATTAAAAAGTTCTATTTCAAAAACCTAATGTGCCATACATTAGTGTATAATTTGCTTTGTTTTTATTATTAAAGAGGTATTTTTTACCTTCAAACCCCGCTGAAGTGGGGTTTAAACTCAAAACTGAGTCAAAACCCATTTAGCTACGCTCATAACATTTTGAGTGCGTAATTAGCTTTTTTTTTAAATTAAAGAGGGGGTTTATCGTAAAAAACATTCTGTACACTCGGGAAGGAGCCAAGCAGAAAATGGAAGAGAGATAGGAAGCAATAGCGGCCTTAGGGCAACGCGACCGCGACGATCCATGGTGGTGGCTAAAAAGGTCGGAACAATCTATCATTGCGCAGTGTAGAACGGGGCACTGCCCTGTTGGTGCTTACTTTGCCAGGTTCCGGACAAATTTTGATGCCCGTTGCCGACACTGTGGAGAATCGGTGGAGACAGTGGCGCATCTCTTGCAAGAGTGTATGCAGCTCCGAGAGCTGCGGGATAGTTTGTCTGCAGTCACTTAACCTGTATGGGAGCTTGATGGTACTACGCCTAACAGCAGAGTTTCTCTCCAAGGCTCTACGGGAGGACTAATCCTTCCAACCCATTAGAGTGTATCTTGCTATCAACTTCTACGAGAAGTTCAGAAGACTCGTGCAACTTTGATACACTCTTGAACTCTCCATCTACTGCCTTAAATGCCTTGTAGATGAGAAAAGGTCTCATCTTTGTTAGGCTTTTCCCCTCTTCTGTACACCTGGCCACCAGAAATGATAGCCTGATAGAGTTTCTTGTGCCCTCCTTCTTTCTTTCTTCCATTCTTCCTTTCTTGCCCAGACATAAATCTGGGGCAATTAGTTTTTTTTTCTGTTGTCCATAGACAATTGTGGCTGTTAATCACTTGTGCTCCCCACTCGCCATCGAGTCCAACAAGGGGTCGAGCCATTCGGGTGTCCAGAATGAACCCGCCAGGGCTATACTTTTAATAAGTATATAATACAGTACTTTTACTACTGTATAGTAGTATATATAGATCTAGAGTCTAGTCACTATAAAGTATAATTTATACTAATCTATAACTATAAATTTAAATTAATAAAAAAATAGTCAGTATGAGTATTAGTATAGATACTAGAGTCTATAGTAAATAGACTGAGGTCTAAGTCTAAGTATAGTCTAGTCGGACTCTAGTAAGTAGTGATGTAAGACTCCAGATTAGTCCAGATCTAAGTTAGTAGATGGTATGCTCTAACTCTAACTTACTCAAAGGCGTCTAAGAATATTTATGATTATTTCTATTTCAACACCATATCAACATAAATTGACATAAAATAGTATAGACATAAATCTAGATCAATCTACTACTATCTAGACATCAAAACACAAACAGCATTGGTGGAGTCAACAATACTACAATGTGCGTCCTACTTTCATTTCGTTATTGTAGAGCTCTTCAGTTTTAGGACCACTGAACTAAATCTTCTATCACAATCATTGTTTTTTTATACATAAAATCTAGATGTACATCTAGATCTAGATCTAGATAATTCAACACACCCAGATTTTTACAGATTTAATAAATAGTTCACCTAAATCTTTGTTGAAATAAAACCATGACTTAAAAAATGATTTGTATTTTGAGAGTTTAAAAAAAGAATACTTAGAAATCAATGACATTGCCATTATTATTATTTATCATGAAAAAAAAAAAACGACAAACAACTATTAAGTGTTTATTATTGTGTAGATGCATATTTTATAAGTAGGTAATTGATAGTCATAGATTTATAGATATTTATACCTACAATCGTTTATTGTATATTCGTGCATGGTAAAAGAAAATTATATTTAGTAGGTTATTATGGGAGTCGAAGTGAGGAAATGTCACACGTGGCTATTTTCACAAAGCTTTCATCAACTCATTCTGTCTGTCTATTTGTCTGTCTGGTTAAAAAGCTAGAGCATGTTTTTTTCCCTCCCATTTCCCGTTCTCGGACCATGTTAAAACTTTGCATATTTATTCATTGGACCTTAATTTACATGATATGAATCAATAAAAAAAAATAACAAATTCGTTAATAAGTTATTCGTGATTAATATATATATATATATATAAATTTTGTTTGATATCGAAATAAGGGGAATAAATGCTACTTAAAGAGAGATGTGGATGTATATATGGATCTAATCCCCTTATTACGTTTTAACAACTTCTTCTCCCACTTTCCATTCTCAGATCTATTTGAAATTTACACATTATTATTCATAGTCTATGACAATACATGAATCAACCCAAAAAGAAACCAAGCATTCTGTATTATATATATCAAAAAGGGAGCTAAAGAAAAGAAGAAAACAATAAAATATAGTCATCACTTTTATAATTTATCATACACGAATTATTTACAACTATCACTATAACCTCATCACGCCACTCACATATTGGGCATACAGTTCACCGCTGAGCCATTAAAATATCGTCAAAGTATTAATTAATTAAATGATAATAGTTTATATACTATTTTTGAATTCATCACCACAAATATTCTGGAAAAATAAAATTAAAAAAACCTAGCCATATGTTGGAAAAACCTAGATCTCAATAAAAGTGTTATGTTTGATCATAGTGAAGGGTAAGGGAGGCAATGTCGATACTTCAAAGTTGTAATAAATGTAAAAACAAGACACTAGCGTTAATTAAATTAAAAAAAAATAATTTTTTATAAAATATAATTTAAAGATAGTTTTTTGTTTAAGATGAATATCAATATTTGTTTAAATTATTTGTTTTATTAACATTTTTATATGAAAATAAATATGCAAAGCAATAAAACTAATTTTAAGTATTATTTTTTTTTGTATTTATAAGAAATAACAGCAAGTCTCTTTATGTACGCAAGTTTCGACGTTTCGTCACATTTTTTTGGAAGCGGTTAATTCGCTAATCAATCTAATTCCTTGAAATAGTTCCTTAACTAGTGTATAGAAATCACCTAAGGTCTATCGTAGTTATATTAATAATCTTTATTATCCGTAAGGAAGTTTGTCTTACAATTTGTGCATTACACGAAACAAAACATTACAACTATATATATATATATATATATATATATATATATACATTCACACTAGACTCGCTCATACTTTTCCTGCGAAAAGTACTCATTGTGGAGCCCACCTTGAAAGACAGATGTCATCATCTACATAACTAATAACAAATGAACATCAATAATACATCCATCAAAGCGATATTAGAATCAATTTGAAAGCACAAATTGTACGTCGTCACAGTGCAAAACAATTCGCTGCTAGCATCAGACAATCTAGAAGCATTTTCTCGTTTGGGGGTTCTGATGCAGTTCTATGGGCCGAGGGGCTTGAATTTTTTTTGTAAAATATCACCATAGCAGATGCCGATGTATGACGTCTGATCCCAAGCCACCCCTGCTGTAAAACAGTATACAAAGTAAGTAAAGTAACCCTTTTCAGACCTTGAGATCTATAGGGCAGATGGTGTAAGGGTCATCTTTCATGGCCGGCGGTAAATGAGGGCCTCTTGTGACCAGCACAACAACCAAGAGACTGCTTTTTTTTTTTATTGTAAGACATATTTATTTTAGATTATGTAGTTCCCAGTAGATACCAAACTAATGGCAGGTTGAATGGAGTTGAATGTACTCGGGGGTGCGTTAAAATCCCAATATTTGAAACCGGCTCCTTAGTTCTCAACAATTCAGACTCTTTCTAATCACTTGATACACTGTTCTTTGCCTCTATCCCAGCATCTTCCTGTTCTGTTCAATAGTGCGCTCGTACGCACCATAAGCACGGGTGCAAGGCAGGGTACAACAATACGAAATGCATTAGATTTGAAATGAATTTAAATATATATTTAGATCCGTCGACTTCTTGTTCTTTCTTGTGTATGCTCATTTCTTCTTATCTTATATAATACAGACGTTACTTCAAAAAAGAAGATAATTACGTCCTACGCGTCATGCATCTAGTCATGCATGTTAACCAATGACTTAAATTCTCTAACCAGTGACTTGACAGAATGAAGTCATCATGTTTACATAATAAGTTAATTATTAGGCCTACAGGTTTTTAATTCATTTGGTCTGGAGAAAAACTCCACAAAGACGATCTATATCAACAGTCAACACCTGATCATAATTCAAATAAAGAAAAGTTAAATATCATTTTGTTAAAGATACACATTTGAGACCAAAAGAAAATCCGCTGTCGAGAACAGATGCAGATGGTGAAAAAAAAATCTAAATCGACCACCTGCGGGTTATGCTTGCCCTAGATGTGGCAAAATATGTAGGTCACAGCTGGGGAAATACTGCATTCCTCAATAATTTTTGGACTCGCAGACTCACTAATCTTCGGACTCGAAGACAAGCCATATTAATATTTATTATTCAAAACAACGTTTAAGAATTAAAATAAAATTAATGAATATTTTCGCGGAATTTCAAAATTTTGGAAGTTCAATTTATAGTTCGATACAATTTTGTTTAAATTTTTGAATGTGGCTGATCTCGAAGCTTCCTCTTTTGAGATTAATTTCCCACATTATGTCTATTTTAATTAAGTAACAAAACCAAAACATTTCACTTCTAACGGTAACAATCCTTCACTAAATAAGCACAGAAGAAGAAAAAAACACAATATGAAATAAGGCGTCAATCAATGCACTATGTTGAAAATGTAACAGTAATTGAAGATAGAATGTTTTAACGGTTGCTTCCCTTTATCTATCATTCACTATTCACCTATATTTCTCAACACAAAATATTAATTAAAGTGGTATATTAAAGTAAAATTATTAACTAATCATTTACACAAATTTTGAAAACCTTCAAAACCTTCAAAAGAGGGGTTGGAGCGGTCGCCTCAATTGCCAACCACAAACGCGCCCTTACTCTATTCGTTTTGGACCAGTTTTGGTATTTATAAATGAATTGAAAGTGTAGCTCAAGTGTACGATATATCTCCACATTCTGTACCTTAGTATTGTTACGTCTCTCCTACTATCCAGGCTCTCTTCTCACTGCACCACACGACATAACGAACTTAAAGAACCGCACAACTCAGGGCTCCAAAGTAACAGTAACAGTTTAATTTCAAATACATCAGCTGGCAACAGCATTACAATAACTGTCCAAAACTAAGACTTGCTCCGCCTGACTTGACCGCTCTTCCGGCGCTGGACAGTGGCGATTTGGGTAGGCTAAAAATACACAGCACTACCCCCATCTGTGTCACCACCAGGTTTACAACAGTATTTTATAATTTGCAAGATTTGTTTGGATTGTTGGACACATTTATGCATACCTATTTTTTAAAATGTAAAACGCAATTTGGTATACCGTAGTATTAATATACGTTTGTAGACTTTTGAAACGTTTAAAATGTAATTTAAAAAAAAAAAATTTTAAGAAAGAAAACCCAGATCTCAGTTGAAATCCCCAGGGATGAGAGTAGAAATAGCGTCAATAGTGCATGGTTGGGTACCAAGGGGAAGCAACAGATAATTTTCTCCGTGTATAGTGGGAGGGGGGGGGGATTCACTATTTTGCAGGTGTTTATAAGAAAAGATTAATGGGAAAAATAATTTGCGCATCTTCGAGGCTTGTCTGCCTAATTCGATCGTTGGAAAAAAAAATGTAACTTACAATATATATATATATATATATATATATATATATATATATATATAATATATATATATATATATATATATATATATATATATATATATATATATATATATATATATATATGGCTCCTTTTGTCTCGAAAGGCAATGGATGCGCCCAAATGAGTCACTGGTTTTGGCTTAATCTTGAGACGGGGCAGAATCTGGTGTGGCTAATCAAGCCAATTCTAGAACGGCAGACTTTGCCACAATTCGTACATGCGTATGCCTCTGATTTAGGGCTAGCAGACAGGGCAGCTTTCTTTTTATCCCTCTTGATTAAAGCCGCTTCAATTCTTTTGTTCTCAGCAAGGGTTGTCCCAGCACGCACAGTCTGTCTCCATGCACTCCGGTCTTTGGCTATGTTTTCCCACTTACTTTCGCTGATGCCTGAGGCTCTCATGTCTCGCTTGCAGACATCTCTATATGTTAGTCTATATATATATATATTAATTTGTACAATAAAGAACATTTATAAATATACCCTGCATTACTTTTAACATAGTTTAACATAGACGAGCTATTTGATGTCTATCTCCAACAATGATCATATAACGAAAGTACTTTGAAAGATGGTGTAATAAACATAGACTAGACCAGGGATTCTCAACCTGTGGATCGCGACCCCCTTGGGGGTCGATTGACGATTTGCCAGGGGTCGCTTAAGACCATCGAAAATATGGATTGTTATTGTCTATTCTTCTATTGCTGCATGTGTGTGTGTGGGAGGGGTCGCAACAGAGTGGGGTGTTGTAAAAGTGGGTCGATGAGCATAAAAGGCTGAGAACCGCTGGACCAGACTAGGTGCATTAAAATTTTTGACTGAATTGATAAAAATGTGGGCTCTCCGGTCTATGGCTATAAGTCAAGCCACATGCAAAAATAGTGACGAAATTTTGCTGAGCAAATGATCGACCTCTAAAGCTTGCACACAAGTTACATATATATACATATATTTAAATGATTTAAAATAGTTAATAAATTATTACTTTTAAAAAATTGTTAAAATAAATAATAATACATTAACTTTACTTTTTAATTTTTAAATTTTTGTTTTAATTTAACTATACAAATTAACAGATTAATCATAATTTATTTTATATTTTAATTAATAATGTTGGGTAAAATTTACTATAAACACCAAATAATAATGATATTTGTTATTGCCCTTAGACAGAGGATTTTCTTTTTAATATTGGAGATTTCACCCTAGATCTAGGTTGTTTTTACTCTTTCTATAAAAAGTGTAGTTTAAAAACCAAATCTGCTATTCACTGCACTTTATAATGGAGCCCAGCGATTGCTAAAAATTGGTTGCCTACAATTTCGCTTTAGTTTTTTTTTATTGGAGAGGAGTATAATCGCAAAACCCCTTTTTTTGGCTACGCTCATGAAAGTTAATAATTGTAGTTTTGCTTTTCCTTTTGTAGGAAGGTGGTGGGTACGTAACTTTTAAGACTCATCTCGGCTACGCTCACGAAATTTGGTGACTATAGTTTGCTTAAGATTGTTCTCGAAGAGGAAGGGGGCAAAAGTTGAAGCTGTGGCAAAAGTGGATAGTGGGGCAAAAGTGGAAGGTGTGTCAAAGTGGATAGTGGGGCAAAGTGGATAGTGGGGCCAAAGGGGATAGTGGGGCAAAAGTGGAAGGTGTTTCAAAAGTGGATAGTGGGGCAAAATGGATAGTGGGGCCAAAGGGGATAGTGGGGCAAAAGAGGAAAGTGGGGCAAAAGTGGAAGGTGTTTCAAAAGTGGATAGTGGGGCAAAGTGGATAGTGGGGCCAAAGGGGATAGTGGGGCAAAAGTGGAAGGTGTTTGAAAAGTGGATTGTGGGGCAAAATGGATAGTGGGGCCAAAGGGGATAGTGGGGCAAAAGAGGAAAGTGGGGCAAAAGTGGATAGTGGACAAAAGTGGATAGTGGGGCAAAAGTGGATAGTGGGGAAAAAGTGGAAGGTGTGTCAAAAGTGGAAAGTGGGGCAAAAGTTGAAAGTGTAGCAAAAGTGGATAGTGGACAAAAGTGGATAGTGGGGCAAAAGTGGAAGGTGTGTCAAAAGTGGAAAGTGGGGCAAAAGTGGAAGGTGTGTCAAAAGTGGATAGTGGGGCAAAAGTGGATTTTGGGGCAAAAGTGGAAGGTGTGTCAAAAGTGGATAGCGGGGCAAAAGTGGAAGGTGTGTCAAAAGTGGATAGTGGGGCAAAAGTGGAAGCTGTGTCAAAAGTGGATAGAGGGGCAAAAGTGGATAGTGGGGCAAAAGTGGAAGGTGTGTCAAAAGTGGATAGTGGGGCAAAGTGGATAGTGGGGCAAAAGTGGAAGGTGTGTCAAAAGTGGATAGTGGGGCAAAGTGGATAGTGGGGCCAAAGGGGATAGTGGGGCAAAAGAGGATAGTGGGGCAAAAGTTGAAAGTGTAGCAAAAGTGGATAGTGGACAAAAGTGGAAAGTGGGGCAAAGTGGATAGTGGGGCAAAAGTGGATAGTGGGGAAAAAGTGGAAGGTGTGTCAAAAGTGGATAGTGGGGCAAAAGTGGAAGGTGTGGCAAAAGTGGATAGTGGGGCAAAAGTGGAAGCTGTGTCAAAAGTGGATAGAGGGGCAAAAGTGGATAGTGGGGCAAAAGTGGAAGGTGTGTCAAAAGTGGATAGTGGGGCAAAGTGGATAGTGGGGCAAAAGTGGAAGGTGTGGCAAAAGTGGATAGTGGGGCCAAAGGGGATAGTGGGGCCAAAGGGGATAGTGGAGCAAAAGTTGAAAGTGTAGCAAAAGTGGATAGTGGGTCAAAAAGTAAAAGTGGTGAGTTAGATCCTGGCTTTTTTTCCTTCTCTTCACTTCACTGAAATGTGAATAGTTTACAATAGTATTTGAACATAAAGTAGGAATTTTTTTGTTTGTTTTTATTCAAATGACAACTAGATCTATATCTGAATGGCAATGTCTTCAATTTCGAAAGTTAAGGATAAATGCAGCGTTTCACGTGACTGTTGTTAAGGCCTCCGCACTGTGTTGATTCTTTGAAATAGAACTAGTGAGTCTAGTGTAGATCTACGTCTGACTGGAAGTAACACTGAACTCAAACTACTTCAGTAACACCGGCGAAAAGCCGAAACAATCAAAATATGTAGTCGACGCTGATGTTGTTCTACAAATATATTTAATAATCAAGAAAGGGAATCGTCCGATGTCAGCTATGTCCGTAAATACGTATAGCTATTGTACTGCTCTACACGAAGCGTCTTCTTTGTAGCGTCACTTAGAGCGTTCTTGTTTTTTAAAGATCTGTCACGTCACTTGTCGCTAAGTAAAAACTTTCCCCTTATTCTCGAAACAAATAACTAAATCCTAATCATGTCATAACACTAGGCAAAGCCAAAGTTACAACCTGCAGTTTTTTCCGCATCTTCTTGTCCCCCAGGGGGTCTAGTTTTCTTTCCGTCTTTTGCGCCTGTAATTCCCAGCATGTTTTTCGCTGCCAATGGGGTTTCTGAATCTGCGCCTGTCTTCAATAAGGGCTTTCCTATGGGTTGTCACACTATTATTTGGTAGTTGGTGACATTAGTAATTGAGGACCACGAGATATGTGAGTGTGTGGAGAATAAGATGTTTCACGTGGAATAGGGGAGTCCACAGTGGGATCATGGGAATAAAATCTCGTATTCGAGATCTGACCACATGGGCAAGAAGAATAGACCCCAGTGATATTGAAGAAGACAGACTTGTCTTGTATTAATAAAGTTGAAAGAATTTACTAGATATGTACTTGTGAAATTTCATTTTTGGATTATGTGGAGGAAAATAATAGTGTGACATCGGTCTCAAATGTGTGTCCCGCAGCATTTGTGAGAGCTCTTCAACTGTCTCTCTCCGAGGCAATCTGCTGCCAGCTACTTTCCTCTATGCCAGTGAGGGCAAAATGGCGCCTGAGTTGATCTTTATAGCGCTTACGGATGACAGTTCTGTTACGCCGTCTTCCTTTAAGGTCGCCAAAGAAGATCGCATTTACTTTGGCACGAGGTCGTCTTCCATGCAGGATAGGTGTCGAAAGCAACTGCAACTGTCGAATAGTAAGTAGTGCTTCTATAGTGTCCACACCGGCACCCAGCAGAACAGAGTTATGTAATGTAGTCTTGCAAGCGTATGCTCATTATGGAGCGTAGACATATTAATGGAAAGCTTTGGAGGAGCCTAAAATGCCTTCGACAGAACACCCAGGTTTCAGATCCATACAAAAGTGTGGTGAGCACAAGTACTTTATTAACTCTTTCTCTCCGTAATTAGTTTCCATGATCCGACAGAGTTATTCATTTTACTCTCTGTAGCTCACTCCCCCGTTATGATTAAACTTCAGTCACTTTGTAATCAGAAAATATTTTGTGTTTTTTTTTGGTTTAGAAATAAATGTGAATTCATGCTCTTTTTATATAACACAAATTTATGTTTATAAACTAAAAAATAATTTAAAGTGGTTAAATCAATGATGGTATCGTCAATTAGGAGAGAAAGAGTTAACATTCATTTTTGTTGCTAGGTGAAGAAACCAAGGTTATTAAGGGAACATGTGGAGAAAATATGGCTAAACCTAGATAAAGCCTGAGGAGGACTCGAACCACGGACCTTCGAGTCGGCTCCATCACCTAGCAGCGACCAGGTAACAGCTTAACAGTATTTTTACCTGGCCTCAGCATCGCTGCCCAGGATCACGTGATTAAGCGCCCCTACCAGAGACCCCCCCCCCTCCCCCTCACTTTTCATAACGAACAATTCTATATTTAGGGTCTGGTAAGGGGCGCGTAATCATGCACATCTAGCTTTAAAATAAAAGATAACAAAAATCATTTGTTGAGAAAGTACAAGGGAAACTTTATTCACTGCAATGTTTAGGTGTCTACAGGTGATAAAGACAGGGAGTCTCAAAGTGGGCACCAGCAGTCATGGCAGGCACAAGGGGATAACTGGAAAAGAAAACAAGAAGAAGATAAAATTTCTTTAAAAAACCAACAACAATCAAACAATATAATTATCAATTTTTAAATAATTATTTGTATGATTTTTTTTACATTATTTTTGTATTTAATTGATTCTTGTGTTGTCAGGCAAAAGAAATAATTGTGCAAAATTTCAGCTTGATCCGAGATTGGGTGTGGGAGAAATAACATGTTGAAATTTTTTACCAGAAAGAAAAAAGTGAGTTTATATGAGCTTTAACAAAAATGTTTGCAACCTCTGATGACAATTTAGTTCGAAACTTTTCATGGTCGTGAAACTAAGATTTACGAACGATTTGCATAATTGGTATGGTTTTATTGCGATTAAGTGGAGAAAGAGGCATTTGGAATGGGAGTCTGTGTGAAAAAAAAAAAGATGTGTGTGCAGGTCCAGGGCCGGCTTTAGGTAATTGGAGGCCTAGGTGGAGTAAAAATTCGGTGGCACCAAATGAAATATAAAATCGATGCAAACCGAACATATACAATTAAGACTGTAAAAAAAACGCAGTTAATTAAAAACCTACCTGTATGGCTTAGAGCTAGTGGATATAGAGCGATAGAGCTCTGCTATGTTTGAGATTTGATAGAGACTTAGAGCTAGACTGGTAGACATAGAGCCATAAAGCTCTTATACGGTTGAGATTTGAAATAGACTTAGAGCTAGGCTAGAGCCATAGAGCTCAGTTAGTTTACTTAGAGTCATAGAGCTTATTTAGTTTACGATTTGATATAAGATTCTTAATTTTTTTTTTTTTTGAGTCCTTTGCTAGGCCCTCATCAATCGGAGGCCCTATGCAGCTGCTTATTATGCCTATGCCTAAGGCCTGCCCTGGGGTGTCTTTAGTTGATAACGGTGGTTTTGATTCAGTTGGTGTGACTCCCACTCTCTCTCCCCCACTCCCTTGAACGAAGGTCTGGTCACGACCAGTGTGACACTAGCACGAAATATTAACCGCATGACAGCCGATCCGACCTTTATTCCCTCCGTACATAAAGGCCTAATATACAGCAATGTTCTAATAGACTTCTTCTTTTCGATCTAATCTAGTCTTTGTCATTTCTTGAATTCATCCATTTAGGTTCTACAAAATATGAGGGTTTTTTCTCGTCTCATAGACATCAAGCTAAATCATGTCTTAGTGCTATAGATTCTCAGGCATTCGGAATTTCTTAATATATCTCAAAGTGATTTCTTCTTTATGTTTCGATTTCACCATATTTTGAGGCTCGCAAATCTCTGGTGAAAGGTTTCTCTCTCTATCTAATCTTATAAATACAGACCCATTCTCTGATAACACTCTTATCTTCTGAGAATGAACATTCTTATTTTAAAATAAAGTATACTAGCCTTTTTGTTTTCATATAAGTACGATATTTTAAAAACTATTTACTATTAATAGTGTTATAAACTTGGTGGTGGCACCGAGAATGTATAGTTGAAGAAGAGGAAGATCCAGACAAGACGGAGAGACCAGTACAAGACTTGATACGGCGGAACGGTGTTATCGGAGAGATATTTGTTATCGCAGAGCTATTTGTACTGTTCTACGTGCCGCCAATTGTACAGTATTGGCTGTTATTTATGGACATTAAACCTTTTCGTTATTTTGGAGACCTGACTTGTCAAGTTCTTTAAGTTGGTGGTGTATGGTGCAGTTTGCAGAGAGCCTGGATAGTGAGATTCGTAACAATAGTAAACACCAATAGGGGAAGCTAGACTATATGTTGTATGAAAAGAATGTTCAATCTAAGCCAGTGATGCCCAAAATACGGCCCGCGGACCAGATCCGGCCCGCGACGTGCTTCTGTCCAGCCCGCCGAAACGTCGGCACAAAAGATTGAAAATTCCCCCTCACCCCACCAAAAAAAAAATTTTTATAATGTATCTTTACCTACGTTAGGTCCCTCACTTTTTCTAATGGATTACTACCAAGACATTTAACATTTGTGCTTTCATGAAATAGGACTAGAATCTATTAGGAAAAGTGAACAGATCTTCACTTTTTGTAGCTTGTTTGTTTTATGAATAATGTCTGGCTGTTTTTAAAAAACAAGAATAACAAAATATAAACAGAACTTTCGCCATTTTTTTGAAGTGTAAAGAGAAAACTCAGATATCCGAATAATTGAATGTAAGTACTAGATCCTCGGGTTTGAAATAAAAACAGTTTCATGTCAATTTCATTAATTTTTTGTATCTTTTCCGCCATGTGGCCCGCGACACTAGTGTTGGAAATTAAAATGGCCCGCAGATAGTTAGGTTGGGCATCACTGATCTAAGCCAAGCAGGGTGCCAGGTCCGCAATACTTGCCTGTATTTCTTGAAGTTGATGAATGGAAGCTTTGGTTGGTTTCGTATGAATTCGGCATTACAGACGTGATAGCTCACGGAGTAACAGGTGAGGGTCACGCCAAATTTGGGCACTTCCTTTGGGATTTAAGAATATACAAGTTCATGGCTTTAATATTTTAATCTATAACACACATGTAGCAATAGGTTGGTGACTGTTGATTAACATTATGGCATTATTATTAGAAAGCGCCAAATACACATGTGACAAAATGTTTATTCTAAGTATTTAGCAGCGTTGTCAAGTGTTAAATGATATTCGAATTATTCACTCGGTTAACTTTTTGACGAAATGTACGCTCCGTAACAAATTATTAAACAAAATATTAATATATTTATGATATAGAAATATTTAAAACAGCACACTTCGATACATTAGCTAGAAAATTCCTCAGTAGAAACTGATACAGGGACTGAGGAATTTTCTGGTGATTTGGCAGGTCTGCAGCAGAACCGCTCTCTGACAGGCAACGAGAATATCCTTAGGAATGTTAAGGGTGTATTCCTGCAAGAGTTTTTGCCTATTATCATTATTAGAAAATACGATAAACATGCATACGTCACAGGGACTCTCGAGTACGCTATTCTGCCTCAACGTGGCACTCGAATGGAAACGATCACAAAAGGAAGTGGTTAGGCGAAATGAAGAGCAAAACAAAAGTCCTGTGGGAGTGTCCAAGGGAATGCGAGAGCTTTCCCATTGCTCAAAGCGGAGTTGAAAGAGAGCTTCCACGCCCCTGTCGATAATCCATGCGCCGTTCCTCAAGGGACCGTTACACTAATGGTGAGTCCTGCACGGTTAGCTTGGTTAAACATAGGACAATGGTGGGGGTTCCCGGTATGCTCGGCCTTCGGCCATGTATTCTAGTCCATGCGCCCGGAGTGCCAGATACATCGGAAATAGCGATGTCTTACATAGACATTGACTTGGATCTTTTCCAGTCAGAACGGTTTTGTTCAAGCAGGCTTACATGCCTAGAGTTTGAAGCGCCTTCGGCTCATCTCTTTTGACAATCACACGATACAGGGACTACAATGAATTTTGTTTTTCTTTAACGAAACTCGACCGTGGCAGTGCCAGAGAATGAATACTCGTTTATTTCTAACATACTATAGGATACATATATATATATATATATATTTTTGCAAATTGCATAAAGTAGTCAGGTGTCACTCTAGGTTTAGTTTATTCTCAACATAGGATGGCTGCCTGGTCGTGCGGTTTGCGCGCTGGACTGTCGTTCGGATTTGTCGAGGGTTCAAACCCTGCCTGCTCCCATCCCCCTTCGTCCTGCGGGAGGTTTGGACTAGGAAGTAAACTATCTTCAACTCTGAAGGAACATCCGAAACATGTAAAAACATACAAAAACAAACATTGAGTAACGAAATACCTGGTAGCTATTTTCCAAAGATTTGCGGTGCAAGTTAATCAACCAAGAATGGAAATACCTGGGCCCGAGTTCGGATCCCAACCAGATCTGAGCTGTGTTTGCTGAACGCCTAAAGGAAACCTTCTCTCAGATACCCCCTCCCCACCCCACCCGCATAAGAAAGTGAACCATATCAAACTGGGTGTGCTGGACCATGAAAGATGTGCTAAATACAAACAATAGTTATATGAAACAAATACAAATGTATAAGCAGCCAAGTAAAGAAATACCTTAAAGTAATTATCAGGGCAATTAGGTATAGTGCCCACGAAGACATTCTGGTCAGCAGCATAGAACAGGACATCACAATCTGGGGGGTGAGACAAGTCCTGGAATTCAATTTCGTTGAAGTCTGCATTCTCCAGCTCTTTAGGGCTGCAATGAAAGAAGGACAGGTGTCCAAAGTTTGAGTTAAAATACATATTCCTGGGTTTCAACCAAGAGTTTAAACTATTCTTAAGCCTAGTATTTGTATTATTATTATATGATTTAACTATTATGAATTACGGCGACACTGAAACTACAGTAGCTACTGTGACTACTGAAACTACTGTAACTACGGTCTATCATTTAAAAAATTGTCTGCTTATCATGAATTTTTGTATGTTATTAGTCACTCCTTATAAATATGTTTGTAAAATGTTTTACTTATTTCGGATGTTCCTTCAGAGTTGAAGATAATTACTTCCTAGTCCAAACCTTCCGCAGGACGACGGGGGATGGGAGCGGGCAGGATTTGAACCCTGGACCATCGATAAGTCCGAATAATAGTCCAGCGCGCAAACCGCACGACCAGGCAGCCATCCAGAATATGTCAGGGGGAGGTATGGCGAGAATGAATGTTAGTTTGATATTTTGGTATGATTGTTATATCCCCTTGTTATGAATGCAAAGTGTTGCACGTGGTGTGAACTGAGTGATTAAGTCTTCGTTGAATGTGCGAGAGAGTGTGTTAAGTTAGTGAGGTCTTGTTCCCGGTCCAGGAAGGTTGGTTAGTCGCTTTCTGGACTGGTGTTTTATGTATTAAATATTTATTGAAGTTGATTCATTGCTTGTGCTCTATTGGATATTATTAAAGTATTAAAGTATCATTGTTATTTCATGGAAAGTATTATTGTTATTCATGGAGTCAAAGCTTATTAATAATAATTAATTGTAATAGAGTAATCAAGTAAACCCCTAAGAAGCCATGACAAGCCAAGCATATAAATTGAACCCTGACAGGATATTACTTGTTGCGCTCGCACTCAGTGACCCCCTTTGAGCGACGCCACTGAACTCGGCGTAATGTATTCAACTCCATATCCGGACCAAGACTATTCGCTATAGAAGGCTTGAATACTTATCTCCAACGTCACAACCTGTTGTACAGAACTTTGACGTGGTAACGAGCTATTGGTCTAATCTGCCCACAGGTTGTGACGTTGCAGGTCAGTGTTCAGGCCTTCCGTGACGATTGGCCTCGGCTAGACGCACTTACTGATAAGTCTTGTGTCCCAAGAGATTCAACTGCTGCACGTGGATGACGCCATTGTGATCTTCATCGACGATCCAAAGCTTTTGGTTGACAATCTTCCCGTCAGAGGTGGTCTCGTAGTAAAATGTTAATTTCTGGAAATAAACAAATACCTTGTAGCGTATGAGGCAGACAGACAGACACACACACACAGGCACTCACACACACTTGATATTTATAATATTTCGTTTGTTCAGACAATGATTAATTGGGCAAAGTTTCAGACAATGATTAATTGGGCAAAGTTTCAGACAATGCTTAATTGGGCAAAGTTTCAGACAATGCTTAATTGGGCAAAGTTTCGGACAATGATTAACTGGGCAAAGTTTCAGACAATGATTAATTGGGCAAAGTTTCGGACAATGATTAATTGGGCAAAGTTTCAGACAATGATTAATTGGGCAAAGTTTCAGACAATGCTTAATTGGGCAAAGTTTCAGACAATGCTTAATTGGGCAAAGTTTCGGACAATGATTAACTGGGCAAAGTTTCTGACAATGATTAATTGGGCAAAGCTTCGGACAATGATTAATTGGGCAAAGTTTCTGACAATGATTAATTGGGCAAAGTTTCAGACAATGATTAATTGGGCAAAGTTTCGGACAATGATTAATTGGGCAAAGTTTCGGACAATGATTAATTGTGCAAAGTTTCAGACAATGATTAATTAGGCAAAGTTTCAGACAATGCTTAATCGGGCAAAGTTTCAGACAATGATTAATTGGGCAAAGTTTCAGACAATGATTAATTGGGCAAAGTTTCAGACAATGATTAATTGGGCAAAGTTTCAACTTGATCCGAAGAGGTGAAGCGGGAGAGAGATGACGTGTACACATTTGTACCAGACACACAGAGACTGAGTCGATGTAAGATTGTACACAAATGTGGAAAGGTGTCAGGCGAAACCAATACAGTTTGATAACAAACGAGCTCATTGACACTTACATCTGGAAACGCCTCGAGGCAGACGGGTTTCCACAAGTGAGACGACTCGCCGTGGTCAGACTCTCCATTGTACACGTCATGACGGACAAAGTAGCCGCTGAGTACGGTCAAGAAGCGATAGAGATTTTTGGAAGGTTCTGTAAAAAAAAAAAAACACAAAAAAAAACACACACAAAAAAAATAAATATATAAAATGGCAAGCATTAGCAGATGTTTTTATTTTCGTAGAAATTTACACGCGATGGTTCATGGTAATGGACGATCTTGATCTTATGTGATTATTATTACATTATTTCTTATCATTTATTTTATCTTACAAATCTCAAGGGTTCCCTCAAAGGAGAGGATCTACACGTGTCATTGTGTTATTCTAATCGTGCATGTTAATTAGAGACTTGCGCTCTGCTTTGTCATTGGTTTACTTGACTGATTCAGGCAACCCATACCACGCTCTAATGGCAATAGTGCAAGTTTGTCTAAGCACGTATAGATTGGGAATTTTGGTTCGCGCTATTAAAATACTGTTCTATGCTTTTCATTAGGGTTTATTTAACATATTTATTTTCGTGATTTAATTCTTATGAATTTATTTTCATACTGAAGAAGGTTTCAGTGTGTCTCTACTTTATACTTAAAAATCAACGTTTTTGAAAAGGTTAGGTACTTTATGGATATCCTGGAATGGTTCTTACATTAACGCAGTGGAATGGAAGGTGTTGCGAGGTTTCCGTCGACTACCACAGGGGAGATAAATAGTGATTCATTCATATTATTCTGCATGTTCGAAATCTGTTCGCTCGGAGAAAACAAAAGATCGTCTCCCTTGGGTTTCAGTGCGTCACTGATTTACTCCCCCCCCCCCCCCCCCTTTCCCAAATCGCGACAGTAGGCCTATAACAACAGGGTGCGTCCAAAAATGTATACACACTTTGAACTATCATAGACAATTTATTTCCCGTTCTACAATGCTAAATTTCTGGATATAGAAAGCTTAATGTCCATTTGGAAAAATAAATCCGACCAAATTATGCCGCCCACCTTCTCCTGAACCCATTCACAAAATTCTAACCTTGGATCTGGATCGTCGTCACTTAGCTATTGCACTAGCCTTGGAATGTACACACGAGACTTACCTTGCCTCAGAATGGGTAGCAGACTACTAACACTTACATCACTCTCATGTTCTTAGCGACGCGCTTGTTGTTCTTAGCAACCTTCTTGTTGTTCTTAGCAACGCGCTTGTTGTTCTTAGCAACGCGCCTGTTGTTCTTAGCAACCTTCTTGTTGTTCTTAGCAACGCGCTTGTTGTTCTTAGCAACCTTCTTGTTGTTCTTAGCAACGCGCTTGTTGTTCTTAGCAACCTTCTTGTTGTTCTTAGCAACGCGCTTGTTGTTCTTAGCAACCTTCTTGTTGTTCTTAGCAACGCGCTTGTTGTTCTTAGCAACCTTCTTGTTGTTCTTAGCAACGCGCTTGTTGTTCTTAGCAACGCGCCTGTTGTTCTTAGCAACCTTCTTGTTGTTCTTAGCAACGCGCTTGTTGTTCTTAGCAACGCGCTTGTTGTTCTTAGCAACCTTCTTGTTGTTCTTAGCAACGCGCTTGTTGTTCTTAGCAACGCGCCTGTTGTTCTTAGCAACCTTCTTGTTGTTCTTAGCAACGCGCTTGTTGTTCATAGCAACGCGGTTGTTGTTCTTAGCAACGCGCTTGTTGTTCTTAGCAACGCGCTTGTTGTTCTTAGCAACCTTCTTGTTGTTCTTAGCAACGCGCTTGTTGTTCTTAGCAACCTTCTTGTTGTTCTTAGCAACGCGCTTGTTGTTCTTAGCAACGCGCCTGTTGTTCTTAGCAACGTGCCTGTTGTTCTTAGCAACGTGCTTTTTGTTCTTAGCAACGTGCCTGTTGTTCTTATCAACGCGCTTGTTGTTCTTAGCAACCTGCCTGTTGTTCTTAGCAACCTGCCTGTTGTTCTTAGCAACGTGCTTGTTGTTCTTAGCTTGTTGTTACTAGTAACAGCCCTGTTGTTTTAGCAACAGGACAGCTTAATAATTGAAGATTAATTCGTCGCAACCAACATATTCAGCTAGTATTTTGACTCAATTAAACATAGCCAATGGACATATAAATTAAACAATGAAGTTACGATTTTAAATAACATAAAAACCAATAAAGCAAATAGATTTTCTCCACACTTTTTCAACCTTTTCTCTACAAAGCAGTGCTACCATAGACATAAATAAATATAGACTGGCCGAAGGAAGTAACTTCATGTAACTTGAAAACATGTATATCTATTGTATTCGGATTTCCGAAGTCTGAAAAATTGCATGATCTTCATTCTTAGAGATTAAACAAAACTACACTGCCTCCTTATTTACAATATATATAGGTGTGTGGCTGACATAGATATGAATACTTAACTTTTATACTGCTCATAAATGCTGTATAATAAAGTACACAAAATTGCAAGTCACAAATTTTCGTTTCATAAAACTCTTTAATCGGCCAGTCTATATTTATTTATGTCTATGAGTGCTACATTAAAAAAAACTTAGAATTAGGAAGGAACTCTTCTTTCAAATAATACACATTCCGACTATTTTCAACAAAAAAGATAATTAGCATACGTACTTGGAGCGCCTGCTGATACCACGGAAACAGTCAGAACTGAACACACCAGAAATGATGTCAACTTCATTTTCCTATGCAATACTGTACGCAGAATTGAGTGTACGGCCTTACAGTGGGCAGATTTGCGTACAGGCCCTAGAGATGTTAAATTAATATAGATTATACATAATTACTTTTTTTTAATAATTTGACTTGTAACTATCTATAATTAGATATAAGATCAATACACCGGGGATAAATGAATTTTAGTTAATTTTTTTATATGAATTTTATATATAAATTTTTATAAATGATTGTATTTTTTTTATTATTTAGAGAAAGAAGCGATAATGAGTTTTTGTACTGGCTTTTATAATAAAGATCAAATCAATCAACCACTCTAGGCTATAGTGTATTTATTATTTATTAATTTTAAAAACACTTTACCTCTGTCGATTTGAATCAGAAATAGTCTTATGACCTGAAAGTTGTGGCTCAATGAAGTCTACAGTATAGTCAATCTGACTTTTTAGCAGTATTTATACACGCCCACACTCTCTCACGCAAACTCATTCGCGCAGAGACACACACACACACTCATTCACTCACATCAATTCACACACACACTAATTCACATACACACCTGCACTCAAACTTTCAATGGAAAAACATTCACTTATTGCTGTGTTCGGTCTTAGCGTTTGTCTATCCGATAATCAGAGGTGTACCCAGAGCGGTCCCAGGGCGAGTTGTACCCAGTGTATTATTAGGTGCCCTGTGTAACGAATTGATGTCTAGAAATATGACACTTGGAATTTAAGGACGATGGATATTGTGGAGATGGTGTTATGGAGATGAAAGCAAAGAGTGCTGTCTTGTAATGACCACTCTGATAAACCAACATCAAATAACATTATCTATCTAATTTCTATAAATCAAATAAGAACATAAAACTAAAATGTTATTTAACCTTGGTTAGGCCAATAATAGAATATGCATCCTCCGTTTGGGACCCCTCAACTCAAGAAAACATTAAGAAACTGGAACAGACACAAAATAGAGCAGTGAGATTCATAACAAACGAATATTCACATTTGACTAGAGTAACGACTTTAGTAAAATCACTAAATTTAGAAAGCCTTCAGGACAGAAGACTCAAAAGTAAAGTAGCAATTATACATAAAACACTGAACCATAATCTTCAAATACAAAAACAGAATTTAATAAAATACTCTGAAAGACACAAAGATAAAGGCACATTCCTCGTTCCATATGCAAGGACAAATTTGTACAAATACTCCTTCTTCCCTAGTGCTATTAGAGCATGGAATGGGTTGCCTGAACTAGCCAGGAAAACCAGTGACTTGGCAGAGTTTAAGTCATTGGTTAATATGCATGACTAAATGCATGACGCGTAGGACGTAATCATCTTCTTTTTTGAAGTAACGTCTGTATTATATAAGATAAGATCTCTTCAAGACACTACTCTACGGTTTCATTATCGCATTTAGAGACACCAAATTGTTTGAAAACATACGAAGCTTAAGGTTCATGTGTATATATGTGAATATAGGTTAGTGTTTCTACGTCGACTGACGTCATCTTTATCCCCACTTTCGGTCAGGGTGTTCCAAGGTCGTCTATCGTCATCGAGAAGTACATAGAAGTCGAATTCATAAAGCGCTGGTTGTGAGTGTGTATGCGTTTCGTGTGTGAATGTTGTTCGCATTTGTTCTACATTGTTATTGTTACAGTAGTTACGCTGACGTGGTCAATTGTAGTCAAACTGAATTTCCATTATCATATATTATCTTATCTAGTGTGGTATGATCTCCAGGAGTAAATGAGGTTAAGTTTCTTCATGAGAGTTGAGATTCAGAAATGGTCTTGAGTAGTGTGTGCCAAACTGGTGAGGAAATCAGTAATTTGACTTCATCTCTTAGCACAGGATTCTAGGAGTTGTCTTTTAGCGGTCCCCGTAAGGGGAAAAAGCCGCTATTAGGTTTGTGCAAAATGTCCGTCTGTCCGTCTGTCTGTTTGTCACACTCAGATCTCGAAAACTAGAAGAGATATGAAAAATATTATTTCATCATTAAATGCGGCTTGAAAAGTTTAGGTGCAACGGCTACTTTTGGTTTTCTAAAAGCAAACCGTTTAATTTATAAAATTAATTATGCAAGCGATTTTTTCAGAAAAATACACCAATTCTAAAACAATTAGGTAAATGTAAGGGAGGCAATGTTACAATATGCTAACAAAGATGGACAATTTTTGTGTATTTTCAGTATCACTATGTCAAATATATTGATAAAATGTACAAGAAATGTTTACAACAAATATAAATAATAGTTAAAGGTGTTTTTTCCAGTCAACTAGCTGCTAAAATTAAAAGAAAACATTTCTGTTTGTTTATAAAGGCTAATAATGCATTTTGTATGTAAATATCACGCACATTTTTTAAAATGGTCTTTTTATGCAGCGACTTTCGTGCAGTAGCGTAACGTCGCAACATGAACAGGTGCTAAACCAATTCCTTAAACTTTTTTAAAAAATCAGATTTTATTTATTTTTTGGTTTAGTGCCCCCATCCAAATAAAAGAAGATTATTTTTGTGCGTTTTGTCTGTTGGTCGGTCTGTCCGTCACGATTAGATTAAGAAATAACACTAGAGGCTATTGTAAATCTGATTTAACCTTTAATTTTTCATTCAGAAATATTGCAATAGTTTTAAGTATCTATAATAGATTGTTCCGGATGTTTTGTGAAATACAAATCAATGCCAATGAATATTTGTTTGCTCTTCTAACTTATATTAGATTTTATTTCCATGCTTATACGTTGCAAGAAACACATGATCTTTAATATATTGTTCCGGTTTTTAATGTAAATAGCAATATAAATGCTAAATTAAAATATCTATACTGATTTATATTTCATTAACTATAAAGTTGTTCCGGATATTGTTTTATAAAAAATAAATTATGTCAAATGATTGTTTGAAATCGCATTATTGACTAATATTACACTTATATTCTTTGACACAACGTCACTATAGTTTATTTATCAATATCAATTGTTCCGAATTTTTAATTTAAAACAACTTTATGTCAAATAATTTTTTTTTCAAAAATATCGACAATAGGTTATTTAGGATTTTAAAATAAGAAAGTAATTAACTAGAAACGACTATTGAAAATCAATTTTTAGACTTATTTTACAGTTAATTTTCTTGTCGAAATATAATAAAAGTTGTTTAATCGGTAAATAATGTTCCGGATTTTGTTTCGAAAAAGAAATCGAACTACATTACCTTAATTTTCTTACAAATCGTCGCCAAAAATGATCCGAATTTTATATGAAAAATCTAATAACGCTAATAAATGTTTGAAATCCCTCTTGTAATAAATAAAACAAATAATTGGTTGTTCCGGATTTTTTATGAAAAATAGTTTAACATTTAACTTTCTAGCTAAAACGTTAGAAAATCTAATTATTGTTAATATTATGCTCCGATTTTTAAGGAAAACAACTTCCTAACACCAAAGTATGGTTTGAAGAAACCTCCATAAGGCTATGGTACATGTAATTTTCATAACAGACCATCCCACAAATTTAATTAACGGCATTTGATTAATCTGGAATTATTATTTTCTCTCACTATAAATATATAAACATCCGGAACAATCTATTATAGAAACTTAAAACTAATGCGATGTTTCGGAAGGGAAATTAAATTTTAATCAGATTTTCAATAGCTTTTAGTCTTTTTTTTTCTCGCTATTAACATAACGGACAGACAGACTGACAGACAAAACAAAAAAAAAAGCGTCTTTAATCCGTTTATATATATATATATATATATATATATATATATATATATATATATATATATATATATATATATATATATATTAAGTCTAACTAGCCCATCAAATAAAATGCTAAAAGAACAAACTCGGTGCACCAATGTCTATGATCCCTCGAGAAGCTGCTCGTAAAGATGACATTTTTTAGTCTAACTAGGACGTGTGACGTAATGGAATTTTTTTCCTTTGACGTCATATAGAGTTAATTCTTTAAATGAAATGTTAAAAGAACTCACTCGGTGCACCAATGTCTATGATCCCTCGAGAAGCTGCTCGTAAAGATGACATTTTTTAGTCTAACTAGGACGTGTGACGTAATGGAATTTTTTTCTTTTGACGTCATATGGAGTTAATTCTTTAAATGAAATGCTAAAAGATCTCACTCGGTGCACCAATGTCTATGAACCCTCAACAAGCTGCTCGTATAGATGATATTTTTTAGTCTAACTAGGCCGTGTGACGTGGTGGATTTTTTTCCTTTGACGTCATATTGAATGAGTTCTTTTAATGCTAAAACAACTCAGTATGGTAGTGTTTATTAAACCTCGTAATGTTACTCGCATTTTAAAAAGACATAATAGCTAGATTTAGATCTAATCTAGATTTTTTACACTAGATCTAGATTTTTTTTTACACTAGAGCTAGATTTTTTACACTAGATCTAGATTTTTTTCTTACACTAGAGCTAGATTTTTAAAACTAGATTTAGATTTTAAGTTCTAATTAAAATCATTATAGAATCTAGATTTAAAATTTCTTGGTCTAGTTTGGAATGTTTGTTGTTTTACATGTTTCGGATGTTCCTTCAGAGTTGTAGTCCAAACCTCCCGTAGGACGACGGGGGATGGGAGCGGGCAGGGTTTGAACCTGGGACCATCGATGAATCCAAACGACAGTAAAGCGCGCAAACCGCACTACCAGACAGCCATGATTTAGACTAGATCAAGATCTATAATTTTAATTTCTAGTCTTAAAGTGTAGATTTTTATTTCTAAAGTCTAGATTGTCAATATGTCAATATTCCAATGTTATAAAATACTAAAACTAATCTACTATTTTAATATTTCATATTGCAATTTGTATATTAATTGATTATCTAGTGTTTTTTTTATATAAATCTTATCTAAATTACATCTATATTATCCCAAATATATATTTTAGATCTAGATCTAGTAGATATAGATATTGAGAGTGCTAAATTAGTAGTTTAATTTATGTAGATTTACATCCTCATTCTAGTTCCATTTAGGCCTAAATGAAAATGCTCAATACCAAAAGATCATCTAAAATCGCTCTTCTGACATATTGTACATATCCGGTAGTTGTCATTCCGTAATGTGTAGGTATATTATCAATAGTAGGCTATTAGTTTGTAACCAGTTTGTCATTAGATTAAGAGCAATGCCTGGTCGTGCGGTTAGCGCACAGGACTGATTATCTCTATGGTCTCGGTTTCATACCCTGCTCGATGCCATCCTCAGTCGACCAGGGATCCGTCTCCCACGGGGGCCGCCTCTGAGTTTGTGTGGCAACACAAACTCTCTTTGTAATTTTGTTTTGTTTTTTTTTTTTGCTTTTATCTCTTTTTTCTCTACAATTTCCTTTCGATTTCTATTAGGTCACATGTTTAACTGTTTAAATAATAATTGTGATTTCAGTGTCTCGTTTTTGATTCACTCAAGTATGTTCCACTAGTTCGACTTCTATAGGACTTATGGTCTTATGGTGTTCGTTAACATGTTAGTGTGTTAAGTGTGTTAAGAGAATTGAAACTTACAGAAGCACTGTTTACGGGTATAAGCGAATCCATTGTTTCGGAATAAGTGACTAGAAATACATAGTTAAATATGTAAGGATCTTTTATAAAAGGTAAAGCGAGGTCAATCACGTTTACAAGACTTACATTTAATGTGGCCCACTCAGCAGCAACGCCGGCCCACCGCACATTTGCCCGGTTTCCCGTATAGCCCCTAGTTACAGTTAACTGACTTAGAAGAGGGCACAGCTTGGGCTCACTTACAAAGGCAGCGGTATAAACAGACTAAAAGAAAATCTACTGCCGAGGACAGACGCAGACGGCGAAAGGAGAATCTAAATCGACCACTGGTGGACAATGGTTATGTCAGTTCTGCGTGTGGCAAAATATGTGGGTCACAGCTTGGGCGCGTACACACGTGAAGTACTGCACTCCTCATTAATCTTCGGATTCGAGGGGACAAGCCTTATTGTTTTACTTATAGTTAGAGATATGCTATATCTATAATACTAAAACCTAGTTCTACAAATGTTAACATAGGAATTTGTATTTGTACATATATGGTCCATAGTCAGTATGTTAAGCCGGAGTCAGTTTGTTAGGCCGTAGTCTGTATGTTGGGCCGTTGTCATTATGTTGGGTTGTACTCATTATGTTTGGTCGTAGTCATTATGTTGGGCCGTAATCTGTATGTTGGGCCGTTGTCTGTATTTTTTTGCCATAGTCTGTATACTGGGCCGTTGTCAGTATGTTGGGCCGTAATCTGTATGTTGGGCCGTTGTCTATATGTTGGGAAATAATCTGTATACTGGGCCGTTGTCAGTATGTTGGGCCGTAATCTGTATGTTGGGCCGTTGTCTATATGTTGGGAAATAATCTGTATACTGGGCCGTGTCAGTATGTTGGGCCGTAATCTGTATACTGGGCCGTTGTCTATATGTTGGGCAATAGTCTGTATACTGGTCCGTTGTCAGTATGTTGGGCCGTAATCTGTATACTGGGCCGTTGTCAGTATGTTGGGCCGTAATCTGTATACTGGGCCGTTGTCTATATGTTGGGCAATAGGCTGTATACTGGGCCGTTGTCAGTATGTTGGGCCGTAGTCTGTTTACTGAGTCGGAGGAAGGACATAGCAAATAAAAAAAAAAAAAAGCGCGTGCTTTCCACTTTAATATTGCTCTGAGATCTGGGTGCTATATAAGAGGTATCAAAGACTCATCTTTCACTTCATAATGGGTATACATTGGTAAGACTACCTTTCAAATAGTGCTACTCTTCTGGAAGCCGGTATGGACAGTATAGAAGCACTAATCATTCGACAGCTGCGCTTTGTTTGATGACACCTATCCCGCATAGGCGATGACAGCATGTCAAAGGCGATCTTCTTTGGCGATCTTAACCCTTTCTCTCCGAAGTTATTTCCCACATTCTGGTGGAATCAACGTTGGTATCGTCAGTTAGGAGAGAAAGAGTTAAAGGAGGAAGGGGTAGCAAAAGTGCCCCAGGAAGCGATATAAAGATAAACTCGGGCGCTATTTTGCAATGAAAGTAGCTTATTAGAAGATTTGTAGTTTCCCTTGAAAGTATTTGGGCGTCTCCCTTCTAGTTATTTGACAAGGTTAAAATGTATACATCAATAATAACGTCCAAACGCCTTGCATATATAACTTATCGAAGAGTAGAGCCGCCCATGTAGAACCGCCCATGTAGAGGCTACCCGAGTGCAAAATAGCCGGGTCACGCGATTAGAGCATACGACATGATTACAAATGATAGACGCCCAGAAAACTTGTGAACTTTCAATATGGATTCACATAATTTATTGCTGTGGCTTGGAAATTTTTTCTTCACATTTTTTTTTTCAATGTATCGACGAAACGTCGACAACAGAATTAATTTTTCATACATTATCATCACAGGTGCATGCAATAACAGCTGTCATCTTATATCTTCAGGATATCATTGTGTTTTTTTAACTTACATCATTACACCACAGAAGAGGCTTTCATAATACAACTGTTTTTTAAACAGTACCTCATAGAAAAGGTCTTCAGAATGCCTATGTCTACAATAGATGCGTTATTGACTTCCGTCTCGATAGTCCGAGGCTCGAACCCTGCCCTGAGGGAGGTTTGGGCTAGGATGTAGTAATCTATTCATACCGAAGGGAAAAAAATATATGACTTTTATATAGCGCTACTTTCATGCTTATTGCATGCTCAGAGCGCTTTGGTCCAATCTCAGTTGTGGACCAGTGTGTGTGTGTGTGTGGGGAAGGGGAGGGAGTATCTTGGAGAGGGTTTTTCCGTGCTGCCTTCACGAGTTCAGTAAAAACACAACTCTGCCCTAGTCGGGAGTCGAAACTCGAGCCCCCTTAATTAGTAGCCAAGACAAGCCAAGTTCAAGCGTACTTAGCCTCTCGACCACGCTTCCTATTTCAGAGGAACATGACAATCCAAAACATGTAAAATGACAGTACCGAACAATGTGGAAACATGTATACATCTTGTGTGATGGGTTTCATAAGCATACTTTTCAAACATGAATATTGAGTTTCAACAATAGTCAGGACCAATATCGTCTGCCTTTGATGTCAACTTTCGGCAGCAAGTTGAACGTGAGCAAAGCAGGTTTTTACACGATTACCGGAGTGTCAATAGATTGCTGAGCATTAAAAATAGGAATAAACTTTATAGAATCCTAAATGCTGCTGGCAAAATCATTGGCAAAAAACAAACCACATTTGGGCAGTTGTTTGAGACAAAAATCTATAAAAAAGCTAACAAGATCCTCGAAATAAAGAATCACCCTTTGTGTCAGGATTTTGTGATTTTACCATCACAAAAGAGATACAAGACACCGATAGCAAAGACAAACAGACACAAACACTCTTTTGTTCCCCTGGCAATCAAATCATTAAATAAAAACAATCTGGTATAAACTTTGTCACATGTAAATTATGAGTGAGTCTGGTGTGAATGTACACTTTGGTTTCTTACAGTTATAATGTTTTTTGTTTGGTGTAATGCACAAATTGTAAGACAAATTTCCTTACGGATAATAAAGATAATTATTATTATGTTAGAAATGAACGAGTAGTCATTCTCTGGCGCTGCCAGGGTCGAGTTTCGCTAAAGAGAAACAAAATTCATCGTAGTCCCTTTAACAGTTTCCACTGAGGAATTTTCTGGTGATGTGGCAGGTCTGCAGCAGTACCGCCCTCTGACAGGCAACGAAGATGTTCCTAGGAATGTTAAGGGCATTGAAGGTGTCTGTGAGGTCAGTTGTTATTATTATTATTAAATGTCAATATCAATGTTCAGATTGCTTAGAAATAGATGTTTGAACGTCTGTGTGTGTGTGTGCTGCCTCTGTGTATTTGTAAGAAAGACTATCAGCAATGCACCACCGCCCCTCTTGTCACCAGGCCTAGCCTCGCTTCTGATTGTATGATCTCTGTGCGCCCATTAATTCTACCACTCAGGATCAAACCCAAAACCTAAGCCTGAACCCTGTAACCTGAACCCTGTAACCTGAACCCTGTAGCCTGAACCCTGTAGCATGAACCATGTAGCCTGAACCATGTAGCCTGAATCCTGTCGCCTGAACCCTGTCGTCTGAACCCTGTAGCCTGAACCCTGTAGCCTGAACCCTGTAGCCTGAACCCTGTCGCTAAACCCTGTCACCTGAACCTTGTCGCCTGAACCCTGTCGCCTGAACCTTGTAGCCTGACCCCTGTAGCCTGAACCCTGTAGCCTGAACCCTGTAGCCTGAGCCCTGTTGCCTGAACCACTATAGTTAACGCTGACGCAATGCATCCGTTATTTTTTTTTAGTTACCGCCGATTCAGTAGACGTTGGAAAATCGAACAATCTAGATCAATAAGTCACACTATCGGATGGTTTAATTACTGTCACTTTATGAGATGGTAGACATTAATATCAATAGGTTAATGGGAAAATTAATTGGCGGTACACGGAACCGTCGCATTGTTAACTGCATAAACATTTCAGTTTAACATGACACTTTCAAGGATTCTCAAATCTATCTATCTATCTATCTATCTATCTATCTATCTATCTATCTATCTATCTATCTATCTATCTATCTATCTATCTATCTATCTATCTATCTATCGATCTATCTCAGGTGAGGTGGGGGAGATAGTACAATGTAAGACAGATAGAGAAAGAGAGAGAGAGAGAGAGCGAGAAAAGATAGAGAAAGACAAAGTAATATGAAAGAGAGAGAGAGAGAGATGAAGCTTGACTAAAAGATACAATTAATGAAAGAGAGAAAAAGACAGGGCGTAAAAAGAATAAGACAAAAAGAGAAAGAGAGACAAATTTAAAAATAGGAAATTACGGAATAATTCCAATGTATATAAGAATCTCTAAACATTTGCGCATTGTTTAAACAAACTATTGTTTTAAAACTGATGCACTCACTAAATGTTTACTTATGCTAACCGGAACTTCCGGTTTTGTTGCTAAACAAACATCCTAGCTCAATATGGAAGAATGACAATTGCTTGATATACCAGGGGAACAGGGGAGGGAAACAAATTCTGAATGCCACAGTTGCCTTTATCTTCCCAACGTCACAGGCAGCGAACAAGGTTATTGTCCTTGTTTTTAAAACATTTTTTTTTACTAAAGATAGTCACCCTTGTCTCCAGTCATGCGAGAGATTGTCCACATCCAGCTGGGCGCCTGCGGAAATCATATAGGTGAAAAGGTTGGTACTGATACTTTATTATTATTATTATGGCTTTTATATAGCGCTACATTCATGCTTGTAGCATGCTCAGAGCGCTTTGGTCTAATCTCAGTTGTGGACCAGTGGGGGGGGGGAGGGGGTATCTAGGAGAAGGTTTCTCCGTGCTGCCTTTAGGCGCTCAGTAAACACAACACTGCCCGAGTCGGGTGTCAAACCTCGAGCCCCTTTCATAGGTAGCCAAGCCCAGCTAAGTTCTAGCGCACTTAGCCTCTCGACCACGCTTCACCTTTTGGTTTAGGTACACTTCCCACCAATCTCTGCGTGACCAAATAATATGCCCCAAAGTAAAGCCCAACACATTGAGGACTCATTCACTTCTCTTATTCATGGTGAACCAGTTCATAATGTTTTCATCCCATCCTCTGTCCGTTGACGTTCGTCGTCGAGATGTTGTGACTGTATCGCGTAACCAAAAACACCCTCCATTTTCCCGGGCAGCAGCTGTTCATAGCAGGATATCAAGAGAGAGGCCGGTCCATTCTTTACGGTTGTTCATCCAGCTTTTCTTTGGACGACCCTTTTTTTAGGGCTTCGTTCCTCCACTGCACCTTGAAGGATGACTTTTGACAGTGAGTCATGTTTTACAAAATGACCAAACCAGGTCAGCTTTGGTCTCTCCACAGTATTGAGGACCTCTTCCTTTTTGTTAGCCAGACTTGTAAAAGTACAAACTGACCTCTTCCTTTTTGTCAGCCAGACTTGTAAAAGTACAAACTGACCTCTTCCTTTTTGTCAGCCAGACTTGTAAAAGTACAAACTGACCTCTTCCTTTTTGTCAGCCAGACTTGTAAAAGTACAAACTGACCTCTTCCTTTTTGTCAGCCAGACTTGTAAAAGTACAAACTGACCTCTTCCTTTTTGTCAGCCAAAGTACTAGCTCGTTTGTTTTCTTGTCCTGGTATCTGATACCCAGCATTTTTTCTGTAGCATCTACTCTCCAAGGCTTTCAGTCTCAGCGTTCACTGTTCAACTTTCACAGCCATATGGAGTACAGACTTAGACTTAGGTTCTCCCGCGCCGTTCGGCGCATTGGGCGGCAAGCTGTCTCCATAAAGATCTGTCATTGGCAATGTCTGAAGCCTCCTCCTACCTGGTGTCCACTGTTATGAGGTCCTCCATGAAGGTGTGACACCAAGTTATACGAGGACGTCCCTGTTTGCACTTTCCTCGTATTGGCTTCCATGTTATCGCAACTCTTGGTGTGCGTAATTCATTTAGTCGTAGAACATGTCCCGCAAACCTCATGCGACGCTCTGTCACAGCCTCACTAAGTGTTCGACTCCCAGTTCGGCATAGGATTTCCTTGTTTGAGACCCGATCTGTGTAACTGACTCCCAGGAGTAAAGAGATAACTAGTAAAAAAATGTAGTAAACGATCTACACAGGCTAAAAACTTAAAATGCCTAGGTGTTATACTAAATAAAATGTTGTCACGGAATCCCCATATTGATGTCATTCTTTAAAAAATAACAACAACAAAACATTAGAGTTTATTAAAATAAATATTTACAAAACATTTCAGAACATATAACTAAATGGCTTTAATAGTATTAGCACATAAAACTCTGTAACTGAAGTTATAAAAAGCAAAAACACAACCTAATAAAATACCCAGAAAGACACAAAGACACGTTTCCTTTCCTGTATGCTAGATCATTCTCTTACAAGTGATCCCTGTTCCCTTGTGCCATTAGAGCATGAAATGGGTTGCCTGATTCAGTCAGAAAAACTAATGAATTACTAGAGTATAATTCTACAATTAACAAGCATGACGATATTGACGCATAGATAAGCGTACGACGTCGTTTTCTTCTCGTTTGAAGAGACGTCTGTAATTTAAAGACAATAAGAAAAGCTGACAGATCGATAAGCTGACAGATCGATAAACTGACAGATCGATAAGCTGACAGATCGATAAGCTGACAGATCGATAAGCTGACAGATCGATAAGCTGACAGATCGATAAGCTAACAGATCGATAAGCTGACATACCGATAAGCTGACATACCGATAAGCTAACAGATCGATAAGCTAACAGATCGATAAGCTAACAGATCGATAAGCTAACAGATAGATAAGCTGACAGATCGATAAGCTAACAGATCGATAAGCTGGCAGATCGATAAGCTAACAGATCGATAAGCTAACAGATCGATAAGCTAATTGAAATATAAACGGAATTAAATATAAGTTCAAATGTTCACTCATCTTATTTTCAAAATATATTAATCTACTATTACTATTAACTATAAAAGTAGATCAATAACTTAAAAAATTTAAGACCATTTGGTATAAATAACACAGTTGCAATTCGGCTACATAGAGAATAAAATAATCCACTTGGCTCTTGGCTTCCAAACACGAGGGGTCTGCGTTCAAATCACGGTGAAAACTAGAATTTTTAATTTCCGGATTTTTAGGACACATTTAAATCCACCCAACTCTAATGGTTGACTGACATACGTTTGAGAAAGTAAAAGGCCACACGACGCCCACGCCACATAAAAAAAGACCCTTTACATCATTTACCCTATAGATCAGTGGCGTCACTAAGGGGATGCGGTGGGGGTGCGGTCCGCACCGGGTGACACCCACCCTAGTGATGCCACTGCTATGGATTGTGAATAGACCTTGATTTTAATTATGTGACTATAGAATCTGGCCCTTGTTGTTTAGAGAGAGAGAGTAGTCCTTAAGGGACTGCAGGCACGACATGGCCTAAATTGTGCCGATGTGCCTCAAATCAAAAATCAAATAAAATCAAATCAATCTGAAAGAGGTACTTGACATGGGAAGCCCCAATAACACTGTCCAGTGTTAGATGTTGTTAATTTGCGGTAAAGTCGCAAAGGTGTCGTAAAATTGTAAAGTTGTCGTTAAGTTGTATAGCTGTTTTTTTGGTTTCTTCAGTTCTGGGAAGTCGCCAGCGATGAACATGGCGTGGACCCAACAGGGACCTATCGTGGCAACTCGGACCTACAGTTGGAGCGCATCAACGTCTACTACAACGAGGCCACTGGTCAGTTGTCCGGCCAAGATGGCCTTTTTTTTTGTAACCGTACTGGTAGTAAATATAACAACCGTTTCAAAAACTAACCAAAAAAAAAAATATTATTTTTAAGTTAGGACTTAAAGTAGCGATCTGGTGCAGTGAAAAAAGTCTTAAGCAACAAGGCAGGAAGGTTCCGATTCTCAAGAAGATAATTGTTCTTTTTGAGTACATCGCATAGGCCGCCATTATCCTTTGGGAAAAGTGACATCTTTTTTGTTTTTAGCACTGTGTTAAGGAACCAGACTTTCAAAGCAGCAAAGTAAGATGTCTGGCATGAGCTCGAGACTCGTCTGCTGTCGTTCCTTGCCATGGTGCAGGAAGTCTTGGGTTATGACGTCATCACCTCCCTCCCTCACTCTCTATAATTTTATCTCTCCCCCTCTTCCCCTCTCTTCCACTCTCTCTCTCTTCCCTCCCCCTCCCCATTCTCTATCTCTTTAAAGCAACTCTTTCGTCCTTGTCGCAGATGAGCACGGTATTTCCCCTGAACTCGAAGGTGGCTGTTGAGTCCGATCTTCACTTTGAAAAAAAAACGAATTACATTTTCGGGGGCACTTGTAGGTTTGAGGGTTGTTGCCGCTTTATCTGCAATTTCTAGGCTTCCTTCCCCTTGCTTCTCTTTTTCTTTCTTTGTTGTTGGCTATCTTCCTTGACTCTTAGCCTAAAACACCGGCATTAGCAGCACTGCGCCATAAGGAACAATCATTGTCTGAGGTTTTATTTTCTTCCTAGTCACTGGTGTCAACTTCGGAATTCTTTATTGTATGTTAGCATGAATGCTTTTCAACGGCAGACAATGCAAGATTAATTGCAAAAAAAATGAAAATAAATATAATTTGAATGATTTCCCCTGATGCAAACATCTCTCTTCCCTCTCTTTCTTCCTCTCTCTCTCTCTGTAATTTTTTTCATGAAAGACTAAACAAATGTATAGGCCTAAGTTTATTTACGATTAACTTTCTGTGAATATTCTATTTAAATTATAACAATTTTATTTATTGCGTACCTTTTTTGATGTGTTGAGAGCTTATTCAATGACTTGTAATACATGCACTGTATTTGTATACTGAAAATGACGGCTCCTCGATTAGGAGCGATCGCAGGGGAGTTTCTCTTCCAGTTAATTATCATGGAAAAAATCATTGCAACGGGAGACAACCTAAGATTTAGCTACCAAAAAAATATTTTTAATTGTTTCCCCTGAAGCTAACACCAAACCTAGTTTATTAAAGAAGAATGTAATAAGCACATCTATACACATGATTTTATTTACAGCCAACTTGAATTAAATGTTGCATTTAAATTGAAACAATTTTACCCATAACATACATTTTTAATGTCTTGATAGTTTATTCAGAGGTATGCGCGCTGGACTTGTCGCTCGGTCGTCTAAATTTTGCCGGGTTCATTCAAACCCTGCATGCAGCCATCCCCCGTCGTCCTACACGAAGCTTGGAAGTAAATAATATTCAACTCTGAAAGAACACCCGAAACATGTCAAACATGCCTGTTATTAACATTATCTCATTATAACGTAAAGAATGTAGCCTACACATATGTTTTTCCCCCTTTTTACAAAGCTGATATCAACTCACTCTCTCTGTCTCTATTGTAAAACGTTATTTCTCCCATAACCACTCTCGGATGAAGTTGAAACTTTAAAACATTTATTGCATCCAACAAAACGAGAATACATTTTAAAAATTAACCAATTAGTCAATTAACTATTGGTAATTAATTATTTTTGTTTGAAATCGAATAAGGGAAATAGCTTCCACATTATCGAGAATTATAGTTGTAAGTGCGGAGTTTTTTCCCTTAGAAAAACTTTTTTTTAAAATGATTTTTTTCTTACATTCTGCTTCTTTAGGTGGTAAATTTGTTCCCCGGGCAGTCTTGGTAGACCTGGAGCCTAGCACACTAGACAGTGTCCGCGGCAGTCCTTATGGGCGCCTGTTTCGGCCGGACAATTTCCTCTTCGGCAAGATGGGGTGCAGCAACAACTGGGCCAAAGGTCATTTAGCTAGTTTGTGCATTATTCCACTGTGTGGTCAACTGTGTGGTCTTTAATTAATTGGCGTAGTCATTATATAACACGCCTTATTATTATTTTTAAGTTAGAAACGAATATATATTCATTCTCTGGCGCTGCCAGGGTCGAGTTTCGTTAAAGGGAACCAAAATTAATTGTAGTCTCCCTTTACCAGTTTCCACCGAGGAATTTTCTGGTGTTGTTGCTGGTCTACAGCAGTACCGCTCTCTAACAGGCAACGAGGATGTTCCTAGGAATGTTAAGGGCCTTGAAGGTATCTGTGTGGTCAGTTGTTATTATCCCCTCGGTTGATATAACAATGGGGTATATTGTTATTTTGTTATTAACTTCCATAAACGCTTGTTTTACATGTTTCGGATGTTCCTTCAGAGTTGAAGATAATTACTTCCTAGTCCAAACCTCTCGCAGGACGGCGGGGGATGGGAGCGGGCGGGGTTTGAACTCTGGACCATCGATAAATCTGAACGACAGTTCAGCGCGCAAACCGCACGACCAGGCAGCTTAGTCGTCAAGTCTAGGTTATTATAATTATTTTATATGATAATCGGTGTTGTCATTATAGATCCATTGTAGTCACTATATAATTTGTGTCGCCTTTTTCAAAGTTTGAATTGGACATTTCGATATTCAGCATGATTTAAAGATAAATAATGAAAAATATTTTCGAAAACCCCCCCCCCCCTGTTTTTTTTTTTAAAAGTAGTGCTCAGTAGAAGTGAACTGTAACTTATCTGAATGGCTGTCTTCCAAAGTAAATTTCATTGGCCGTTGTGCTGGCCACACGACACCCTCGTTAACCGTCGGCCATTGAGACAGATTACTAATTCATCATCTGCCCCATAGACCGTAAGGTCTGAAAGGGTTCTTCACCGTTCCCCTCTGTAGTCCTGCTCCTCTCCCACCCTTTTTTTTTTTCACGCGCACCAAACATTTTTTCTCACGTATAGTTAGACCACTTTTAGGTTGAGTCCAAGATTATATGACGGTAACAGAACATTGGAACGAAGGGAATCAAACCCTAGACAACCAGTTCGCCATTCTTTTCTTTTCCTTCTACTGTTTCGAACATATTGTCAGCTTGACATCTGCTAGAAAGATAGCTTCCTGGTCCTGGGGTGAACGCTTCGGTATGTGAAAAGGTCCTGAGTTTAAATCCTTCGGCTTCCATCTCCCACCATCTTTATTTCGGAAGAAAAATGCGAAACTTTAAAAAGAAAAATGCGAAACTTTAAAAAGAAAAATGCGAAACTTTTAAAAGAAAAACGCCAAATATTATGATAGGGAAAGCTTCATGTTTTTAGGTGCATCTTTGGTGTGTGTGTGTGTGTGTGAAAGAGAGAGAGAGAGAGAGTGAATGTGAGTGTGTTGATGATATATCATTTCATTTCCACGTCGACAGGTCATTTCACAATTGGGGCGGAGCTTGCTGACGTGGCGAGTGACGTGATAAGAAGGGAAGCCGAGAGTTGTGATTACCTGCAGGGATTTCAGGTAGATGACCTTTTGTTGGATTGAGTACAGGGTGATGCATGGGTCAAGCCCTCGGTACATTGTTCATAACTGCTGACAGACAAGTGACTAAGAGAGGGGAAGAACACCGAGACACTGGACGGAATAGTTGAATTGTGGGACCCTAGTGCGATGAACTGATGGGTGCTTTAGTTAAAGGAGCGTCTATCTCTCTATCTCTCTCACTTCATAATTTCCGTTCCCTCATTATTCTCTCTCTCTCTCTCTCTCTCTCTCCTCTCTTTCTTTCCTCATTGCTCTTTCTCATCCCTCTCATTCTTCTCTCTTTCCTCATCTCCTTTGCCCTCTGCCTCCCCCCTCTATCTTT
The DNA here is from genome assembly GCF_947242115.1 of Biomphalaria glabrata. Classification (NCBI taxonomy): domain Eukaryota; kingdom Metazoa; phylum Mollusca; class Gastropoda; family Planorbidae; genus Biomphalaria; species Biomphalaria glabrata. The sequence continues at coordinate 3,990,540 of NC_074711.1, read as the reverse complement.
CTCTCTCTCTGTTGATTTCATTTTATTTGCAATATCAATGTTACAAAAATGTTACAATAATATGAGAATAAAGTAAAACAAAAGTTACAACGGTTATTGTGAAGAAATCCTTTTAAGTATAAACTGCCTTTTTTTGTGGAGCATTCAAACATAACATATTTACAACGCAAACATTATCTACAGATAACCAACTCCACTAGATGACTTCCTCTCTTCTTGTTTACACACTCGTCACTTCACCCAAGTCCCCTAACTCCCCGGTACCCAACACTTAGCCGTGTGTCACGGTTGACCACACATAGTCACCGTGTCCATCCCATCCATCCCAGCGGCGCTACAGCCCATGGAGGGCTCTGGCCTGCTTTAACACATCCTTCCATTCAGATCTCTCCTGGGCCTTTTGTCTCCACGCCCTAACCCCAAGCTGCTTCAGATCTGCTTCCACGTCATCTATCCATCGCATTCGGGGTCTGCCTTTGAGTCGCCTGCCTTTTGGTTTTTGCCTGTATACGATTTTCGCCCCTCTGTTGTCTGACATTCTTTCAAGGTGACCTGCCCAACGTAGTCTGTTCTTTTTTATTTCGTTCACTATTGGTGGGTCTTCATATAATTGATATAACTCATGGTTAGTGCGTGTCCTCCACCCTGTTTCATCCTGTATGGTCACCGTGTCACAACAGTTATATTTCTGTAGAAGCAAAAGTACTTTCCTGGTGATGTCATCGCTCAAAAAAATATTTCCAACTTCTCTAGAATCGCTTTTAAAATGGATTATTAGTGTACGAAGTAAAGTTCCCCTTTCAGACCTTGCGATCTGCTGGGCAGATGATGCTAAGGCTATCTGTTTCTGTGGCCCATACTTAACGATGGTGTCATGTGGCCAGCACAACGACCAACCGCCTTTACTTTTCCCCAACTAACGTCAGGTATGCTTTATAGCTGGTTGGACTCAGAGCAGGGGCGTAACTAGGGATTTGGGGGCCCGGGGGGATTGACCTCTTTGGGGGCCCCTTGCATTTTGACATTGGACATATGACATGGGATAATGTACGTAAAAATATATAAGCCCCAAATCAAATTGGTTCAGTATATCAGTAAACTTAACAAAAAGTAATCAAGACTCTTTTAATGAATAATACCTTTGTTTATTAGTTAAATAATGCACAAGTGACAAATCTAAATTGATATCGCTTCACGTCGTGCATTCTGTGCAGCAAAGACATCTATAATATCAACTACATCGATACTTTCTAGTATTTGTTACTTCACTGACATTAAAGCCATGATAAGCCTTTCTTGTGTCATTGTGCTCCTGAGATAGCTTTTGATGAACTTGAGCTTTAAGAATGATCTCTCACATGAGGTAATGGAAGTGGCCTGTGTTAGCAGTATTCGGAGGAGGTTGCAAAGTTTGAGCACACGTAATTACCATATGAAGCCTGTTTCCTCAATATGTCTATTGGTGATTGTATTACTGGTTTGTTGATGAAAAGTGCTCGTGCATCAATGACATCATTGAAAAAGCGATTTGCCATTTATTTCATCATACAAACAGGAAAAGTAGCACAGTTTGTCATAAGCAGGTCTTCATCTAACAGGTGTCTTAGTTCAAGAAGAAACCCAAAGGTATCCATTTTCTTTCCAGCCTTTGAAATCTGTCCAGCAATTCTGTCGCAACACGTTTAAATTGCAGTTCTATTGACAGTCCTACATTAGAACTCAACTTCCCATCAAGTCTTTTCTTTCTTCTGGTTGTTTTGATTACAGGGAATCCATAGTATTCACTACCATCTTGTGCTTTTTCGATGGATTTGGGTTTTTGTCAGTTTCTCATCATTTTGCAGAAAGCATGAAAGGGTACTAATTTCTTTAACAGCTTCCCGTATATGCAGTCCAGACTTTTGTAGTTTCTTCTGAACTATAGTAATTGGGCGCAAGAGCTTTGACCAGAATTCAAGATAGGCAAAAAAATCTTAATTTTCCACTGCATGAAGAAGATTCTGTGCTAATATTATATGGTATTACGTCATTGTTGGTTGTTTATGTTTTGTGCGAAATCAAAATGATTCAGAGTATACAAAAGTGGGAAAGATCCATATCTCGTTATGCTCGAGTATAGAAATACTCCGATAAGTGGACTGCCGTATTCACCATCACAACTGCTGACGAGTAGAAGACTCAGGGAATCATTCCAACTGATCACAAACTATTGAAACCATCGGTAGCTGAAAATGCGAAGACATTACTCAACGAACGACAGACGAAAAGCAAAGTGAAATACAATGCAAAAGCAAGACTACCTAAAGATTATTCTGTCGGAGAGTTCGTCTAGGTCAAACATGGCAGAAAGCAGTTGTCATAAAAAACATTCAGCACCCAGATCTTACATCATAAATACAAACGGAAAAACATACAGAAGAAATCAACGCTTTTTGAATAAGAGTTTCGATGAAGACATCTCTGGGTACCGATGGAGACAATGAACTGCAAACTGTTGGAACAAACGAAATTGACAGTTATAGACCAACGTCTAGAGAACTTGTTGTGCCAGTCAAGACAACCAGAAGTGAACGAATTGTTAAAGTTCCTAGTAGACAGGGCCGGCTTTAGGCCACTGCAGCCTATGCGTCGCAGTGGGCCCCGCGCTTTCAAAGACCCCGCGCTAATTCTAAGTGTAAATTATTAAATTTAACCATTATAACGTATATAAAATAACAGGGTTTTCGCGACCTCCTGATTTTTCAGGGCCTCCAGGAAATCTCACGAAAAGGCAAAATATACGATAAAGTCCTGAACTTTTTAAAAATTTATTCAAATCTCCTGAAGAATAGACGCAATTGACATTTTGGGGTGCCTATAAATAAAAAGTGGCATTGCGAGCTTTCATTTGATAAAAATTTATTGCAAAGACGAAAGTAGGCCTATTTTCTAATTCAAAAAAAATAATATTGACATTATGCTCATCCAAACTCAGACTAGGCACCGCGCGATCCGTTTCGTATAGGGCCCCGCAAATGCTAGGGCCGGCCCAGCTAGTAGATATCACTCTTAAAAACTTTAAATAGAAGGGTGTGATAATAACTTCAAAAAGAATGATGTGCTAATATTATATGATATTACGTGATTGTTTGTTGTTTATGTTTTGTGCGAAAGCAAAAGGATAAGATGGAAATAAAAAGAGTTTCCATTGGATTGAGGAAAGATGAATAGAGGGGTAATAACTCGAGTGTGAAGTTTAATTCTGAAATGATAGAAGCCAAACCCGAATAATGGACTATTCTAGCATTATTAAGAATAACTTTATAACTTTGGTTCTGTTATACTCGATTCTGTAAATTTTGCTTCAAGGTTAATTAGTGTAGCCATAAAATACTCGCCATTTAGATCTATTATTAGTAAAGGTAACAAGATACATGGAATTCGCTGTATATCATGCAGTTTTATTCGTGGCAAGAAACTCTACACTGTGAAGTAACTTTAAAAAAAACTTTGATCTGTTTGGGAAAAAATATTTTTAAAATGTCAACAAAGTCAACGTACTGATAGACCTAGATCTAGGTTTAGTCTTTGTGATAAATTTAATTCATAAATGTTGAAAAAAAAAAAAAAGACACCCGTTGACACTATTTGTCAATCAAATATATTAAATTTATGTATTTATAAATGAATTTCGGACACCCATTTGGGGCCCCCCCCTAGGTGGGGGCCCGGGGGGATTTTAAAATTCTCCCCCCCTCCCCCCCCCTTAGTTACGCCACTGACTCAGAGGCGCCCTAAGGATCCCGAAATAAAAATCCAACAGGATTTAAACTCGGGACCCCTCGGTTCGGAAGCTAAGCGCTCTACCACTCAGTAAAATTATGTTGTTAACTTTACATAATAAGATTGAGAATAATTTTCTTTTCGTTGCCACCTCACAACACACACACACTATTGTTGTTGCGCTGTAAGTTTAAGAAATCAACAGCTTCAAACAGACTTTGTAGCATCAGTTGTGGTTTCGCTGGGTTCTATGAACGTAGAGATTGTCTTGATGTTGAAAAGAAATGTAAACTAAAATCAGCTTGAAGAGCATTTGCATTTTTTTTTTAAATGATCACACATACGCACAAAACGCAGTCACACAAGCTACCACATTGTCTGACAAAAAAAATATTTTCAAACGCATAGCCAGAAAATGATGCTGAGTCACATACACTTGTTCGTGCGTGTCTGCGTTCACGCGTCTTGTCTACACTGACATCTCCATAGCCCTTCGGCATTTCCACTGTATATACATATATCAGACCTCACAACATTTTCCCTACAAGTAATCAACATGTTAAAAAAACAACAACTAAAAAAACAAGTCTTGTCTTCTTTCCTAAACTATTGTTGTAGTTTTTTTTTTTATCTTTAAAACTAAATCTGGTCACCATATGTATTACACATTCTGTTAAGTTAAAAAGAATGGCTTTAGGAGTCTTTCATTTTAACATTCTCTCGGCAGTAACGCAAGTCACGCCATATAAAGTCCTTGCGGTTTACAGGGCTTATTTTTAAGGCAGAGCATGTAAAGGTTATCTGTTTCTGAGGACCACAGGTTAAACGTGGGTTGTAATGTAGCCAGCACATCAGTCAACTGCCTGTGCCCTTTCCCCCCAACTAATGTCAGGCACTCATTAAAGCTGCGTGGACTCTGCGTGGCCCTAAAGATTCCGAAATTAAAAATCCCAGGATTTGAAACCGGCACCTCTGGTTCGGAAACCAAGCGCTCTATCACAGCCACCGGATAGTTAAGTAAGCTAAATCAGCACTTTTTGCTGATAGCAGCAGTACAGGCTCAAAACATCGAAAATAATTTCAACCAATAGGTGACTGAGGGGCAGGAGCCCACGAGTTTGAATCGCGACTCGAGCAGAGCTGTGTTAGCTGAGCTGGCTAGAGGCAGCACGGAAACCTTCTCCCAGTTATCTCCTGGGTTCCATAAAAGAGATTGGATTATTGCACGTACGCTGTTCTGCCTCAACGTGGCACCCGGGTGGAAACGACCATTAGAGGAAGTGGTTAGGCTAAATGAATAGCTAAACAAAACTCCCGTGGGTGAGTCCAAGAGAACACGAGAGTGGTCCCATTGCACGGAGCGGGGTTGAAAGAGAGCTCCTACGGCCCTGCCGATAATCCATGCGCCGTTCCTCAAGGGACCGTTATATTAATGGTGAGTCCTTCACGGTTAGCTTGGTACAACATAGGAAAATGGCTGAGGCTCCCGGTGCACTCGGCCTTCGGCCATGTCTAGACCCATGCGCCCGGGGTGCCAAATGCATCGGAAATAGCAATGCTTTACATAGGCATTGACTTGGGTCTCTTCCAGACAGAACGGTGGTTCACGCAGGTTTGTTTTTTTTTTTTACTGTTTGACGCTCAAGCAGGTTTTTTTTTTTTTTTACAAACTAAGAGCTCGAAGAACTTCGGCTCAGCTCTTAGACGATCAAACGGATCATTGCGTACTGAGCCCTATCCATTAAAGCATGATGTGTTATATAAAAGTACGTAAAAAGTAAAAGGTATAGCCGAATAGACAATATTTGATCAGAATGGCTGTCTGGCCGTGCGGTATTCGCTCTGGACTGTCATTTCCATGGTCACAAGTCCAAACCCTGCCAACCCAAAAGGAACATGCGAAACATGTAAAACAAACACTCTTGACTAGAAACACATAATCTGACCAGACAATATTTGAGAACTAGACATTTACTTCTCTGTGACCATCTAACTTCACAAATCTGCCTCATTCACCTTGAACTGGTTCAAATGATTGCCTTTAAAACATCGTGTTTTATTTTCTTAGGTCACTCACTCAATAGGAGGAGGAACTGGTTCCGGTCTTGGGTGTCTGCTACTTAACCGACTTAACGACGAGTTCCCAGACCGTATGATGTGTTCATTCTGTGTTGTTCCATCACCTAAAGTAGGTCATAACAGGTTCTAATAAGTATTAAATAGGTCGTGACACGCTCTAGGAAGTATTAAGACACTTTCTAAGAAGTATAAAGTAATTAATGGCAGGTTCTAATAAATATAAAATAGGTCGTGACACTCTCTAAGAAGTTTAAAGTACGTCATGACACTTTCTAAGAAGTAGGTCATGACACTTTCTAAGAAGTAGGTCATGACACTTTCTAAGAAGTAGGTCATGACGCGGTTTAAAAACTCTAAAGTATGTCATGACACGTTCTATGAAGTAAGTCATGACACTTTCTAAGAAGTAGGTCATGACACTTTCTAAGAAGTAGGTCATGACACTTTCTAAGAAGTAGGTCATGACACTTTCTACGAAGTAGGTCATGACGCGGTTTAAAAACTATACAGTATGTCATGACACGTTCTAGGAAGTCCTTATACTTTATGTGTAAAAACTATTCTTAGAGATTAAACAATTCGTGTGTTTGTGTGTGAAACTGTGTGAGAGAGAGAGATAGAGACGATAGGAGAAATAGAGAGTGACAGACAGAGCTAGAGCTCTGCTGATCACAAAATACCCAAGTCAAAATACCAAGTCGCTGGACAAAGTGACCTGTTCTAATTTCCACAAAAGGAATCTAGTGACCACGCCCCCCCCCCAGAGCTCCATGGACTGAACTCTTCCAATTAAAAGTTGCGGTTTGCGGGCTTTTTCAGTTCATGGACCAAAGGTTATGACCTCTCTCCCAATTAATCTCAGACAAATAACTTCAAGTCAAGAAAAACAGTAATGTCTATCTGTTCAAAATTATTTTTTTTTAGAAGTTTGTCATTTTGCATTTAGCCTACTTTATGTTTGTTAACATCTTTTTATCAATTAAATTAAATATTATTTTTATTAGTATTTAAAATGAATTAGTTTTCATTCTCTGGCGCTGCCAGGGTCTAGCTTCGTTAAAAGGAAACAAAATTCATTGTAGTCTCCCTTAACAGTGCCACTGCGAAATTTTGATGATGTGGCAGGTCTGCAGCCAGTACTGCTCTTTGACAGTTAGTGAGGATTCTCAGAGGAATTCTTAGAGCTTCGAAAGTTTTTGCGAAGTCATTATCCCCTCCATTGATGTTACCAAAGGGTGTATTCATTCTCTGGTGCTGCCAGGGTCGAAGTTCCGTTAAACAAAAACAAAATTTATTGTGGTCTCCCTTTATCAGTTTCCAGAAATTTTCTGGTTATGTGGCAGGTCTGCAGCAGTACCGCCCTCTGACAGGCAACGAGAATGTTCCTAGGAATGTTGAGGTATCTGTGGGGTCAGTTGTTATTATTCCCACGGTTGATATAACAATGGGGGTATATTGTTATTTTGCATAACTTCCAGAAATGCTTGATCTCCAAGCCAAGGTTCCCATATTTTCGTTGTTTTTCCATTTCAGTTTTTCTTCTTCTTCTTCTTCCTATTATTATTCTTCTTATTATTACTGGAAAAACTTCTCAGCCTTCTTCGCTGTATGTTCCACGGAGAGCACCCCCTCTCCCAGCTTATTATTATTAAGCACAACCCCCCCCCCCTTGATTCTCTCCAGGTCTCTGACATAGTTGTGGAGCCTTACAACGCCGTTCTGAGCCTAAGCCTCCTTGTGGTCAACACCCACCACACCTACATCCTCGACAACGACGCACTCCACGATATCTGTATCCGCACGCTCAAGCTAGCCTCACCGACCTATGGCGACCTCAACCACCTCATCTCGTGCGTCATGTCCGGAGTGACCACCAGCTTCAGGTACACGAGAAGTAACTCGCCATACATACATATAGATCTAGAACACATTTCTGATTCTCTATGCTAAGACAAAGTCGTCCAAGTGCTCCTTCTTAAACAATGCCTTTAGACCTTTTTGGAGCATGGAGCGGGTTGCCTGAATCAGTTAGAAAAACATGCACGGTTAGGTTATTATTATTATTTTTTTTTTTGATTCACGTATGCAATATATTTAATATTGAACAAAGCTTAAATCAACTCACTACGTCTGTCTGTCTGTCTGAAGAAACACTATCACACTGAACTTTGTTTATATTATCGGCATTAGGTGATACCTCAGGACGCTCAGGTATTTCATGAGAAGTAGATTCTGTTTTACCTCTCAGAGTAAATTTATTGCCATGAAACCGTCTTTTTTTAGGTCTGCTTGAAATCTTCTTATTACCCATTTGAAATTAATAGAATACACACAAAAATATAGTATATATATTACACACAAACACAGTTTTTCTAGAAAATAGTTGAAAAAAATTCAAAGATCGCTTCTGATCACAGTCATGTAAACAGACTAAAAGCATGGATAAGAATATTTTTAAGAGTAACATCCCTTTGTGTTTGTTTTAATTATACAATAGTATCGCAATTTTAGACTGAACTTTTTAATTAAAATGTAATTAAATAATAAAGAACTACACATTTCAGGTGGTCACCCAGCAGGTTGCTAAGGTAAACAACACACACCCCACTAACTTTAAAAAAAAAATTAAAATACTTCTAGATGGTTTATTCACATAAAATAAGGTTTATTTAATAGATAAATGTTTATAGAATTAAATAATGCAATTTAAAAAAAAATCATTTTTTTGTCATTTTTTCCTAATTGTATGGTAGACATGTACCTTAATAAAGAGAAATACATTTACAAAAAAAAATAAATAAAAAAGGTTAAGTTTGGTAAAGTAAAAAAAAAACCAACATTCAGAAAAGAATTAACGGTTACACGACAGAGGAGAGAAGAACTCTTTGAAAAAAAAAGAGTAAAAAAATTACATAAGTATGACGTCACCTGTGTAATTGAGATGTTGCCAGTTTGGCTTTTCTGTGTGAAAAAGAAAAAAAATGTGTATTGTAGCTGAGCAGTCGTTGTCTTCCTTTTTGGCCAGATGATTCTATAATCTGTTGTGTGTGTCTGAGCTGGCAGAGGAATTTCAATTGAAAGAGAGAGAGAGAGACAGAGAGAGAGAGACAGAAAGAGACAGAGAGAGAGAGATTTAACGTAGACAAAGAGAAGTCAAAGTAAAATGTTTAGACATGGATAATACAAAACAAGGCCTAGCCGCTATGATCGTCGCCACAACAAAACACTCCAGTTCCTGTGGAGCTGTGTAACTCATTCTGTTCTCGAACTACAGTTTTATCATTAGCCATGAAAGACGAAGCAGGACTTTTAAACGCAACTGTTTTGGCGCGGGACGTTTTGCCTTGAATGTTTTGGATCGATGCTCGAATGTTTTGGCTCGAATGTTTTGGCTCGAATGTTTTGGCGCAAATGTTTTGGCTCGAATGTTTTGGCTCGAATGTTTTGGCGCGAATGTTTTGGCTCGAATGTTTTGGCTCGAATGTTTTGGCGCGAATGTTTTGGCTCGAATGTTTTGGCTCGAATGTTTTGGCGCGAATGTTTTGGCTCGAATGTTTTGGCTCGAATGTTTTGGCTCGAATGTTTTGGCTCGAATGTTTTGGCTCGAATGTTTTGGCGCGGGACGTTTTGGCTCTAATGTTGTTTTTTTTTTTTTTTTTGTTTTTTTTTTTGCGCGGGACGTTTAGGCTCGAATGTTTTGGCGCGGGGACGTTTTGGCTCGAATTTTTTGGTGCGGGGAAGTTTTGGCTCGAATGTTTTGGCTCGAATGTTTTAGTCACAATGTTACACATCTCTGTTTTGTTCGTGTGTTTGTGTTCAAACGTGTGTCTTTATGTAAAGAGCAAACAGCTATTTTCGTCCATTAGATTTGAGATGTAGGTTTGTCCTGTAATTTGTCTTATATCAGTGACACTATAGTGTGTGTTTGGTGGGGCAAGCAGGGTTCAAACCCCGGACCATAGAGACGACATATTCCGGTCACATCATCATCATCATCAAACTCCATTAGAGTGAGGGCTTGAGAGGCTCAAATCCTCTCTTGCAAAAGCCCTGGACAGAAACCCTGCTGTCTGGCGTAGTGCATACATGTCGCCATACAGGTCGAGAATTTTGGGTTTCCCAGACCTGTCGAGACGAAGATCAGCAAGTCTGGGGCAGTCCGATCACATATCTTATCTTATATGATACAGACGTTAATTCAAAAAAGAAAAGGTGATTACGTCCTACACGTCATGGATCTAGTCATGCATATTATTAACCAATGACCTAAATTCTGTCAAGTCACTGGTTTTCCTGGCTAGCTCAGGCAACCCATTCCATGCTCTAATAGCACTAGGGAAGAAGGAGCGTTTGTATTATTATTATAAGTCGATTAAACAGTTATCTATAAATCGCTATTTTCTTTCATGTAATAGTCAAAATTACTAAAACATTTTTTTGTTGGGGAGGGGGTAGGAGGGGAAGAATTATACAATATACACTAGAGTATAGTGAACAAATATAAATATGTTTATTATAAAAGGATTTGTGTTTTATAAATTATTATCAGAACATCTCGCGCTAAAGCAGCTGCGGCAAAACGACGATCACGCAAAAACGGTTGCGCCAAAAAAAAAAAAAAAAGGCTTATCATGTTACGAGGTTACGAGAAGTATTTCTAATAGTTGCTTTTTATATCGCTTTTTATAGTTATATTATAGCCATTGGGAATTAATTACTCAAAGGATTTTTAAAAAAAATGCAATTTCACTCAATATAAGCTAAGCTGTTAAAAAAATATTTTGTTTACACTTATTATATTTGTTTTTGATTGAGTACTTTTATGAATTGTGCTATGTTGGATTTTGGCTCTTCTATGCGCTTCTCTAACAGATTCCCTGGCCAGCTGAACGGAGACCTCCGTAAACTTGCAGTTAACATGGTGCCCTTCCCCAAGCTTCACTTCTTTACCCCGGGGTACGCACCTCTGACCTCCAGGGGTACCCAGCCTTACAAGACCATCAGCGTGCCGGAGCTGACCGCCCAGATGTGGGACGCTAAGAATATGATGTGCGCCATCGACCCACGCAACGGGCGCTACCTGACAGCTGCAGCCATTTTTAGGGGCCGAGTGTCCACAAAGGTATTCGATACGTTCGATACTAAGATATCGATATTGTGATTAGTTCATTCTCTTAGTCATGATTACGATTACTTTTGTAAGGAATCGATACTTAAATAGTTTCCTCTATTGATGAAGCTACGATACACAAAGCAGGAGACGAAATCTCGTGAATATAAATTAGCTGCTAATCTCGCAACCTCGTTAAGTCCAGCTTCTTAAAACTCCCGCCCTTTCTTCCTCTCTCATTTTTCTCTCTCTCCCTCCCAACCTCTCTTCCTCTCCGTCTCTCCCTCTCTCTCTCTTGTAAAAAGAACACTTTATTAATGGTTGCTAAGCGATAATATATTTTTTTTTCTGTTGGGGTGGGACGGTGCGGTAGCTTAAGTCAACAAAATTCTTTACCTATCCCATAAGTCAGAGAGGGGGGAGGGGGGCAACTTGTGGGCTGACTATCCGACTTTTTGTTTTCTCGACGTTTATATCTGACACGAGACTGCTAAGATCAATGTCAAGGACACAGACATTGAAGGAAAGAAATTATTTGTAGAAACTAAACTGACAGTAAAATACAATGTAAGAAACACATCTCCACACATCTCTCAACAATTTCTCCACACATCTTTCCACACATCTTTCCACACATCTCTTCACACATCTTTCCACACATCTCTACACATCTCTCCACACATCTCTCCACACATCTTTCCACACATCTCTCCACACATCTCTCCACACATCTCTCCACACATCTCTCCACAAATCTCTCCACACATATCTCCACACATCTCTTCACACACATCTCTTCACACATCTCTTCACACATCGCCTTATCGTGGGAGCCCCACCTTTAAAGTACTTCCGTATTCAAGAATCAACTAATACATGACCGGAAGTCGGATTCCTGAATAGAATAAACACTCTAGATACAAAGCTTCTATTAACTCATTCTGTCCGTCTGTCTGTCTAGTAAATTTTTTTTTACACATTTATTTTTCCACTTCCCACTGTAGATATTTTGCAAAATTATTTATATTCCATGACAATACATGAATTTTAAAAAATCTGCTAGTTAATCGATTATTGGTAATTAATTATTTTTATTTTATGTAGAATATAGGAGTTAAATCTGACTATTTAGAGAGAAATGGCAGTGATTTTGCTGTTCTTCCACTTATATAAGCTTTTTTTTTTTAAGAAAACATTTTTTAAAATATTGTGCATGTTTCAAAGATTGATATCATTTTATTTTTCGTAAACTAGGCAAAGATTTAATAAATAGATTTACCTTTAACTACAAAGCTTAATTTGTGTGTCGTGTAATATTGGGAGAAACCATGTTCTGGGTTACGTAGTGGGTACTTGCTCTATTAATTTCTAAGTTATTTAAAGAGCTTGAAATTTTAAATGTAAAAACGGTGAAAATGAATATGAATGCTCAATGTTCTTATAGTTGTTTCCTTTCCCTTTTTAAAAAAAAAAATGAAATTCAAAAGAAATTTAACAAGAATTGGAACAGCATGTAGCGCTACGTTAACCACACGGTCCACGCCTAACCATTTTAAACCACTGTATGGCTTTCTCGTCCGGATGGCTGTGTGGTCGTGTTGTATCCACTCTGGGGTGTCGAACCGATAGTCCCGGGTTCAAACCCTGCCCGCCGCGCTGCGGAAATTTTGGGCTAGGATGTAGTAACCTTCACTTTTACAGGAACATATGAAACATTTAAAACTATAAGAAACACAGAAGACTGTCACCGATAGAAACACAGATGTGTCCCCATCTTGGAGACGGGAAACTGTTTATAAGTTAATGGTTTTATTGTAATCTCCTAACCAGAGTTTTGAGAAACTATGTACTTCAAGGATGGCTTCCTGGTCGTGTAATGTGCTCTTCAGCCTGTTGACACGATGATTTCGAGTTCAACTCCTGCTTGCTTCCATCCTCTACCATCCTCTTCCATCCTCTACCATCCTCTTCCATCCTCTACCATCCTCTTCCAACCTCTTCCATCCTCTTTCATCCTCTACCATCCTCTTCCATCCTCTACCATCCTCTTCCATCCTCTACCATCTTCCATCCTCTTCCATCCTCTTCCATCCTATTCCATCCTCTACCATCCTCTACCATCCTCTACCATCCTCTTCCATCCTCTACCATCTTCCATCCTCTTCCATCCTCTTCCAACCTCTTCCATCCTCTACCATCCTCTTCCATCCTCTACCATCTTCCATCCTCTTCCATCCTCTTCCATCCTCTACCATCCTATTCCATCCTCTACCATCCTCTACCATCCTCTTCCATCCTATTCCATCCTCTGCCATCCAGTATTTCTGAAGTTAAGAAAAAAGTAAAGTTCCCCCTTTCAGACCTTGTGGTCTATAGGGCAGATGATGTAAAAGTCATCTGTTTCTGTGGCCTACGGTTAACCAGGGTGTCATGTGGCCAGCACAACGACCAACCGCCTTTACTTTTCCACAACTAATGTCAGGTTCCCATTAGAGCTGGGTGGACTCAGAGGCGCCCGAAGATCCCGAAATTAAAAATCCCAGTCTTCACCAGGATTCGAACCCCGGACCCTGGTTCGGAAGTCAAGCGCTTTAATGCTCAGCTACCGCGCCTCCATTTCTGAAATAGCATACGAAATTTGCAAATCAAAAATAATGTTATTTAGCTCGATAAACATTAAAGTTGAAAAAATATTGTTGTATCCCCTCTAGTTAACTCTTACCATCTCAATTAATAGAGGAGTGGATGCACTTGACTTGTTGAACGACCCCTCCCTCTCCACATTCCATTCTTTTTCTAATGAATATATGCAATACGTTAGTGTTATGGAGTGTGTGTGTGTTTGTGTGTTTCTATGTTGACGTTGTGAAGAAGTAAGCGATTGGTTCTGAATGATGCAACATAGGTGGCGTTGTCGTCAGCGGTCTTAGTTAGGAGAGACGACTCCAGAACGCCAGACTGAAAAGAAGTGTTTTTGTATTGAGTTAGATTTTGTTTAAAAATACCAATTTATATTACTACTGAAATCTACTGGATCTATATTGATTGCATTTCATCACAACTTGATTTTGTCTATATTTTAATATAAAAGTTCTATTTAGTCTTTATCTCAAGGAAAATATTTAAGCCATTTCAAGTTTTACAATTTAAAATATAATACGCCTAAAGCGGTTTCGTTTAGTGCTAGAGCTCTTCAATTGTGAACAACAATAAGTGTACTCAAATCGTTTTGTTCTCGTCTGCCTAAACAGGAAGTGGAGGAACAGATGCTGAACATTCAGGTCAAGAATAGCCCTTACTTCATTGAGTGGATGCCCAACAACGTCAAGACAATCATGTGCGACATTCCGCCCCGGGGGATGCGACTGGCCGCCACTTTCATCGGCAACACCACTTCCATACAGGAGATCTTCCGGCGCCTGGTGCACCAGTTCTCAGTTCTGCTAAATAGAAAAGCTTTTTTACACTGGTCAGTGCATACGTACTTCTTTAATTTTTTACACTGGCCAGTGCATGCGTACTTCTTTTATTTTTTACACTGGTCAGTGCATCATACTTCTTGTATTTTTTACACTGGTCAGTGCATGCGTACTTCTTTTATTTTTTACACTGGTCAGTGCATGCGTATTTCTTTTATTTTTTACACTGGTCAGTGCATGTGTACTTCTTTTATTTTTTACACTGGTTAGTGCATGCGTACTTCTTTTATTTTTATACTGGTCAGTGCATGCGTACTTCTTTTATTTTTTACACTGGTCAGTGCATGCGTACTTCTTTTATTTCTTACACTGGTCAGTGCATGCGTACTTTTATTTTTTACACTGGCCAGTGCATGCGTACTTTTATTTTTTACACTGGTCAGTGCATATGTACTTCTTTTATTTTTTACACTGGTCAGTGCATCATACTTCTTGTATTTTTTACACTGGTCAGTGCATGCATACTTCTTTTATTTTTTACACTGGTCAGTGCATGCGTATTTCTTTTATTTTTTACACTGGTCAGTGCATACGTACTTCTTTTATTTTGTACACTGGTCAGTGCATACATACTTTTATTTTTTACACATTCTTAATGGATGTAAGCCTATGTGTAATAAGAATAATAATATTAATAATCTTTATTATCCATAAGAAAATTTGTCTTACAATTAGTGCATTACAACAAACAAAAGAATTTCGATATATTACGAATATATAACCAGTCATAGAAATCTGTAAAAAGGTTTTATAATGCTTGAACCACACATTGATGGAAAATATATTCAAACAGCCACACACCATATCAATGTTGTGAACATATTCAAACCAGGTCACACACAAACATTAATCTGACGTTCACTGCATACAATAAACAGACACTGTAAGTACTAAACAGCTTATAGAGCTACTATTTCTCTTACTAACTAATTAATTTTTTTTTTTAAATTACCCTGTCCCATCCACAAAACTCCCCACACCCTGCGAAAAAAATCCTGGTTAAGTGAATGCATAAATCTATTAGACTTTATAATATTCTAATGATAGGCCTATAGATCTAGACTTTGAAACAAATCCTAATTAAATACTCAGAAAGATACAAAGATAAATGCAAATTTCTTATTCCATATTCTTGACATTAAAGTTCTAGTTATCACTGCAATTCTATATTGAAGTTTTGAAAGACGGAGTATACTTCCTTTTTTAACGAGTAAACTGGTAAAAAAAAAAAAGAGGAGCTCTTCAATAATGTGAAGGGGCGGGACGTCAATACCAGGCTGAGTATACTGGGGTGCTGCAGGTGGTCACTACCATCAGAAATGGGATGGACCTGAGAGTGATGACGCAGAAAGAGTCACCAGACGTCCAGAGGGGCTCGGATATCTCGTGAGAACTGGGCGAGATCTCTTAACTCTCTTACTGCAGGTAGATCTGACCGAGAGGAACAGCAAGTCTAGGGCAGCTTAACACAGGAACCCCCCGATGCAAGCAAGAAAAGCTGGATAGGGATATGTTGATTGTCTGTTTTAGAGAGAGAGAGAGGAAGAGAGAAAAGCGGGGAAGAGAGAGGAGAGAGGAGAATGAGAGGAGAAAGATAAGGGAGAGAGAGAGGAGAGAGCGAGAGGAAGAGAGAGAGAGGAGAGAGAGAGAGGAGAGAGGAAGAGAGAAAGAGGAGAGAGCGATGGGAAAAGAAAGAGAGGAGAGAGAGAGAGGAAGAGAGAGAGAGGAGAGAGAGAGGAAGAAAGAGAGAGAGGAGAGAGAGAGGAAGAGAGAGAGAGAGAGGAGAGAGAGAGGAAGAAAGAGAGAGCGGAGAGAGAGGAAGAGAGAGAGAGGAGAGAGGAAGAGAGAGAGAGGGGAAGAGAGAGGGGGGGGGAAGAGAGAGAGGAGAGAGAGGGGTAGAGAGAGAGAGGAGAGAGAGAAAGGATAGACAGAGAGGAAGAGAGAGAGGAAGAGAGAGAGACAGATGAGTGAGGGGAAGAGAGAGAGAGGAAGAGAGAGAGTAAGAGAGAGGGAGAGGGGAAGAGAGAGAGGAGAGAGAGGAAGAGAGAGAGAGGAAGAGAGAGGGAGAGGGAAAGAGAGAGAAAGAGGAGAGAGAGAGGAAGAGAGAGAGACAGAGGACTGAGGGGAAGAGAGAGAGGAGAGTGATAGAGAGAGGAAGAGAGAGAGGTAGAGAAGGAGTGAGAGAGAAGAGAGTGGAAGATATAGAGAGGAGAGAGAGAGAGGAGAGAGGGAGGAGAGAGGGAGAGAGAGAGAAAGGAGAGTGAGAGAGTGAGTAAGAGAGACACACAGAGAGAGGGGGAAGGGAGAGGGGCAAAGAAGGTGTGAGAGTGAGAGAGGAAATATTTATCCATCAATTGTCTATCGAATGTTTCATTCTATGAGTATGTTGACTTTGTCTTAAGTTTTATTGCAAGAGTTTTATGTTGATGTGCTGTAAATCTTGACCGCATGAACTATTTAGACTGGAGTTTTACGTTGATACATTGCGTGACGCTTCAACCTTCCCGGCATCCCAAGAATCCCCCCCTCTCCTCCTCTAAAACTCTCACTATCCATTCTGTTCTCTCTCTGTCTCTAGGTCAACTATTTAAACACATGTTCTCCAGACTCCTGATGTAGCTAAGTAGCTATATATCTGCAAGACATTCTTTTACACTATTAATTCTACATTTCCATCAAGTATCATGATATATATATATATATATATATACATTTATTCCCAACTGTATGCAGCGACTATTGAGATAAGATTTTCGTTTTTAATCATTCAAGGACACTCTTGAAAAAAAATAAAAAAAAAAATGAAAAGGGAGATAATTTTCCAACAGATGTCTTCAGCTAGAGTTACAGTTCTGTTTTCCTTTCTATGCATTCCCTCCCCCCCCCCCAACTCTCTTGTGAATGAATGGCATCGTAGATATTTTTCTCCTAACCTACATGAGAAAGTGTGTATTCCAAAATATCAAAATTTTGGTTTTGGTCGTATTTTTTTTTTTAAAACTAAACCGAACATCAAAATAAAGATAAAGTTTGCTGTAATAATAGTTTAACATACAAAAAATATATAGGTCAGTGAGGCACATCTAAATTAAGAATGTAAGAAAACAACAAGATAAGAATAAATAAAAATATAAAAAAAAAAAAACACCACAAAGCTTATATTAGATGTAATTGTATCCATTAGTTTGGATCAGTCATGTAATTAAATATGTGATAGATCAAGACTAACAATTAATAAATCTGCGCGATTACAAATATTTTTGTCAATTTTTTTTTTTTTTTTGGTAAGCGCAGCTACATGCTTTCAGCTTTCCCAATACACTATGATCCTATCACTTACCACTTACCACTTACCACCTATCAATTACCACCTATCACTTATCACTTACCACCTACCACTTATCACTTACCACCTATCACTTACCTCCTATCACTTACCGTCTATAACTTACCACTTATCACTTATCACCTATCACTTACCACTTATCACTTACCACTTATCACTTTCCACTTATCACTTACCATCTACCACTTATCACTTATCGCTTACCACTCATCACTTATCACTTATCGCTTACCACTTATCACTTACCATCTACCACTTATCACTTATCACTTATCGCTTACCACTTATCACTTACCATCTACCACTTATCACTTATCGCTTACCACTTATCACTTATCACTTATCGCTTACCACTTATCACTTACCATCTACCACTTATCACTTATCGCTTACCACTTATCACTTATCGCTTACCACTTATCACTTACCATCTACCACTTATCACTTATCACTTATCGCTTACCACTTATCACTTACCATCTACCACTTATCACTTATCACTTACCACTTACCACTTATCACTTACCACTTATCACTTATCATCTACCACTTATCACTTATCACTTATCGCTTACCAGTTATCACTTACCACTTACCACTTATCACTTATCACTTACCATCTACCACTTATCACTTATCACTTATCGCTTACCACTTATCACTTACCATCTACCACTTATCACTTATCACTTACCACTTATCACTTACCACTTATCACTTATCACTTACCATCTACCACTTATCACTTATCACTTATCGCTTACCAGTTATCACTTACCACTTACCACTTGCCTGGACCAGTTGGGAAAGGAAAGGAGAAAAAGAAAGGATATTGGAATGAATGCTACCGTGATCGCTTTTTTTTTTTTGAATACATAAAAAAAATGTTCTACTTGAATTAGAACTCATGATTCAAGCCTCCTCAAGGGGACTAATTCAACTTGTACTGTCAAGTACGATTTCTTTCCACTGTTCGATACCAAACAAAAATAATTAATTACCTATAGCTTATTAACTACTTGGTTAATTTTTTATAATAGGTTCCTGTTTTGTCAAGTAAAGAAATAATTTTGCAAAATTTCAAGATTGGGTGATGGAGAAATAACGTGTGCAAACGTTTTACAAGACAGACAGAAAAACAGACAGACTGAGTTGAAATAAGTTTTATAAAAAATGTCATGTGTTTGGCCGTTTTTGCTCTTAAGCCTAGGTAAAAAAAAATCTCCCTATACCCTTATGTGCGACCCATGATCTAATGATTTTATAGTTTAATTTATATTAAATAGATAACAAATTAGTATCAAATATAATAATAATAATAATAATAATTAAAGATACCTTCAAGGCCCTTAACATTTCAGGAAACATTATCGCTGCCTGTCAGAGGGCGGTACTGCTGCAAATCTGCCACATCACCAGATAATTCCTTAGTGGAAACTGATAAAGGGACTTCGATGAATTTTGTTTCCCTTTAACGAAACTCGACCCTGGCATCGCCCGAGAATACTCATTCGTTTCAAACATATTAGTAATAATAAGGCTTGTCTTCGAGTCCGAAGGTTAACGAGGAATACAGTATTCCCCGTGCCCCGTGGATACTTTGCCACACCCAACACAGACATAACCCTTTTCTCCTGGTGGTCGGGCAGACAGACAGACAGACAGAGTGAGTTGATGTAAGCTTTGTAACTAGTGTATGCATATGAAATTAAATACCGCGACACCACTTCTTGGAAATTTGATTGTTCTTGATTGGTCATCCCCCGCGAACAGAGGAACAATGTATTTTAAAAAAGGGTTTTATTACCATCATCATTTGGCCATTGTCTTTCGACCTGGGAGTGATGTGACGATATGCTCACTAAGAATGTTCCAGACTCTTGTAACCCACGGACACCTTGACCAATAGAAACCAAATTGGATATTGTATTCTGTGACTGAGTGGTCAAGCGCTTGGCTCTCAATGAAGACTTGGATTTTTTTTAATTTTGTGATTTTTAAGACGCTCCTGAGTTCACCCTTACCGCCCTCCCCCCCCCCCCACCCCCGGGTCCGCCAGTGTATGGGAGGTCA
Organism: Biomphalaria glabrata; assembly: GCF_947242115.1. Classification (NCBI taxonomy): domain Eukaryota; kingdom Metazoa; phylum Mollusca; class Gastropoda; family Planorbidae; genus Biomphalaria; species Biomphalaria glabrata. The sequence goes on along the minus strand of NC_074711.1, from coordinate 3,970,691 downwards.
TTGTTGTGATGTATATTGCAGGTATATGTAGGAAACTAACTGCTACGATGTTTTATTGCAGGTATTTGGGAGAAGGCATGGAAGAGTCAGAGTTTGTTGACGCCAGAGAGGGAGTGATGGATCTGGTCTCTGAGTACCAGCAGTACCAGGAGGTGCCCACTAGCGAGGGCATGGACTATCTGGACGGTTATCAGCCCGCAATTCCCGACAACCCAACAAGGAAGCACAGTTATCTCACCATGAAGCGAATAGGGAAAACTTTGTAGTTGTAATCAGAAGATCTGGTACAATGTACAGCTCAATAGAACTAGATCTGGTACAATCTACAGCTCAATAGAACTAGATCTGGTACAGTGTACAGCTCAATAGAACTCGATCCGGCAAAATCTACATCTCAATAGAACTAGATCTGATACAATGTACATCTCAATAGAACTAGATCTGATACAATGTACATCTCAATAGAAATAGATCTGGTACAATGTACAGCTCAATAGAACTAGATCTGGTACAGTGTACAGCTAAATAGAACTAGATCTAGCACAATCTACAGCTCAATAGAACTAGATCTGGCACAATCTACAGCTCAATAGAACTAGATCTGGCACAATCTACAGCTCAATAGAACTAGATCTGGCACAATCTACAGCTCAATAGAACTAAATCGGCTACAATCTACATCTCAATAGACCTAAATTTGGTACAATGTAGGCCTAAAGCTAAATAGAACTAGATCTGGTACAATCTTTATCTAAATAGAACTAGAACTGGCACAATCTACAGCTCAATAGAACTAGATCTGGTACAATCTCAAAAGAGCTAGATTAGGTACAATGTAGGCCTACAGCTCAATAGAACTAGATCTGGTACAATCTACATCTCAATAGACCTAAATTTGGTACAATGTAGGCCTAAAGCTAAATAGAACTAGATCTGGCCTGTACGCAGCTCAGTGCAAATGACTTAACTTGTTTGGTCTTTTTTTTTTAAATACCTTTCTCATAACTCTTTAAAATCGTGTGGTTTCACTACGGTCCTTATTTCATAAGGGCTTTTTGGCCAGGCGGTTTGACAAGAGCCTTTTGAATAACAACAACAACACAACACGCTATTAGTATAAACAAATCCTTTATTCCCTATTTCGGATTTTTTTAAAATATCTGTTAAATATCAGTGATTGCTTTTATAGTTTAAACATGCAGGTAGAGTTCATTGTAAGAGATTTATAACTGTTAACTGGTAGATTGATGCTTCACTGGCATTTGTTGTATACACGCTGCTTATTTTAAAACTTAGTCAAAATCTTGATCAATAAATGACGTTAATATAAAGATGACGAAACAATTAAAGAATACACACAAAATACTGACGGAAAACGAAAAACGAAATACAAAATTTGTCATTCTACCAAACGAGTTTCAACTTTTTTGTGGTTAATATTTTTTTGGTTCTTAATTCTAGCTTTGGAGAAAGAAGGTCAAAAGATAGTGTGTGGTGCCGCAACGGTTCAACAGACTATAATAATAGAATATGCATCCTCTGTTTTGGGACCCCTCAACGCTAGAAAAAAAAATTAAGAAAATTTCCAGACACAAAATTAGAGCAGTGAGATTTATAACAAACGAATATTCCCTTTTGACTAGAGTAGCACCTTTAGTAATAATAATAAATTTAGAAACCCTTCAGGACAGAAGACTCAAAATTAAAGTAGCTTCTATGCATAAAACATTAAACCAAAATCTTCAAATACAAGAACAAAACCTAATAAAATACTCAGAAAGACACAAAGATAGAGGAACATTCAAATTTATACAAACGCTTATCTTCCTATGTGCTATTAAAGCACGGTATGGGAAAACCAATGACTTGACATAATTTAAGTCATCAGTTAACATGCCTGACTAGACTTAGGAACACACATAGGACGAAATCATCTTTTTTTTTAAGTAACGTCTGTATTTTATAACATTAGATAAGACTAAGTGAATGTCCTCCATTATCCTTCGCTCAAAAATATAAACGAAATGTCTTAGGACCACGTGATCCACGAATCGCTGGAGCTGGTAAGAAAAATACAAAAGGATATATAGAAGGAATAGTATTTGGATGTAGAATATAGTGCGTTGAGAAACACTGAACACATCAGAATAAACTAAACTATGGGAACAACTCTGATATGTTTGAAGTAATTTGAATAATTCTTGAGAAAATGTGCAAAGAAATGTTTAGTTTTGACTTGAAACCTCGCATTGCAGGAGCTGGAAAATAGAGCATCAAGAAATATTTAAGTATTTGTTGTATGGCCTTTTAGTACTGCTTCTGTATTGTTATTTCTGCTACAACAAACAATAACACAAAACACATTGAATCATTTCAACGACTTAGATGTGGTAGAAGTAATCTGAATAATTCTTTTAAATTGTGTTAAGAAATGTTTTGTTTATTACAAATATAGGGAACAGTCTCCAAACATCAACATGTTAGAACAGTACATTTTATGCTCCTCTAGAATGAAATGTCAATTTTATATACTTTAAGTTTAAAATATTTTTATACCTTAATATTCTCTATTGATATAAATCTTAATTAAACAAATCTACTGTTATGTTGAAGAAAAAAAGCCCATAGATCTATGTTTTTCCTAATAGATGATTCATCTCCGAGAAATCAGCCTCGTGTTAATACCTTAATAGTCGTATGGTTGTTCAGCCTTAATATCAGGAACGTTCTCGCATGGCCGGCACATACACTTGAAAGGGTATGCTAAATTGACCCGCCTCACCGTCGCCTGACCCTTATTTTTGGCTGGGCATTCCAGGTCGAACTTTTTGATTCTATACTGTAGAGGCATGCAGCAGGTGCATTTGTCCACGTAGTACAGACTGTCCACCCTCCACTCAGGCACTGATCTTGATGGACAGGAGCCGTGGCAGCGTGTGATCACAACAGACTTGGGGATACATCCGGGTACAGCCAAGACACTTGTCTCCAGTCTGAAAGAGCAAGACTTAGATCCTTGAACGAACTTCGCCATGACTCCTTCCAAAGAATCTAGTGCGCTTTTTTTCTTATTGTTGTCAGCGCCGGAAGTAAAGTCTGGCTTCACCTTTGCCCTTTTCAACTTTGAACTACTTACCAGCTCTGACCAATCGTTACTGGTTGGCTTCTCTTTATTCATTTTAGTCTGCTGTTGTTCAGCAGACGTCAGGGACTCTAGGAAGAGCTCAGCAGAAGTGTGAGCGTTTTTAAAAGGATTAAATATTTCTTCTCTGTTGGTTGGGTCGAGGTATATCTGTACATTCAGAGAATTAGATCCCACGTCGTCTTTGGAAATGTTGTCCATTAATTTCTCGGCATTAATTAACCATACGTTTAGCTCGGTTAGAGAGTGGACTCCGTTAGACCAATTTGTAAAGCGTTTAGCTCTATTTAGCGTTGTGTTTGGGTGTTTAGGCTTTACGTTTTCGTAATCTTTGTAGCCCGGATGAGAAGGAATTGTGAAATAGCGTTGAAGATATTGGGCCAAGGGAGATGACTTACTCAACAGTTCTTTACGCCAACTGCGTTGATTTTTCCTTAAGAGTGAACACAATTTATTTATCAGATTGTGTCCCTTGTTCTCATGACATGGCATACTGAATGGGTTTGGTAAAGCGGCCTTGAGGATGGCACAACAAGCAGATTCGTTTGTTTCTTGTGGAGAAAAAATAACCGATCGAATGTTCTGGAACTGGAATTCACTTCCAGGAGTTTCATCAGTAGAACAGCACATCTCTAAATGCTTAGCAAACAGACTTGGATTTAAGAGGTCCTTCTTCATCACCCCTTCGAAGGCGCTTCCTGCTTTTTTAGCATTTCGCCTATTTTCTTCAGCCGTTGAAGAGTTCATAGGATGTGACGTCAATTCACCAAACGATGGCGAAGATCTCCAGACGACTTTCACGTCATTGTGGAGTTGGGCAGAGATCACGTGACATATTGTCTGTGCAGTGAAAAAGAGGGTCCAAAAGATGTGTAGCCCCGACGATATTGAGAACATTCTGGAATAAAGAGTTATCTTATCTTATATATTATAGAGTTATCATTTAAAAAAAACTCCAGTTCTTACTATTAAAACAATTTTAATAATAAAATGACTAATAAAAAAACACAAAAGTTTGTCACAACCAGGGAAGCTAATGGAAATGAGCTCCCATTGTCTATAAAATACCTCTAAACGGCATGTGCCTCAAGCAGCTCCTGGTCTGCTTGTTTGGCTTTGCCAGTATATGATGCCATTCAGGTCACGCGATAATATGAAAAACTACTTATTAATTGTTGTTTTAAATTATGTTCCACTTGTATGCATAGTAAATAGATTTTTTCTCTTTGAAAAAAAATAGCAACCATTTTTTGTAAATGTAGCTGTTAATATGTCAGAACATACATAACTTAGCAATACATTTGTAAAAAATATTTATTTTTTTTACAAAAAATCTAAAACCGTTTGCATAAATGTGTTAAAATTATGGAGAATAGTCATCTCTCTTACTAAATAGCCTCCTGTGTTTGTTACTATTAATAGTCAATAGTTGTAAAAATGGTGTATTTTTATGAAAAAAAAAAACTGCTTGCCTAGTTGATTTTAAAACTAAATGTTTCACTTTCAGAAAAGAAAAAAGTATCCGTTGCATCAGAACTTTGAAAGGTCTAAAGTATCATGATGTCGGATTTTCAATATCTTTTCTAGTTTACGAGATCTAAACGGGACGGACGGACGGACAGACATTCCACAAAAAACTAATATCGTCTTTTCCCCTTTCGGGGCCGCTAATAAGTATCGATGCAAGAGACTCAGCTCAGAGTTAATATATTCCATTACTGTGTATTTATGATCTTGTTGTAATTTAAACATAAATCCTACCTGTCTTGTAGCATTGCTGGCGTAAATAAATTTTTACATGCGATTATATATTCTATCCCTTCTATTTTCACTATTTCTTTCAATGTCTTACCTTATACAGAGCCCATCACTTGTTGCCATTATGGTATGGATAATTTCAGGAACAGTAACTCCGTATTTGAGTTCTATAATTATGCAGAGATTTAAGGTTCTTCGATTCATTTATAACCATTTCTTTAAATAAATAAATTTAAAAAAAAAGCAATTATAATAAAAAAAAACTTGAGACATGGTGCTCACAGGGGGCGCAGTCGTGTGGGAGGTCAGACGACTTCAACATTTTTTTTTTCCTTTTATTAAAATTCTTAACATCAAATAGAAAAGAAAAAAAAAAAAGAACGATAATCCGATTGACATGTTCAAAACAAAGGGACATAATTCGCACCAGGTACTAGTTGTCATAATGCCAAAAATAGAATTCGTGTTGCAGAAAATTATTCGTTCTACAGATACTTGAGACGCGGCATAATGGCCAGCTTGGGGTCAGCTCTTTTCAATGCAACAAAACAAGTTATAAGGTCAATGAATTTTAGCCTCAAAAGCTTTAACGAAATGCTCGTTTTTTAAAGTAAGCGAAACCTAAGCGCTTAGGTATTGTTTTCCTAATATTATGGCGCGAAGAAGCTTCTACATTAAAATGGTAACGCATTAGGGCAGCTTGTATGTTATGTGCTGTCCAACTCTAACACTACTTCACTTAAGTTCGAAAATAGCCAAGGGATATCACAATCTGTGTATATAATTCTCTACGTCACCCAACCATGCGGGACACGCCGACTCTCTAACCCTCGATGAAAAAGTCATGGAAAGATAGCTCTATTATTTCTGAAAGTCGGCCTAGAGTTACCCCACGTAACTTTCGCGGCGACAGAGAGCGCGGCTCAGAAAAAAATTAGGGGGGGGGGGGAGAACAAGTAGTGTTCTCTGCAGGGCCGGCCTTAGGCCACTGCAACCTATGCGGCCGCAGTGGGCCCCGCGCTTTCATAGGCCCCGCGCGATGCGAATTCTAGGTGTAAATTATTATATTAAACCATTTTAACTTAATATTAAAGGGTTCTTGGAATTCTTCTGAAATTATCAAATATAAGAAAAAGTCATGAAAATCTCCTGAAATGATTAAAATCTTCTGAAAACTGATGCAAATCTCCTTAAAACAGACAAAATTGTCATTATGGGGTGTCATTCAATATGGAAAACGCCATTCTTACTCGCGATTAAAAAAAAACAAAAATGGCATTGTCAGCTTTCATTTAATAAAAATGTAATAATAAGCCGAATTTTAACCAAAACAAGAAGTTCTAATACTTAATTTACTTTAATAGTCACTGGCATACAAATATAGATATAGAAAAAAAAACACGATATTTTGCTAGTTGATAGTAAATCTAAAAGGCTGATCTGATTGTTTATCGGCTTTTTGTGAAAAAACTACTATCTACTGTAGATGGCTCGTAAAGTTAATTTTTGAAAGTGATTTTGTACTTAGTAAACTATAAATAAAATGCAAAGACGAATGTATTTTCTAATACAAAGTCTTAATTTTCACTTATTTATACTTATCGCAACCCAAATTAGGCCCCACAAAATCCGTTTCGCATAGGGCCCCGCAACCTGTAGGACCGGCCCTGGTTCTCTGTATATATTAATTTCTACGAAGTGTTCACCGGTCACTAAATAGCGGCTGTGTGTGTGTGTGTGTGTGTGTGAGCAAAGTTAATTATTTTGTAAGGTGTTTTCACGGCTCACCGACAGACTTGACAGAGTACAGACAAAGGGTAGGAATAGTGTGACACTTAGCTGTATAGTTTGTTGGACGAATTGATACCCGTAGGACGGGACAGACACGGACGATTTAGTAGCGTTAGTTTAGGCTTGGGTTAGGGTCTCTGCCTATATAGAGTAGAGTTTTGGGGCAGTCGGGACACAGCGCCATGTAGTGTTAGCAGGGGCGTGTGTCGTGAGCTAGGCGTTTTCTGGTGAATGACACATACAGACATTGGGAGCAAGTCGCCGAGTCTGGCTCGCGATCTTGGCTCCAAGAGGTGTGAGTTGTTTGCCAGAGACAACATGTAGGAACTAATTCTAAGGGGCCAGGGTAAGAACACATGTTTTTATTAGTTACATATCTAGCATAAGATGATAGTCGATTATGAATAAATAGAATGGCGCTTTAGCGAGTTGTTAGCGATATTTTGGTTATTTGTTTATTTAGAGTGACAGTCTCAGTCAGAGTTATAGTCAATGTCAGTCACAGTCCGAGGCGGTAGATGACAATCTGGGTGGCAGTCTTGAGTATGTGACAGTCTAAGCGTAGAGACACAGAATAGATGCTAGCGACAGTGGCGAAGACCAGTCAGCAAGACATGCAGTGATTGGCATCAGATGACATGGACAGCGGTACTGAACTCTAACACAGTCAGCGGCACTGGGTCCAGTGCATGGAGGAAGGAGTAGCCTTGGTGGTCTTATTGGCATGGGTGAATAATTGCTGTGTTGTTGATTATGTCTTATTGTTTATTATGTTAACAAATACCATTGGTCTATTAGTATATACAGTATTGCCCGGGCATGCTACCCTGCCTCATAGTGGCGCCCGGGTGGAAACGATCGTTGGAGGAAACGATTAGGCTAAAGGGTAGCAAAACAAGACTTCCGTGGGGGTGCCTAAGGGGGTGCGAGAGCATCCTCATTGCATTGTACGGAGTTGTAAAAAGGCTCCCAGAACCTTGTCACAATCCAGGCGCTGTTCCTCAAGGGGCCGTTACATAAATGGCGTGTCCAGCACAGTTAGCCTGGTATAGAAAGGGAAAATGGCGGAGGTCTTAGTGTACGCGGTCTCTTGCCACGAGTCTGGCCCACCCCCCGTCAGACAGAACTGTGTACACTGTTCTCATTCAGGTCGGTGAGAGGGAGCTCTTGTTCACTATTGCTGGTCTAGAGTTCCAAGAGCCGAAGCCTCAACTCTACCTGACAGATTGAGAAAATGAAGCCTCGTGTCTATGTTATTATTTTATGTTATTAATCTATGTTTGCAGTCAATCAACCATTACATATATTACATGATTTTAAAGTGACCATCGATGCCCTATTTAGGATATAAAATATTAGTTTTACTTAGAGAGTTTGAGTTTATGAGTATACATTGTGGTCATTGATGTTGTGACATTGTTGTCATTAGTTAAATGTATATATACTCAGGGTACTCTAATAATTATGCAGACAAAGTAATTACACGGACCAAGAGTAAGAATCATCACTGGACGAAAAGAGCCAATGTGATACTACTGGTACATAAAGTAAAATAAGGTAAAATGAGATTGTGACGAGGGGAAGGGGGGGGGGGTGCAACGGGTCGTACACAGCAGCGTATGCTACGCCGCGGGTCGGCTATAGCTTGTTAACAATAATATACTTAATCAAAACTGATGAAGAATTCAACTGGTGTTTATTTACAGATGGGGGTGATCGTCTTGTCGTTCCATCCGTCGTTTGCTTAGCGGTCTATCAATATCCTTCTTTCTATCAGCCCTCTACATATTATTCCCCTTTCACGTACCCGTGATCTGCAACGCCATTCGTCTGTCTGATTACGTCACGACTTTTGTTGTCGCTAAAAACAATGGACAATATATTTATTTACAGTATGAACATACTCTTTAAGCAAAACTAGGTCACCGCAGTAGTGCTAAGACGCATTCTGCTTATTATAGCATAACTTAAAATCTTTCATAGCCACAAAAAAAATTTAAAATTCAGTCCTATATATATGCATTACGTGAAATCTTGTTGGTGTAACAAATAATGAATAAGAATTGAGATAGAGGATAAATAATAAAAGACTGTTCACATTTTAAATAAGGTCCTGGTTTTTTAACCTGAGAGGGCCGGGCCTCGTTTGGTAAGGCCAAAGAGTGATTTATTGAAAGCTAACTGAGCATGGTGGCTGATTGATACAACGCTTAATTTTTGAACCGAGATCTCGAGTTTGAATCGCGCTGAAAGGGGACATTTTGAACTTCGGACTTTTTTGTCCACTTCATTGTGATAGGTACCTGACATATCACAGGGAACAAAATGCGGTTCTTTGTTCTGGCCACATGACACCCTCGTCTCGGCTGTGGAAACAAATGAGGTTTACACCAGCTGCCTGAAAGGGGTAGGCCCACATTTACCTACCTGAGGTCTTTTAATTCAGTAAATAAATGTTAACCTTTAGCATAGGCAAACTTCTTCTTCTTACTTAAGCTAAAGGTAAATCTTCGTTTCCTTGTAAAGTGGACTCGTCAAGACTAATAGAATATTTAAATTTCTACCTACGAATTAAGCCATTACGTCAATCCTGTTCTGCAGTGTTTCCCAAACATTTTTCGTTAACGGAACACTTCTGACATTGTGAGTATTTAGCGAAACACTTTGCTTATATTTTAGAGAGATTCATTCACGTGGAGGCCTACTAATTAATTATTCCAGTTGTTCCTGCAACACCTTTAAGGCCTCGCCAAACAGTAAGATTCCGCGGAACACAGTTTAGGGAGACACTGCCGTACTGTAGTTTGCTCAGTGAAAATTGGTATTGTGTGAAACAATGCTATTTCATCAGTAGTTTCCCTTTCTGGACTTTGCAATCAATTAAAGAGAAACTCCGATGGTTTTAACAATTTTTATATAATATGTGTTTTGAGTTACAGATAATGAATATGTTATTCTTTTTTTTAATTTGCAATAGTAACTTAGTAATTGATGTTTTTGTGATGTAATTTTCCTGCGCATCCAAAACGATAAGATTTTCACTGAGTTTCTGTGTGACGTCACACTAACCTATTAATTTAATCTATTGACTTGTTGTATCACTGGAGACCATGCAGTAAAGTTTACATTCTCGTAAAAGGAATATATCTTCGTCTATGCAGTTAGATCTATATCTTGTAAGCAAAGAAACAAATGCGCGTTGAAAGTAAATTTACATGCTTGACTAACCACGGCAGTCTGTATTTTCTCGCCAGACCACTCAACACACAACAAACACTATCGCTTGGTTGTCTTGTCATGACCGACTACACGTAGTCTCGACTAGCCTTACACTGACCAGTTTGTTAGAATCAGTCAGACACACGATCTATTGACTTTTTAGGACAGGGAGGGGATTAGATGAAAATGTTACTTTTTTCTCGAATTGGTTATCCTAAAGCTTTTAGATCTCTCTCTCTATATATAACTACCATAGCTCTGGACTACGCTGTCACTAAGCCTAACAGCCAAACAGCTACTGTAAGAAGGAAGCGATACGATTGATTCCGATTGGTTAAATCTAGTTTCTCTTTCAGTATTGTTGAGGGAAGTGACGTTTGACTGAGCTAAAAGCAAATTTTTTTTTTGAGAAATCAAAAATTTACAGACTAATTTATTAAATATAAATGTTTGTAAGCATTTAAATAAAAAAATGGTAAAATGTTTACTAGTACAACTTTTTACGCAGAATTCAAATATGTCAATAATTCAAGTTTGAAAAACCATCGGAGTTTCCCTTTATGAGACGTTCTAACAAAAAGGCCAGCTCGCTTAGAAACTAAACCCTAGGTTTAGAAAAAAACAAGGTTACAAAAGACAGTTTGTGTGGTAACACAAACTCAAAATCGGCCCCCGAAGTGGTCCACCCAGGCAGGTTTAAATATTTTCAGAAAGAACATCCGAATGAAATTATATCAAAGACAAATGAGAGATAAGAATTGAGAAAGAAGGTTAACAGATCTTGTGTAGTGCTCCAACGGTCCCGCAGATCAAAGGATAGGTGAAAGTGAATGTAAAGTTAGATGTGAACCTGGCCTAACTAGTTCCCCTTTCAGACCTTATGGTCTATAGGGCAGATGATGTAAAGTTCATCTGTTTTTGTGGTCTACGGTTAACATGTGTCATGTAACTTTTCCCCAACTAATTAGAGCTGAGTGGACTCAGAGTCGCCCAAAGATTCCAAAAGTGAAAATCCCAGTCTTCACCAGGATTCGAACCCAAGACCCACGGTTCGAAAGCCAAGCGTTTTACCGCTCAGCCACCGCGACTCCCCTGGCCTAACTGATGTCTTACAATTGATCTAATTGTTTTGAAAAGGCTCAACCTCTTACTTTATTTTTTTTTCATTGCATGAAGAGTTTATTTCAATTAACAGTACAAAACAACCTCTTACTTTTTTTTTTTTTTTTTTTTTTTTTTTTTTTTTTAAAAAAGGAAACCTCAGAATTTGCGCTATTCAGTTTTAGCTTTTATCATCATAGGAATCCTTGGGCTTTATGCCTCTTTTCTTTGCCTCTTTTTTGGGCTTTATATGCCTCTTTTATGGGCCATCTTGCCTCTTTTGTGGGCTTTTTTTTTTTTTTTTTTTTTTAATATGTTTTTATTTGTAAGTTACCATAATTCACAAGTATTAAATCATAAACAATTGAAAAGTGATTAACCTAAAAATATAATAACAGTAATAGAAATATTATTTAATATCAAAGACATACTACCTAACCAATGAACCCCCTACTTACAACATTTGTCAGATTTGAATATATTTTTAATAAAAAAAAAAAAAAAAAAAAAAAAAAAAAAAAAAAGTTTATAAGATTACTATTCGTTTTAATCTAGGTCTAACTTGTAATGCATACTAATTAGCTTTTTTCTCTTTAAAAAAATGCTTGCATAACTGATTTTAAAAATTAGATTTTTCGCTTTCAGAAAAAAAAGTAGCCGTTGCATCAGAACTTTGAATGGTCTAAAATATTGTGATGTCGGATTTTCAATATCTTTTCTAGTTTACGAGATCTAAACGGGACGGACGGACAGACGGACAGACATTTCGCACAAAACTAATAGCGTCTTTTCTCCTTTCGGGGGCTGCTAAAAATCGTAGTGACCATAAAAAACTAACGTCACAGATCACAACTTTTATTTTTACATTAAACCTGGCAGTGTTGTTCAGGTACACCCAAATCAATATTTATTTCACACTAAACCCTTGTGTGAAGGATACCTGGGATCCCTGGGGAACTTTCGGAACAACTGATCTAGATTCGCGAACTACTTTTCTTTAAAAAAAAAAAAAATTTCATTCATCCTTGTACTGGTGAAAGGGGAGGTCAACTCGTCCCCCCCTCTCCCCCACTGTTTTGTTCTCAGTATCGTAAGACTTTCGACAACGAAATTAGTTGTTTTTTTTTTTTTAGACTTTTTAAAACGTATTAGTTTGATTATGTATTGTATACATTTTAACATCTATATCTTTTTTTTTTTTTGAGTTAAAAAGAAATAATAATTAAAACAAAATTAAAAATTGTAAACTTCTTTGATGTACACACACATAGTGTTGAAAATGAAACCAGTAATAATTTTTTTTTAATGTAACTGTTTCAGAACTACTAATTCGCGTTTAACATACGTTAAGTATGTGGCGAACGGCTTTTTAAAGTCACACTTAATAATTCGATTATAAATCCTATTCCTTAAAGTACCATTAATTACATTAAATCATCACCTTGCAGCGCTTTTTTTTTTGATCCTTCGCTGAAATCAAAATCAGATTTTTTCATGTCGACTCTTGACGTGTTGTCGTTCCGCATGATTTTCGCTGATTTTGTTATTCCAGCATACAGCATTATCTTATCTTATATAATACAGACGTTACTTCAAAAAAAGAAGATGATTACGTGGCTTGACTTTCCCTTCTGTTCGAGTCGATGTCTTGGTAAGAAATGTCTGAAACGAAACGAACACCGAAGGTCATAGGGACCTGAAGGCAAAGTTCCCGTTTATAAAGAAGGCAAGAAATATATATTTAAAAAAAAAACACAGTAGAGGTGTGATGTTAGATATGTTGATCAGCCTTCTGTAGTACCTTCATAAAACCAAACATCTGAATGCAGATCGTAATTTTTAATTTTCAATGAGTGTCCTCACCCTTGAGGTTCGTCTCCAATGATAATATGTAAGTATAGTTCGACTAAGAACTGGTAAAGGTACCTTTGCTTATCATACAGCTTTTCCTACTATTAGTTTTCCAATCGATGGACTACGCCAGTGGCGTAGCTAGGGTGGGGGGAGGGGGTGGGCCCAAAGTTGAGAATCCCCCCCCCCGAGCCGCCCCCACTTGAGGGGGGCCCTCAAATGAGTGTCCTAGATTTGTTTTTACATTAAATATTACTCCATCATCTCATGTCACGATGTCGAATGTCAAAATGCAGGGGCCCCTAAAGAGGTCAAGCCCCTCCCCAGGCCCCCAAAACCCTAGCTACGTCACTGGACCACGCATCGAAAATGCTTAAAAATGTATGTCCTCAAGTACACATGTGTAAGAACCAAATGTGAAGAAATCGTTACAAAAGGTTTATGCCCCTATAAAATGAAAAAAATTTAAGAAGCAGGTAAGACAGCGGTTCTCAACCTTTTAAGTTCGGCGACCCTTTTTACAATCCCCCATTCTGCCGCGATCCTCCCCCCCCGTTCCCCACACACAGCAATAGAAGAATAGACAATAACAATCCATATTTTCGATGGTCTTAGGCGACCCCTGGTAAATCGTCAAAGGACCCCCAAGGGGGTCGCGACCTAGAGGTTGAGAACCCCTGAGGTAAGAGATGCCTTGTTTTTGACAGTGTTCATTGATGCTTCGAGCCCACAATAAATGAAATTGTTTCCCTTGATGATGCTCCCGTTTGCGGGAAAACTTTTTAAAAAATTAAGCAATAAAGCCGATTAAGAATTTACCCAAATTTCGGACTATGGAAAGACTATGTGGTTGGCTCTTAAAGCCGTGAGTTGAGAGACAATTTAAATTATATCCTGCTTCAAAATCATATTTCTATTCCCAAGAGAAGTGTCCCTCCATAATCATTGAAACCCACGTTCTGTTTTGTGGCTGCATTTTTTTACACAACATTGCGGCAATATTCCATGCAGAATTTCTGTTTATCGAGCATGTCCGTGCTCTTGAAATATCTTCTGCCAATGACCAGCAGGTTCTGAATTGTCTAGTAGAGTTGTGCATCGCACTTGGAACTCTAAGGCCAGTAAGAGCGAACAAGAGCTCTCTTCCACAGGCCTGAAGTGGGCACCCTGTCTGACGGGGGGTGGGGGGTGAGACTTGGGGTTAAACTCAGAGATTGATTTTGCGTTCACTTCCGGTGGACACGGACACTCGGGACTAGCGGACTAGAGACGCGGCCGCACCACCGGGACCCCCGTCATGTTCCTTTAATCTACCAGGCTAACCATGCGGGACACGCCATTTATGTAACGGCCCCTTGAGGGACGGCGCCTGGACGTTGACAGATCGCCGCGGAAGTTCGTTTACATCCCCGCAAAGTGCAATAAGTATACTCTCGCACCCTCTTAGGCACTCCGGCGGGAGCCTTGTTGTGCTACCCTTTGGCCTTGTCGCAACCTCTCGCGGCCGTTTCCACCCGGGCGCCACGATGAGGCAGGTCAGCTTGCTCGGGGATGAATAGGTTCAGAAATATAAGAAGCTTAAAAAAATAGGATCCTCCCCAAAGAAAGTACGCATGAAGCTTCCTATTTTGTTTCATGGGTGGGATGGTTAGAGGAAAAGATGTAGCAGACGTTTATGAATATTGTGCTGAGTATCTCCGAGAGCGGCCTACTACACAGGTTAACGTTTTCAGATGGACTGAATTGATAGACGTTCTAGCTTAAAAAAAAAGTTTTAGAAAGCCATGCAAATTATTATTTTTTTTCCCCCTTTTAGACCTTGTGGTCTATAGGGTAGAGGATGTAAAGGTCATCTGTTTCTGTGTTTTACGGGGGTGTCATGTGGCAAGCATAACGACTAACCCCCTTTAAATTTCCCCAACTAATGTCAGGTACCCGGAATTAAAATTCCCAGTCTTCACCGGGATTCGAACCCGGATTCCCAAGGCTCGGACGTCAAGCGCTTTACTGCTCGGCCACATCGCCTCCATGAAAATTCTTACTTGCGTACATTGTGTCCTTACCTGCATACATTGTGTCCTTACCTGCGTACATTGTGTCCTTACCTGCGTACATTGTGTCCTTACCTGCGTACATTGTGTCCTGACCTGCGTACATTGTGTCCTTATCTGCGTACATTGTGTCCATACCTGCGTACATTGTGTCCTGACCTGCGTACATTGTGTCCTGACCTGCGTACATTGTGTCCTTATCTGCGTACATTGTGTCCATACCTGCGTACATTGTGTCCTTACCTGCGTACATTTTGTCCTTACCTGCGTACATTTTGTCCTTACCTGTGTACATTGTGTCCTTACCTGCGTACATTGTGTTCTTAGCTGCTTACATTGTGTCCTTATCTGCTTACATTGTGTCCTTACCTGCGTACATTGTGTCCCTACCTGCGTACATTCTGTCCTTACCTGCGTACATTCTGTCCTTACCTGTGTACATTCTGTCCTTACCTGCGTACATTGTGTCCTTACCTGTGTACATTGTGTCCTTACCTGTGTACACTGTGTTCTAGTGTCAAAACGTTGAAGATGTTAAAAGCAAGAAAAAAAAATCTGTGTCAAACCTGCTCTTTTCAGGTCCCATCATCCTCACGTGTCCCTCTTTCGCTCCTCCATGATCTGGTCACCTGACTAGCATCGCCACTAGGTATGGCATCAGTAGTATTGGGTCGTTTTACTGCGCATCCTCGCAATAGAGTAATTTAATTCGCGTATATGAAAGTCGAAAAAAAAAAGTTTCACTAACCACTTCGCTCGTGATCGTTGCTTAAATTTTCATTACGACCTTTAGGGCAAGCAAAATATAAAAATGCTTTCCAAAATATAAAGCTTATATTGAGGAGTCAAGATGATGGTCTTCCGGTAGGTCGAATACGATATCTGTTATTCACTGCACTTTGATGATGGAGCCCAGGGACGGTAGAAAAATATCTTTGTTGTAAACCTACCCCCCCCCACCCCCGCTTTTTACTAACCATTTTTTCCACGTGCAAACTAGTGTGAATTTTTTTTTTGTGCTGGAATGCTTTAAATGACCTTTGAAGTGTGTTAGTGTGTTAAGGGAAATTACTTTTTGGACTTTCTCGATTGAGGATTGTTTTCTTTTTGTGTTTTGTGGATCAATGGATGTGAATTCGCTGTGAATTTGATTTGGAGTATTGTAAAAGTATTTCTTTTGCCGTGATTATTGAATCATTACAAGCGGATTGTGCTTCGGCGAGAAGTCTGCACTCTGAGTGATACCTGCGTCAGGGAGAATCGGTGAGTTCTTTTATTTATTTATTGTTTCAACCTACGTCATAACAACATCAATTCTCGTAGGTTTACTTTATTTATGTAGCCCAATGACTAGAAGAAAAACAGGTCGATGTTTGAAATATTTTATTTCGTAGAGGTAGTTGGGTGTTGAGTCCCCCCCCCCCCTTTTTCCAATATCATGCTATGGCATGTTGCGCCACGCACAGGAATCGGGTCATCAACTGGCCTTCCATGAGTTATAGTGACATATTCCTTTTTGATGTATAATTGTAACTCTTTTATTTCGAAGTCACTCCAAGCTACCTAAAACATCGAACTAAAATCTGTATTGTTTTTGTTTTTTAGTTTTGTGATGAATCTATCCTGGCTTCCTGCTTTCCTCTAATATACATGACAATACCTCTTTTGTGTATTTTGTTTAACTTTTTCGAGTCTTTATCATGTCTAATTTATTGATGTTGAAAAGGTACGTATAATTTGCTTATATTTTCCCCAATCCTGAGGCCACTCTTTGTCAACAGTTCTTCCTTACGACAGATATCGCACCATCATCTAAGTACGGGAAAACCCCATTTTTCTTTAAAACAAAGATTTCTAGCACTGATAAGTGCGCCGTCATTTCATATCTGATTATGATTTTAACCGCACGGAGTCTGCGTGAGATTCCAGAAAATCCCAGTGCTAGACTCGGGCTGGCCAGGGATGCTAGACTCGCGCTGGCCAGGTGATACCAGTCTTGCCACCGGAAGAAAAGGTGGTCGGCGAGGGTGTGGTCCCAGCTAACGAGGCACTGGCGAGAAACTCAGAGCATAGAAATACACACGTGTGCAATTATCATTTTCACAACGTGCCGAATTAATCCATCAACACGTAAAGCACGCTCGTAGGGCATGATGGGAGTGAAAAACATTTTGAAAATATTTGTAAAAATTTAGCTATATTTTTGACATCAACTAGTTTTTCACCAAACCAAAAAAAAATTTTGTAAAATTTTTATTACTACTGAGATTTCATGTATATCTTTTTGATCCGGCTAATCAGGTTAAATCTGGATACGATCATTTGGACCCAATGATCAGCTTAAACGAATATTTTCTAAGTTGCAAGAATATTTCGGTACTTTAGAATCCGGTCCAATTAAGCAGAGGTCCGATTAACCGGAATCGAATGACGCAACTAGTAAAAACAAAACACGGATTTTTGAAAGAATAGCAAAATGTAAACAGACTACTTTGACGTCTCTCTCTCGTAATCGACCACCGGCGGACATGCTTGCCCTGAAGGTGGCTAAATATGTAGGTCACAGCAGGGGCTGCGTATCCACGGGAAATACTGCATTCCTCATTAATCTTCGGACTGGAAGACAAGCCTTATTATTATTACTATTATTATATATTATTAAATAATATAATAATATTATAATATATATAAATATATATGTTAAGCAACTGCTAGGAGAAATTTGTACAAATACTCCTTCTTCCCTAGTGCTATTAGAGCATGGAATGGGTTGCCTGAGCCAGCCAGGAAAACCAGTGACTTGGCAGAATTTAAGTCATTGGTTAACATGCATGACTAGATGCATGACTCGTAGGACGTAATCATCTTCTTTTTTGAAGTAACGTCTGTATTATATAAGATAGGATTTTAAGTATTTTATTAATAATATAATTTTCTCGGAATAATATTTCTATTCGCCAGTAATTTAAATAATTGAGTCTAGTTCTTTAAAGTGCGGAGTATGTTTACTTACGATTGTCTAAGTATGCATGCTTTCTACAACTTCATTGTACTAGGTAAATGGTGATAACAAAAGATGTTTCATTTTGTGCTGTATGAAAGTCGAAAGAAATAGGTCTATTACGTAATCAAGCCAAATACGCCGACTAAGAAGGAATCACTTGACTAGATATTGATACGAAGGAATCACTTGACTAGATATTGATAAGAAGGAATCACTTGACTAGATATTGATAAGAAGGAATCACTTGACTAGATATTGATAAGCAGGAATCACTTGACTAGATATTGATAAGCAGGAATCACTTGGCTAGATATTGATAAGAAGGAATCACTTGACTAGATATTGATAAGAAGGAATCACTTGACTAGATATTGATAAGCAGGAATCACTTGACTAGATATTGATAAGAAGGAATCACTTGACTAGATATTGATAAGAAGGAATCACTTGACTAGATATTGATAAGCAGGAATCACTTGACTAGATATTGATAAAGCTGACAACACGTTAGGTTTGCGATGATCTTGGAAAACACAAGAAGTTAATTTATCATGTTAAACAAGGCTTCAGTGCAATTCATGTTTGGTCTGAAATATTGACACATATTTCGCCATTGAAAGAAAAATGCTTATATAGGTAAAAGTTAGGTTTACAGCCTATTTATTTTTTTCATTATACATTTTGAAAGCCTCGTTTTAACGTTCACTTTGTCTCGTTTTGTATTTTTCTGTCCTCCTTGCTGAGATTTTATCTCTTTTATTGTCCTCCTATGGCTTTGAACTTATCTGGTAAGCCTCAGTGGGGTCTCTGTCACAACTTAAGATAATTTCTGAGAACAAAGTAAAAGTTCGAAATGAAAAAAACGCGAACTAATAGAATATGTCAGCTTTGCTTGATCGGCACATTTTTTAAAAATTATCCTTTCATTATTACTATAGAAGTTAACTGATAAGAACATTATTATATACATATTTTCGGCATGTGTATTTAGAAGAAAATAACAAAAATATTTTAAAACATGAACAGCATTGAAGAGTTTATGAATTACTTTGATTTTTTTAGCTGTTGCGTGTAGACAGTTTTTACCCATTCACTGCTTCGGCGTCTTTAATTTAATATTTCAGTCTACCTAGATCAGGGGTTCTCAACCTGTGGATCGCGATCCTTTGGGGGGTCGATTGACGATTTGCCAGGGGTCGTCTACGACGATCCAAAATATGGATTGTTATTGACTACTCTTCTATTGTTGTATGTGTGTGTGCGGGGAGGGGGTCGCGTTAGAGTGGGGGATTGTAAAAAGGGGTCGCTGAGCATAAAAGGTTGAGAACCGCTGACCTAGATGAAACTAAAGAGTTTTATATTTACTAATGTATATTACCATTTTAAAAGGAGATTTATAGATTTAAAAAGAAATTGATTATTTAACATTGCACTTAGCATAAGGTATACAAACATGGATCTAAAAAGGTATTTTTAGTGTTAAGAAATCATGTTTTTTAATTGTGTGTTTTTTACACTCATTTATATTTAATGTTTAAATAAAACATTTTTTTATTTACTTTGCCTGACGCATAACTAGTCATTCTATAGAATTCCCATGCGAAGAATCATTTCCGACTTTGCCTAAAAATGCCCGGGAGACGCGGTGGCGGAGAGGTAAAGAGTTTGGCTTTTGAAACGAAGGTCCCGGGTTCGATTCCTGTTGAAGACTGGTGTTTTTTTCATTTCGGGATCTTTGGGCGCCTCTAAAGCAACCCAGCTCTAATAAGCACCTGGCATTAGTCGGGGAAATCTGAAGGCAGTTGATCGTTGTGCTGGCCACATGACACCCACGTTAACTGTGTCTTACAGAAACATCTGCCCCATAGATCTCAAGGTTAACGTGGTCACGTGAGACTCTTTGTTTTTCATCTGAATGGAAGAACATGTCTATCATTACGAATTTATATATATATATATATTAATTTTATCAAGTGGACACTTAAATCTAGGGTTTAAACCCAACCTGCGGACAAATATGCAGGTTGCAAAACTTGTGAAACACTGCACTCATCCTTAATCTTCAGAATCAAAGACATTGACATTATATATTATGGTACCATGTCTGTATATCCATCCCTGGCCCTCAAAAATGCACCTCAGATCTATGCACACACACACACCTCCGATACATACACACCACTGATCTGCTCACCTCATTTAATGTCCTCGGGCTAAGCAACGCCTTATGACGTCATCTCACGGCTGTGAGCGTTTCCTGTGTGTTCCTTGGCCAGACTTTTTTTTTTGTTGTGTGTGTTCGTTGGGTTCAAATCAAAAACATTTGTAACCAACTTTGTTGAACAGATGGAACCACCAATCGTATTACTTTCAAAGCCCCAATTCAGCTCTCCTGTCGACGTGAGAATGTCCAATGTTTCAGATGAAACAATAGTTTGTGCCTGTTTGGCTTTTGTTATTTTTTTTTTTATTTTGAGAGATCTGACTATTACATTATGAACTTGTCATATTGACACAATACTTTTGGGCCTGATTGTCACGATTTGTTACTTGATGTAACGACGGGATGGTGTTGACCAGATAATACGTTTCTGATGTTATAATTTTACATACTATACTCGTATGGGTAATATCAGAATCCTCAAACAGTGTCGTGATGCTGATAGATACTACTTCAAAGTATAAACCAGAATCCTCAAACAATGTCGATACTACTTCAAAGTATAAACTCAGAACTGAAATCTTCGTTAAATATATACCAAGTGTTTATTCTGTTCTATTCATCTGAACACTTACTAAGGTTGTGACAGAGCGTCGCATGAGGTTTGCGGGACAAGTTCTACGCCAAAATGAATTACGCACACCAAGAGTTGCGATAACATGGAAGCCGATACGAGGAAAGCGCAAACAGGGACGTCCTCGTATTACTTGGCGCCACACCTTCATGGATGACCTCAGAACAGTGGACACCAGGGGGGGAAGAAGCTTTAGACATTGCTAATGACAGATCTTTATGGAGACAGCTTGCCGCCCAATGCGCCGAACGGCGCAGGAGGACATAAGTGTAAGTCCAAGTAAGTCTATTCATCTATTCTAGTCGCTGATCTCTCTCGTTACTGAATACCGGTATGCAAGTCTTTAAATGCTGCCTCTTGCCCCGTTCTTGAATCAGCCAAAATTTTTAAAGCTTACGGAAAATAAACTTGCCATTACTTGTCAACAGCATACAACCTTGACATTGCGCTGTAAATATTCAATCTAAAAAAAAAAAAAACTTATTGCAATATCTGCTTTAAGCTATGTGACAATACCATAATGTACTCTACCTGGCCTAAGCCTACAGATGTCCTTACAATCTTCAGGTCACTGAATTCTAAAAAAAAAGTTAATTGTGCAATGACCCTTCAGTAAATTTTTAATTTGATTTTAAATTCTCCAGTCTCAGGACAACATGACACTTTGTTTGTCTAATTGTCCAGACACAAATGGTTAGCTAGTCTATAGTCCTGCTCCCTGATGCTCTCTCAGTCTCTCCCTGATGTTCTCTCAGTCTCTCCATGAAGCTCTCTCAGTCTCTCTGTCTCTCTCAGTCTCTCAGTCTCTCTTAATCTCTCCATGAAGATCTCTCACTCTCTCAATCTCTCCATGAAGCTCTCTCAGTCTCTCTCAGTCTCTCCATAAAGCTCTCTCAGTCTCTCCATGAAGCTCTCTCAGTCTCTCTGTCTCTCCATGAAGCTCTCTCAGTCTCTCCATTAAGCTCTCTCAGTCTCTCCATTAAGCTCTCTCAGTCTCTCTCAGTCTCTCTCAGTCTCTCCCTGAAGCTCTCCCAGTCTCTCTCAGTCTCTCTCAGTCTCTCAATCTCTCCCAGTCTCTCCATGAAGCTCTCTCAGTCTCTCTCAGTCTCTCTCAGTCTCTCCCAGTCTCTCCATGAAGCTCTCTCAGTCTCTCTCAGTCTCTCCCTGAAGCTCTCTCAGTCTCTCAGTCTCTCTCAGTCTCTCCCTGAAGCTCTCTCAGTCTCTCTCAGTCTCTCCCTGAAGCTCTCTCAGTCTCTCAGTCTCTCTCAGTCTCTCCCTGAAGCTCTCTCAGTCTCTCTCAGTCTCTCTCAGTCTCTCAGTCTCTCCCAGTCTCTCCATGAAGCTCTCTCAGTCTCTCTCTGAAGCTCTCCCTGAAGCTCTCTCAGTCTCTCAGTCTCTCCCAGTCTCTCCATGAAGCTCTCTCAGTCTCTCTCAGTCTCTCTCAGTCTCTCAGTCTCTCCCAGTCTCTCCCTGAAGCTCTCTCAGTCTCTCTCAGTCTCTCTCAGTCTCTCAGTCTCTCTCAGTCTCTCCATGAAGCTCTCTCAGTCTCTCTCAGTCTCTCCCTGAAGCTCTCTCAGTCTCTCTCAGTCTCTCTCAGTCTCTCAGTCTCTCTCAGTCTCTCCATGAAGCTCTCTCAGTCTCTCTCAGTCTCTCCCAGTCTCTCCATGAAGCTCTCTCAGTCTCTCCCTGAAGCTCTCTTCCATCGCACTATTTTCATAGAACACCTCGAACGGGTCGGTCAGACTGACATCCAACCAGTGTGAGCTATTAATAGATCTATGCTCACCTTTGCAGCTACAGGTATGAGTAAGTGAATAGCCAGGTTTGATGTATAGCCCAGACCATCCCGTGGGAGTATTTCCCGCCTTCTCTCCCCTTTTCGTGAATCAAGGCTATTTATAGAGCTATAGTTATTGCAAGCTCGCTTGATTAATTTTAAAAAATATTAAAAACTAAGATGCCTTCCGACAACGGCGCTACAAAAGCAGGGCGTCTGACGGGGCGCCTGATGGCGATCTCTAGAGACGCGGAAATCCCATGCGTAAACCAAATAAGTATTCCTCCCTTTCTAAAAATAGCAGGATAAATAGGTTATGTCCCTTGTCGAAGGATGAGAGAGAGAGGAGAGAAGTATTATAATTATAAAAGC
The DNA here is from genome assembly GCF_947242115.1 of Biomphalaria glabrata. Lineage (NCBI taxonomy): Eukaryota > Metazoa > Mollusca > Gastropoda > Planorbidae > Biomphalaria > Biomphalaria glabrata. The sequence continues at coordinate 3,947,830 of NC_074711.1, read as the reverse complement.
GGTGGGGAGGGAAAGGGAAAAAAACAACTCTGGCCCCAGGTTCTGGACAGTCGGTTAGACCAAGAGTTGTCCACTTTCAAAAACAATTTTTTTTTCATCTACAGACAATTCCTCCCTTGTTACTCATTCTTAAAACAGGGGCAAAAACTGAACTTGAAAAAAAAAACAGGATTCTTTCCCCTGCCAAGTTCTCTCCTCCTGCTGTTGAGCCACCAACTTCACAACGTAAATCTTTCATGGCGAACCAAAGGGAGACAAGAATTCTTAGCAATAAAAAACATTCTTGGAGGGGATCGAGGGTTATCCCCCGAGATATGGGTGGGAACAAAAAACAAAAGAAAAAAAAAATTCCACGCTTCAGATCGCCCCCACCTTTTTCCTGCCCCTCTTTCTCCAGCTCCGCCTACACACCATGCTTTCATTTTGACTTCTGCTCGAACATCGAAGGCGAGGAAGAAGAGGTCTTCTTTGATTCTTTCCTGCACCCGGTCTAGGCACGTGGAGCACGGGACGTAACTCTTGGTATTTCACCAACCACCCCCCGAGCCGCTTACACGAGAGGTTATTTTTTAAAAATATTTTTGGATTCGATTTTTTTCTTGGCAAAACCTGATCAGCGGTAAGTAGCAAAGCAATTTTTTTTTTAATTTTTTATTTTGTATTTTTTTTTTTATACGAACAGAATAAATATTGAAAACCTTTTTTTTTTTTTCAAATAACTGAATTAAGGCTCTATGATATATGTGTAACCGTAAATAAGATACCATATCTCATCTCATCTCATCTTATCTTATATAATACAGACGTTACTTCAAAAAAGAAGATGATTACGTCCTACGCGTCATGCATTTAGTCACGCATATTAACCAATGACTTAAATTCTGCCAAGTCACTGGTTTTCCTGGCTAGCTCAGGCAACCCATTCCATGCTCTAATAGCTCTAGGGAAGAAGGAGCATTTTGTACAAATTTGTCCTAGCATATGGGACGAGGAATGTGCCTTTATCTTTGTGTCTTTCTGAGTATTTTTTTAAGTTTTGTTTTTGTATTTGATATATTTTATGAACGTGCCTAAGTATCAAAAAAATTATCAAATGAGTAAAAAATATTAGCACTTAGAAGACGGTACATGATGTTTCCTGAATGTCTATTTACTTAATTACTCTTCAATGAAATCATGCGAGAATACCCGCTGACGTATGACGTAAAGGCGGTCTGTCGTTGTGCTGGCCACATGACACCCTGCTCGTAAACCGTTGGCCATAGAAACAGATGGCTTTAACATCATCTGCCTTATGGATCGCAAGGTCTGAAAGGGGAACTTGACTATTACTATTTATATTTATACTATTTATATATTTCGAGCACGCCAGAATCGGACACTTATTAACTAAGATAGTGTTGCCAACTCTAAAGTATCGCCAGTGAAAATGCAAAGAAAAATATTTACAACAAAAAAAAAGTTTCTGAACCGTTGAAGTTAGGATATTTTTTAAATCGCAATTGTGGGGGCCCCTCTCTTGGGCAGTAGCCCCGCCTGCACTCTATTCAATTCGGCTGTGTATTTTATTTAAGTTGGTAAAGCTTTGTATTAATTGAAAACAATTATCGTTAAATGTGATTAATTACTTCCGTAAACATTTCGCAATGACTCGACCTGAAACATAAATATATGTAAATAAATGATAAACAAAACCGGAAGAATATAGCGGAAGCGCTCCACCCATATTCCATCGAGTTACTCACTGTTAATGAAAAGGGGGGACAACTAAAGATGAATAACTCTACGATATAATTGCTCATTAATTACGACATTTCGGTTAGGTCACCTTGATTATAAAACGTGTTTGCAATCAAGGGCGTCGTTTTTTCTATTTATTTAATTTATTTTTGTGGTCGCAAAAGTAAAGTATGTGCAATAGTTTTGAGTGGATATTCATTTTTACCTAACTTTTTTTTTTTCAATAAAATTTGTAACTTTTCTAAATTCACACTATCACCATAAACATGCGCATGCATCTCTACATAAAATATAATTTTCCAATTGCATTTCTTGTCAGCCCCTCGTTTTTCCTGATACTATTTCCCAAAGGAAGGTCTTTGCGAGCGCTGAGTACCTTGTGATAAGACCATAAAGTTTAACTTTGCGTTTTTTGACAGCAGTCAGAAGGTCATTGTGGGGCCTAATTGCCGTGATGACCTTGTTTCTAGTCTTTTCGTTTGTGGTGTAGTTCTTGTAGGTGATACCTAGGATTATTCTGAAACATCTCCATGCCATTGCTAGAATCCTTCTCTCTTATTCTGTAGCTAGCGTCCTACATTCGCAAGCATACAAGAATGTGGCCATGACCATGGAGCGCATCGCTCTGATTTTAGTGTCGTGGGCTATGCCTTTGTCTTTTCATATTGTTTTGAGTTTTAAAAGTGCTGCTGTGGACTGTGCAATTCTGGCAAGTACTTCAGGTTTGGTTCCTATGTAACTCATAAAAAGGAATGGAGCATTGTGAAATGTATTTTTATTCCCAATTTTTATGCTAATGTTTTATGCGTTAATCTCAAAAGCTTATTTACTTTGAATCACTAAGGTTTTTATGGCTGATGCAATTATGTTCTTTTTCAATGAACGGGACACACGTTTGTTTCTCAATACATCAAAAATGCCAGTATCTTCACATTTAGACTATTTGTTGGACCTTTGGGGCGCCACATGTGATCTGACATCCGTCTCTCTATTCCTCCCTGTCTTCCCTAAACAGGCCCCTCTGTTTCCTTGTTACTGTCTGCCTCTTCTTCTTTCCCCTGGAACTGGTGAAAAGTCTTTGTCAAATCTGAGTCTCTTTTTTTTTGTCAATATCATCATATTGAATATCTCAATAGCATGTCAGTAATTACACAAGTCTTTCACTACACCTCAGTAACTACACATGTCGATAGCAATTACACGCCAGTAGCAATTACACATGTCAGTAACAATTACTCATGTCACTAACTAACCATGTTAGTAACTACACATGTCAGCAACTACACATCAGTAACTACACAACAGTAACTACACATCAGTACCTACACATCAGTACCTACACATCAGTACCTACACATGTCAGTAACCACAGAGTTAGTAGGTATATAGGAGGGAGGAGTATAATTCAAACAAGAACATGACGAACGGTGTTGTCACGTGACCGAGTGTTTGCTGTTTGAAGCTGAACGAAAGATTGCCCTCAACCTCACTAATAAGACAACCCGCATTCACCAAAGTCTCACTAATACGATGGACCTATCAGCGCTGATCACAGCTGTTAAGTTAATGGGAATTCGAAACTCGTGAAACTTTCTTTGCCAGGGGGGGGGGGGCTAATGTAGGAGCTGTGGGTGGCACCTGTGAAAGGGGCGGGGCTAGCACCTCAAATAATTGAAATGTATTTGACTAGCAAAGTTTCAGGTGTTCCCTCATAAGATGACCAAGTCCTAACTCAAACATCCTGCAGGAGATGACAGATGACCGGGATTCGAACTCAGGACTGTCGTGACGACAATCCAAAGCAAAAACCAAACGGTCAAGACGCAATCATTCTGATTATTACAAAGCGTACATCAACTCACTCTGTCTGGGTGGAATCGTGTACACGTTATTTCTTCCACCTTCCAATCTCGGATCAAGTGGAAACTTGACACAATTATTTATTGTCGATGACAACACATGAATCGATTACAATAGAAATGTATTATGATACGGGGGGATAAGCCATGTGTAGGTAAAATAGGTCGTTTTAACTATAAACTTTTAAAGGTTATAAAACCTTCTATTTTTATTAGTACTTTTATAGATCAGTGGCTAACGCGTCGGGCTTCAACCATGTAGTTTAAGACCCCGAGTTCGAATTCATTCAGACTCAAGCAACTTTTTTTTTTAAAAATAGCTTTCGAAAAAGCAGCTCAAACCCACCCCCCCACCCCTTTTCCTTTTCCGACTCCTCCCCAAAAGTGATACGACCGTAGTGCACTGAGCATTCCATAAGCGTGAAAGTTGTGCTAAACAAAAAATACTTAATACAATTATTTCCAATTGCACACATTTATTATTGATAGTCAAGATCTATTAAAAATTGATTCTAAATTATTGATGCAATTTCACTAAATATAAGCTTTGTTGTTCAAAAAAATATTTTTACAAAGCTAATATTAACTCAGTCTGTTTGTCTGTCTGGTAAAAAGTTTGAATGTTTTTTCTCCCACTTCCCATTCTCGGATCAAGTTAAAATTTTGCACAATTGTACAATATCGATGACAATACACGAATCAATCCAAAAATTAACCACTTAGTTAATCGTTTAGTACTGATTGATTAATTGTTGTATACAGCAGCTTAACTAACCCTGTAATTTTCAGATAAATGGCAATAATTAACGGTTCTTTCCCTTAGATACGCTTTGTTTTTTTTAAAAGTATTATTTTTGTCCATACAAGAGGGAACCACAATTATGTCATGTTTAACAGGCTATTTCTACGCCACTGCGTCAACTGTCGGCCCATGAATCATTGGCATCGAGTTGTAAAAGTGTTTGCAGGGAGACAACAAACGAGCTGAGAATGTGATGTGGGGCAGGGGGGAGCCCTGGTACCACTTCAACCATTGCTAGAGACTTAACTAGCACTCATACAAACCTGTGTATATAGTCCTTCCACTAGAAGCGTATTAGTTTTTTCAGATCTCACACACATGCTCTCTCTCTCTCTCTCACCACACACACACGCTCTCTCTCTCTCTCTCTCTCACACACACACACACACATGCTCTCTCTCACACACACACACACTTCACGATTTTATTTTTCGTTTCTACAACACATGATTACATGACGTCATAATTATGCATGACACCCATGATGTCACAAGTTCAAAGGTAGAAGTCCATTTCCTCTTGCAATGTCTGTGATACGCACATCCATAAATAAGCTGTTAACATTAGATTATCGAGACGTGTATTGTGATGATACAAAAGTGGCTGTAGCCTCCTAGATTTCGAGTGAACAGAACTAAGATCAAGAAGGAAATTGATAGTGTGAGATCATCGTGTTAAAACCGGCACTAAGAAATGTAGACAGGTTACCGACAGAACCTTTTTTTTGTTTCTCTCTCTTAAAACGCACCTTACATCCTCTACCCCCTTTCTCTCTCTCTCTATCTCTCTCTCTCTCTCTCGCCTGGAAGTTTATATTTAAGCATCGCCCGCCTATTTTTTTATTTGGCAACTAAGACAAGAGGAATTCCCGAATCGTTTAAAAATAGACAGTGACGTCAGAAGACACACGGTGTGTTCAAAGTACGTCTGCTGCGTCAAAACGGAATGATACATTCCTGAGTTTATGCTTTAAACATGATCTTATCACAGCCTCTCCCTAATATCACGTAATAAATAAAGATATAAAACAAGAAGCAGCCATAACTCTTAACTCTGCTCCCGTTAGTGTGATTTAGTGACTATTAAAAATTCCTGCACAATTTCCATGGGCTGTATTTGCTTGGTTATGTGAAATGCTCTCTGGACTGACGTTCGGTGGTCGCGAAGGTCCCGGGTTCAAACCCTGTCGCCATGTGGGAGGTATGGGCTGGGATGTAATTATCATCAGAATCAGAAGGAACATCCGAAACATGTAAAACATTTTTACAAACAAACATTTTAAAAACTTTACTTTGGCTATTTGTAGCCCATACATTTTTTTTATATAGGTCAGGGAGGCTAATTTTAATTACACAACTAATAAAATGTATTAATCCAAAGCATTTCTTTGAAAAAGAATCTATTCAAAGAACAAAGAACAAACAAAGAAATCAACAACAACTTTATAGAGGAAGCAATAGTAATTAGTACAATAACGCAAAGCACTATCTTATCTTATATAATAAAGACGTTACTTCAAAAAAGAAGATGATTACGTCCTACGCGTCATGCATTTAGTCATGCATATTAACCAATGACTTAAATTCAGCCAAGTCACTGGTTTTCCTGGCTAGCTCAGGCAACCCATTCCATGCTCTAATAGCACTAGGAAAGGATAAATGTATAAAACATCACATATACATGTAAGTGTAAGTCACAAGACTATACATGTATAAAGTACATTCAGTATTTTACGTCTATATACCCAGCACTCAGTACTGGATTTACATATATACATATATATATATGATACACAAAGTAGATCTCAGGACACGCACTTGTCAGAGGGATTTTTTTTTACAAAGCTTATATCACCTCACACTGTAGGTCTGGTTAAAATCTTTTACACGTTATTTCACCCACGTCCATTCCCTGATCAAGTTGAAACTTAACACAAATATTCATTGGCATAGACAAGTCATGAATCAATAAAAAAAAATGAATCAATTAATTACTGGTAATGAATTATTTTGTTTGATACCAACAAGGGAAATATGTAGGGTTTTGTCCCCATAGATAATTGAACACGTTATCTCCCCTACACCAGTTCTCTAATCAATTTTAAACTTAAATCAACTATTTATTGTAAGTGTCACAGATTACATTATAGAATTGTGTGTACATTTCACATTTGAAAGAAATATAAGCCCTCGACATGAGCCTCGGGATTTACCCCTCAAATTTAGACACTTGACAGCACGTCAGGATTTACCCAAGGGACGTGATTATGAAGTTTGAAATCTATTGGTTGATTTGAAATTAAACAAAGACATTTTTTTAAAGAGTTAGCGCCAGAGAATTGGCGGGAGTAAGAAAGTAAGGCCAGTCGATAAAATAATTGGTTTGTAGACAGTCACGTTTCTAAGAGCTCTGTTTGAAAAGCCTTTGTAATATGTTTCATGCTCATTGATTTGTAATTTGTACATAAACTGTACTTACGTTGTATTTAAATAAAGTTCCAGAGTTTTGCTTTATCAGAGAATTGTTAATTGTGATTCTAGATCGTCATTTGTTGTTAACTATTGAATTCAAGTAAAATCCCCGGCATAACAACACATCGTACCATCTGCATGTTGTTACAGTAAGTAACATAACATGAATTAGTTTCAAAAGTAACGAATTGGTGAAAAAAAAATTATTGGTAATCATTTATTTTGTTTGATATCGAATAAGGTAAACAACTTTTACATTATTTAGTGCCACAGTTGTACGTTGCCTTTATAAAATACTTTTTTTTTAAATAATTTTTTTTATATTGTGCTTGTTAAATGAATAATACTAATTTATTATGTCTATCGACTATCAGTTTAACTCTCTCTGTGGCATTTTACGTCTCGAGAGATAATCTTTTCCCTTTGCAACTTCTTGTGTGGCTAAAGAGGCCAATCCTTGATACACAGCTGCGGTTGCAGGTTGGGCATATGTAATCTGGCTGCCTGGTCGTTCGGTTTGCGCGCTGGACTGTCGTTCGGATTTATCGATGGTCGAGGGTTCAAATCCTGCCCGCTCCCATCCCCCGTCGTCCTGCGGGAGGTTTGGACTAGGAAGTAAACCATCTTCAACTCTGAAGGAACATCCGAAACATGTAAAATATTTTACAAACAATCACCAGGCGCCGTTGCATTTTCACCCTTCTGTCTGCTTCTGTTGTGTATGACATCTGCAATCTGTGACCCTTCCTTTATGCTCTCTCTACATGTGGATCTATCCAGTGCCACCTCTTCCCAGTTGCCAGTGTCGATTTTGAAGAGCTTCGTGACGCGTTTGGATACATAACTCTCTAAGCATCCGAAAACCATATCTCACACAGACACATAATATCTGAACTACTATATGGCCCCATATCTCAAATAGCCTTGATCTTATCCATTCTAAATTTTGCCCTGCTAGAAGTGCCGGATTCTAGTATTTTGGTAGCCCTGGAAGAGCCTGCACTTTTCATTCAAAAATAATAATAAAAATAGAGATAACTTCCTCTTTCTTACCTTGCGATCTGTTAGGCGGAGGATGTAAAGGTCATCTGTTTCTGTGGCCCACGGTTAACGATGGTGTCTTGTGGCCAGCACAACGACCAACCGCTTTTACTTTTCCCCAACTAATGTCAGGCATTCATTATAGCTGGGTGGACTCAGAGGCGCCTTAAATATCCCGAAAGTTTTCACCAGGTACCCCCCATTTCGGAAATCAATAGCTTTACCACTTCACCGCCGGGCCTTGCACTACCCTATAAAAATGTAGGCAAACATTTATGGGAAAAAAAAAAACAGAAATAGAGTAACTTTACATTTTATCTCATATTTTCTTATATTTAATATGCATATTTTGTTAACTTTTATATTATTAAATTTGGAGTTCTCCTTTAATTTCTTCAAGCATGAGATTATATGAAACCACACAATGTCTAGGATACATCTGTGACACCCAGGCATCAGCTCCAAAGTCTGTGTTGTTTTTTTATTAGAGTTTATTGAGTTCAGACTGCGAACTTTTCTTGATTCTCTCCCTTCAGTTCTCACACAATCTCTCTCCACCCCCCCTCCCCTTCAAAGATCTGAGGAAAATCTTCGAAAACTAAATCCTGCCGGGACGCGGAGGTGAGGCAGCAGTGCATTGCGTCATCTGGTTTTGATATCACCGGTATCTCAGATGTGACGATTCTCTGCTCCCTTCGGCGCTCCCTTCATCACACACACACACACACACACACACTTAAACACACATACAAGCGATATCGTTGTTTGCAAAAAATAAAAAAAATACGACGCAATTTGATAATTGAATTGACAAGAATGTGTCTGACGTCTGTGTTCCTCTCGGTATTCTGCGAAGAAGACGAAGACTGTAGCATTCCTTGTTAACAGTCTACCCTTTGCATTCGTTAACACACACTTGTCTTTAAAACATTTTTGTTAAAATTAGATTCATGCCTTAATACAGCGGTTCTCAAACTTTTATGCTCGGCCACCCCTTTTTACAATCCCCCACTCTTCCGCGACCCCCGCACACACACACACACATACAGCAATAAAAGACAATAACAATCCTTATTTTCGATGGTCCTAGGCGACCCCTGGCAAATCGTCAATCGACCCCCAAGGGGGTCGCGATCCACAGGTTGAGAACCCCTGCCTTAATACCTTGCTGCGCTATAATGTAAACTATTAAAACAAGCAAAATACTAAAAAAAAATACTGTATCAATTAGTTTGGATCCGTCGTGTAATTAAATTTGTAATAAGCCTCAAACGACAATCTATAAAGGGAACTAATTCAGCTTATGCCTCCACTTCAGTCAAGTACTATTTTTCCCTTGTTTGTGATACCAAACAAAGTAATTTATTACCAATAGTTAATTAACTAATTGGTTTTTTTTTAAATTGATTATCATCTAAAAGAAATAATTGTGCAAAATTTCAGCTTGATCCGAGATTGGTTGTCAGAGAGATGACATGTAAAAACTTTTGGCCAGACAGACAAACAGACATACAGACAGTCAAAGTGAGTTGATATAAGCTTTGTAAAAATTGGTAAGGAAGTTGATGAACACCTGTGACGTGACCTGTAGCAGAAAACAAATAATGTTTAACTCTTTCTCTCCGTAATTATTTACCACATTCTGGTGGAATCAGCGCTGGTATCGTCACTTAGGAGAGAAAGAGTTAATAAACAAACCAACACATAGCATGCTATTTCACAGTTATTGTTCTTGTTTTGATGTTTATATGCCATGGTATCATAAATTATTCTTATTTACTATTTGTTTCGTCCAGATTACCAACACAATGCACACGAGCCTCTACATAGGATTGGTTGCTTTGCTCACGTGGTCCACGTCGAGGGCGTGTCCAGAGTTTTGTTTCTGCTTCGACAACACCTTTGTCACATGCTCCAACTTCCAGATATTGGACCTGGCCATGTTGCCCTCTCGCACGGACACGCTGACCATCAGCTCCGGGGACATTGACGAGTTGCCCATGGGCTTCCTGGCCATGGCTAAACGTCTGCGGTTCCTGGAGATCTCTAAGCTGCGAGTCCGAGTGGTCAGACAGGGAGCTTTTAGAGGTAAATTCATGTGCAAGCAGTGATTAATTGATTTACATTATCTTCTTATCTTATATAATACAGAAGTTACTTCAAAAAAGAAGTGCAGGATTGTAGGAATATTCGTGTGTTGTTTATAATCCAGCGACTTGACAAATAGTTATTTAGATTTGAAACTACTTTCATGCTTAACTCTTTCTCCCCGTAATTATTTACCACATTCTGGTGGAATCAACGTTTGTATTGTCGGTTAGGAGAGAAATGGTTAATACTAGATCTCAGCTCTTTAACCACACTCAAATGTAACTGTTTACAAAACAATAAAAAGAACGGTAGCCTTCAGGTCACGAAATAGAGCTTCATTTTTACAAAGCTTGTATCCAACTCTTGCCTAGTACAAATCTTGTACACGCTATTTCTCTCACTTCTCATTATCTGATCAAATTAAAACTACAATTATCTATGGATTGTGTGTTTAGATCCATGGTGTGCCTTATGGCTCAGTGGAAATGAAACTGTACTGCTTTATACACGCTGGGAAGGCCACCGTTAGCCACATAGAATATTTAAATTTCATCTCATGTCCCTTATTTTCTTGTATTTAATATGCATATTTAGCCGTATATGTGAATACTGAAGTATTATTTTCTATTGTTGCTATTTAAAAAAAATATTTAATTACCAGTAATTAATTGTCGATTTGGTTACTTTTTTTTTTTCTTGATTCATGTCTTTTCCCTGACAATGAATAATTGTGCAAAGTTTGAACTTGATCCAAGAATGGGTGTGAGAAAAATAAAGTGTAAACACTTTTTTACCAGACAGACAGAGTGAGTTGATATAAGCTTTGTAAAAAATGAAAGTAAAACTGGATAGGACACACCCTGCAAAAACTAAGTACCAATGTTGCAAGCCAGGCACTTGATTGGAATCAGCAAAGAAAGATGAAAGTGGGCAGGCCCAAACAAAACCTGGAAGATGTCATCAGTGCAGCTGAGGATACTGGAATGACATGGGGAGCAGATGAAGAAAGCTGCTCAGAACCGAGTTCAGTGTAGAGGTGTGGCTACGATCCTACGCTCCCCTGTGGGTTACACAGAAACAAGTCATCTGGTGAAGACTGGGATTTTTAATTTCGGGATCTTCGAGTCCACCCAGCTCTAATGGGTGCCTGACATTAGTTAGGGAAAAGTAAAGGCGGTTGGTCGTTGTGCTGGCCACATGACACCATCATTAACCGTAGGCCACAGAAACAGATGACCTTTACATCATCTGCCCTATTGACCACAAGGTCTGAAAGGGGAACTTTACTTTTTTTTTCTTTTTTAGATCTACATTGGGAACGAATACAATCCTATATAAATATTCACTAATACAGACTTTAAATTCCTACTATTTATTCCGTTCAAAGTTAAGTAAAAGAAGATTGTATGGCCTCCTTCAGTCGCCTTGCCACTATTGATCATCTCTTGAGAATGAGATGAATGCCTGGGCACTTGTTATGTTCGGAAGATGTCGCCCACTCAGCAGTTCCCCCCCCCTCCCTTTTCCACACATCTGATTATTAATTAAATATTCATGTAAATATTATATTTAAAGCTTACAATAAACACGAATAACATAAAATAGAAGAGGGTAAAAATGTATTCTTTTCTAATCCCCAGGTTTGGCAAATCTGGACAAGTTCTCTATCACAGACTCTACGTTTGATATCGTGGAGCCGGAAAGCTTCAGTGGAATGAGATCTATTCAAGAGTTTGAAATCATTAGCTCTCAGTTCGGAAGAGTCGGCAAGCACGCCTTCTCCTCCCTGTCGAGCATCCGGAAATTCACCATCTGGCTTTCATCCTTCGGCACGCTCGCCGACGAGGCCTTCTTCCGGATGCACGACGTCACATCCTATCAAATCTACTCCAGCAACGTCACCCACGTGGGCAGGGATATTTTCAAAGGGGTGAAGGGCGTCGAGGAGGTCGTAGTTTACGACAATAATATTGATTCCGTGTCAGAGAGAAGCTTCAGGGATTTGGCTGTCACTGTCAAGAAACTGTCTGTCCGCCAAAACACGTTTGTATGTTCCTGTAGCCTATCATGGATATTAACCAACCCAGAAATGACGGACAATGCGTGTGTTTTTCCTGGTCAGTTTTTCACCGCGAAGGAGAGAACCTTCCAGCTCCGGGATCTGACTCCCGAGATTTTATGCTCTGCTGCTCAGCCAGTGCCACACAGCACAGAGGTGTCGCCAAGCGTCAGTCTATTTCCTAACAGCAGCGACGACGTGCCCGAAGTCCACGACGACATTCAAACTGAAATTGAACAACCTTCAGAGGACATTGGGCGAAGCACGACGGAGAAAGTGTCCGAACCACAGATACTTCCGGTGATCGAAACGTTTGACGATGATTTGACCTTCATTGACCAAATCCTGTTTGAAGACAATATATCCCCGACCTTGATGGACAATAACGAAACAATGTCTGTTTCCATTGAAGAAAGTAACTTTGAACTGGAAGGCGTCTCCCCAGAGCCCACAAGACAGCTCCATGATATAATATCCATGGTTGGCACAGTTCATGTCATTGAGAATGTGACTCAGAGTGTAATAGACATGAGTGGCAACCATTCCGTAGAACTAGTCCTGGTGGGAAGCGCTAAGGTCGTCACGGATAATCCGGAACAAACGTTTGAAACAGGGGACACGAGCACGGAAGACAATAGCATGGAAGCCTCTGTGCACATAGTGGGGGAGTACATTGAAGCCTCTGTTACACCTGCGTATCAAGAAGTGGATCTGTCTCTTCCTTCTGAACACGACACGCTACCTCAGCCGAAATTTCCGGACAACGCAACGACTGATCACGCGGTGGTCACGTGGGAGCAAGAGAACGTCTACTTTGACCAAAAGACGCAGCTGTCTTCTTCAGAACACGAAGACGACTTCGGCTCAGAGCCATCGTTGGATGAGTTCCTGGACGAAGACTCTGAAAGGCGGGAAAATAGCGTCACCGAGGACAGCGAAGCCGGCAACGATTCCTCAGCCACGAAAGTTGTGGTCGATAAATTGGCTCTCGCTGTGAGTGGAAGAGTGAACGAGCAGGCTCGACACGAAATGCACGAGAGGAAAGACGAACGGAAGAAAAGAAAACCTGGCAACTCTGAGATGAGCCTCCGTGCAAGTTTACTCGGTGTTTTAGCCAGCTTACTCTTCTGCATACTGCATTGGTTAGCGCTGGTGTAAAACTTTTGCTTTCCTTCACAGAGTTCAGACAATTAAATCATCAATGTTGGCAGCTATTATAAAAACAAACAACAACTGTGTACCTGGGACTAAGCATTGTATTCAGAAGTTACCACCAGACATTCTACATAACATGAGCCATTAACAAAATTAATCTAGCTCATTTGCTTTCTTGACATTGCAACTTGAAACGCTGTCCGGTTATTCCCAAACTACGACCCGCTGGTCACACTCGGCCCATGCCTTCCTGCCCCTCGAACCTTCTGCCCACTGCATTGTAAAGCCGGAGAGCCTCAATTTCATGGGGCTTGACGATTGGCTGTAAATGTCACGTGTACCTTTGGCTCCCAGACGAAAATGGTTGGGCATCACTGCTAGTAACACTAAGTCAACGAAGCCGGCTTAATTCCGGCTTAATTCCGGCCTAATTCATTTTTTTCCCGTTTTATTTATGCTGTGATATTTGGTTCTTGAATTATGAAATGAATATGTCAAGCTAAGCAATCTTCCAAGGCCCGAATTCTCTACTTCTACAACAGTCATTAATCTCCTTTGCTTTGCAGAAGTAAGATTACTTCCCTTGGCCTAGCTTCTGCTTCAGTCTATATCGTCACGATCAATTAACACTGACGATCAAACTTCGCCATGGAAATTTGCAATTAGCCAGTAAAAAAATTTGGCAGAAAAAAATCTCTGGATCTGGTATGCTAATCATTTTGTAAATAGCACATACATATACTATGACTCGTTTCAGTGTATCTTGTCTATACCAAAGAAATACTTTAAGTCCTGGTGTATACCTAAACTAATCTAATGGACATGTTTGATTGGAGAAAGGAGGCGCGGTGGCTGAGTGGTAAAGCGCTTGGCTTTGGAACCTGACGGTTCGAATCCTGGTGAAGACTGGGATCTTTACTTTCGGGATCTATAGGGCGCCTCTAAGCCCTCCCAGCTCTATTGGGTACCTGACATTTGTTGGGGAAAAAGTGGAGACGCTTGCTTGGTCTTTGTGCTGCACTCGTAGCACCCTCGTTAACTGTGAGCTACAGAAACAGATGGCCTTGACTTTATTTGCCCAATAGACTACGTGGTCTGAAACGGGAATTTTACTTTTTCCCTTGATAGAAAGGAAAGTAATCAAACAAGCCTACACGCAGATGTATGCACAATGACTATAAAGTGGTTAACAATTAATACAGAGTTATTGTTCTTCTCTTTTGGCACCTGGGTTTATCCAAAGAACAAAAGACAAACTTTTAGACTTTAAAATACCCAGAAATACATAGATTAAAAAGACACATTTCTTATTTCATATTTTAAGACAAAGTTATGTGAGTACTCCTTCATCCCAAGTGCCATTAGAACACGGATTTCCAGAATCAGCCAGGAAAACCAGTGACATGGCAGAGTTTAAGTCTCTTAATTAATATGCACGACTAAATTATACATGGATTGGATTAAGAAGTAATTATTTACTTTATTTGAATGTACATTTGTAATTTATATAAGTATATTGTGTTTAATGTAGGTTTTTTTGTGTGTATAAAAGGTGGGGGAAAGTTAAATATCAGAATCTGTACAAACTAGGAATGGCTTATACACAGAGCTGTTTTAAATGTTTGACACTAAAAAACGTTACATGGTGCGACAGCAAAACACAAGATGAAAGTTAAAACAGCACAGTTTAGGTAAAACTCGATTACCCGTGTAAGCAAGACGTGTGTAAGCAAGAAAAGTGTAAGCAGACGTTCTTGGAACTCGTTGATCCTGTTCCAAAAAAAAAAAGTTTTTTTTGGCAATACTACATGAGTTCACGTTCTTGCTGTTATTACAGTTGAGTTATTTTGGCAGTACTGAACGGTTGCTGCGAACAGACGAACTCCTTAATTACAGAAAGGGGAGACAAAAAAACGCGCGTTTTTGTCTACTGGCATGTTACAACATGATGGTTATCTAACTTTAAACAAAGATAGCACTGATAGGCGTCCTTTTCGTTTGTATATATCAGGCCATGTTTATACATCTCAATACTACGTTTATCCGGAATTCCAATTACGTTTTTTCCCCCCATGCTGACCTTTATGTGACCCACAAGTGACCTTCATATGTGTGAGCGAAACATTGGAGAGGAAAGAGATATTTTTAGGTACGGTGGCTCCATCTCTGAAGAGTCACTCGTGACATGCTGTCTTTGCATTATGTTAATTTGAAAGGTCAAGAAGTTTTGTCTCCGCGTTGAGAGGGAACTAAGTTAAAAATTAAGTGGATTGGAATTGAAGTGAGGGGGGGAGGTTACCGAGAAACAAAGACTGAAGAGAGAGAGAGAGAGAAAGTGAGAGAGAAAGGGAGTGAGAGAAAGAGAGAGAGAGAAAGGGAGAGAGAAAGATAAAAGGAAGAGAGAGAGAGAGAGAGAGAGAGAGGGAGAGAGAAAGGAGAGAGAGAGAGAGGAGAAAGATAATGGGAGATAGAATTGGGGAGATAGAGAGAGAAAGGTAGAGAGATAGAGAGAGAAAGGTAGAGAGATAGAGAGAGAGATAGAGAGAGAAAGGTAGAGAGATAGAGAGAGAAAGGTAGAGAGATAGAGAGAGAAAGGTAAAGAGATAGAGAGAGAAAGGTAGAGAGATAGAGAGAGAAAGGAAGAGAGAGAGAGAGAGATAGAGAGAGAAAGGGAGAGATATAGAGAGAGAAAGTGAGAGAGATAGAGAGAGAAAGTGAGAGAGATAGAGAGAGAAAGGAAGAGAGATAGAGAGAGAGAAAGGTAGAGAGAGAGAGAGAGAGAAAGGTAGAGAGAGATAGAGAGAGAAAGGTAGAGAGATAGAGAGAGAAAGTGAGAGAGATAGAGAGAGAAAGGAAGAGAGATAGAGAGAGAGAAAGGTAGAGAGAGAGAGAGAAAGGTAGAGAGAGAGAGAGAGAGAAAGGTAGAGAGATAGAGAGAGAAAGTGAGAGAGAGAGAAAGGAGAGAGAGAGAAAAAAGGAGAGAGAATTGGAGAGAGAGTGAAAGGTAGAGAGATAGAGAGAGAAAGTGAGAGAGATAGAGAGAGAAAGTGAGAGAGATAGCGAGAGAAAGTGAGAGAGATAGAGAAAGGTAGAGAGAGAGAGTGAGAGAGATAGAGAGAGAAAGTGAGAGAGATAGAGAGAGAGAAAGGGAGAGAGATAGAGAGAGAAAGGGAAAGAGATAGAGAGAGAGTAAGTGAGAGAGATAGAGAGAGAAAGTGAGAGAGATAGAGAGAGAAAGGGAGGGAGAGAGGGAAAGATATAGATGGTAATGATGGGACTTGTTGGAAGAAGCGGGTTAGGTTAAGGATCAAATAAAGATGAGAGAGGAAGATAGAGAGGCATCTCTCTCTCTCTCTTTAGATATATATATATATATCAGAGAAAGAGAAGGAGGTACGGGTAGGGGGAAGAGAAGAGAGAGAAGTAAAGAGATGTATACACAGTACCAATGATAAACACCTCGACCTAATATCATTCTGTTTGAACGAGTGGGGTCTGTCTTCCCTAGTGCTATTAAAGCATGGAATGGGTTGCCTGAGTCAACCAGAAAAAAACAATGAATTTAAGTCATTGATTAAAATGCATAACTAGATTGACCTAGGAACACGCGTAAGACGTAATCATCATCTTTTTTTTTTAAGTAACATCTGTATTTTATAAGATGAAGAAATAAGAGTTATAAGATGGAAATGATTTGTTACATTAGCGTGTCTTTGTCTCTGGTACCAGCACCATCTTGGGAGTGGGCTGTTTGTTCGATATTTATGCCAGAATCGGGAGAAATATATGTGCGATTCTCTTAGCTACATTCGAGTTTGTATGTGCGCTACGCGGAAATGAGTACAGTGGGGTAAACAGCTCACTGTGAAGGGCTTTAAAAGGTTGGAAAATCTTGTATTAGTTCAATGCTTCCCAAACTTTTTCCATGACGGAACATATTATCGGATTATTTACTGGAACACTTGGCTTAGTTTTTAATAATAATAATTAATAATAATAATAATAATAATAATAATAAACATTTGTGATGATAAACCTCTCCCAGGTTATAGGCAAAAACTCTCCCTGGAATTTAACAAATTATAACATTCCTAGGAACATCTTCGTTGCCTGTCAGAGGGCGGTACTGCTGCAGACCTGCCACATCACCAGAAAATTCCTCAGTGGAAACTGTTAAAGGGACTACGATGAATTTTGTTTCTCTTTAGCGAAACTCGACCCTGGCAGTGCCAGAGAATGACTACTTGTTCATTTCTAACATAATAATAATAATGGAAATTGTCCAAAATAACAATATACCCCATTGTTATATCAACCGAGGGGATAATAACAACTGACCTCACAGACACCTTCAAGACCCTTAACATTCCTAGGAACATTTTCGTTGCCTGTCAGAGGGCGGTACTGCTGCAGACCTGCCACATCACCAGAAAATTCCTCAGTGGAAACTTTTAAAGGGACTACGATGAATTTTGTTTCTCTTTAGCGAAACTCGACCCTGGCAGCGCCAGAGAATGACTACTCGTTCATTTCTAACATAATAATAATATTAATAATAATAATAATAATCTTTATTGCCCGGTTGGAAATCTTACAACTTGTGCATAAAAGAGAGGTTAGTCGTGGGTGGGGGCTACTAGTCAATAATTCTAGTACTTTGTGGAACACCTATTCAGGACTCGCGTAACACTGGGGTTCCGTGGAACACATGATGATTTTAAGCATATGGCTCATGGCAACGCCTGGTGAGCAGGCACCGAAAGGACCTGTGAGCGTCGTCGCTGAATGGACCGCTTGTAAAAGATTTTATAATACTCTCTTATTAAAGAACCCCCAATCGGAGTCATAATTGACCACGCCTTTACCTTTTATACAAAACGCTTTAAAGACTTTACACTCCGTGGCGTAGCAACCGCAGTGCAAGGTGGCTCAGTATGTCCAGGCTCATGACCATCAAATGTAATGTGGGCCGGTCTGTATGCTAATGGCTAGGGTTCATTTAGACACCCAGTCCGCCCCTGAGTTTAAGCTAAACATAAGGACATTTTATCTTCCATTATGCTGAATTAATATATTACGTCGTACTGTTGTGATATAGTTCATCTGTGTTCATAGTAGCAAGATACTATTTGACATGTTGTTCCTTTATTGGATACGAAACTGATCTAATACAGGTTCATTTTGTTTGTTTATATATGACCTGTATAAATATATGACATGTATACATATATGATATATACACTTGTTCGTTTCCTTGCCTAGCTTTTGTTTTTATACACATGCGATAACCTGGTGCGGTGACGGACAATTAAATACGATAATTGATAAGTAGAGAGAAAATAATGAAGAGAGGGAGAGAGAGCGAGAGAGGGAGAGAGAATGGAAGAGAGAATGCGATAGTTAGAGAAAGAAAGCTAGAGAGAGAGAGAATGAGACCGCGAGAGTTTGATAGAGAGAAAAAGAGAGAGAGAGAGAAAGCTTAAGAGAGAGAGAAAAACCTTCAGAGAGTGAGGAGAGAGCTTAAGATAGACCGTGAAAGAGAAAGAGAGAGAGAGAGAAAGATATATAGATATATATATAGAGAGAGAGAAGAGAGAAAGATATATATAGAGAGAGAGAAAGAGAGAGAGAGAGAGAGTGAAAGAGAGAAAGAGAAAGAAAGAGAGAAAGAGAAAGAGAGAGGAAATAAGGAAAAAGAAAGCTAGAGAAAGGTAAAATGAAAGTTAAAAGAAAATAAAAAGAAAAAAAGAGATCTCTGTGTATGTGTGTGTGTAAGGAGGTGTGTCTGTGTTCCTGGACTGAGCTTACATTGTACTAAGCTATTTTTTTTTATCAATAGTAATAAAAAATTATAATATAATCTGGGTGATCAAACGATTTCAAATGCTTAAGTCTGTTGCTGTTACTTTTATTTAATCGATATGAAGAGCTGATATCCAGCAGACTAGGCATTACTATCTGAGTAAATTGTGACAAAATATCCAGGTCAAAGCTGGGTCACTGTATCCTTGACCTTTAGACTCGCACAATGTCTTATTGTAACTCAAAAAAAAGCCATGTATAGAAATTTTGTAAACAATGTTTAATTAATAAAAAAGAATTCTCTCGCATTAATAAATAGTTTTCGACATAAATTAATAACTAATTTGTTGTTTTTTTAAAGTTGTTTTTTTTTTAAATGTGATTTTTTGTTGTTGTTGTTATTACTTCCCTTGTTTCTGTAGGGTCCGATTCCTTTGGTTTAAAAATAAACTGTACAGATATGCTTCCATTTTTTTGTAAACAGTCCATTGCCTCAACATGCAGAAACTAACACAGTAGCTAAACACAGAAATAATAAAATAACTAAAAAGTAACTAAAATGTTTATAAAGTGTATCATCTCTTTATTATTATTATTATTATTATTAATATTATAGCTTTTATATAGCGCTACTTATGCTTATAGCTTTGGTCCTATCCCAGTGAGGGGGAGGGGGTATCTAGGAGTTGGTTTTCCGTGCTGCCTTCAGGCGCTCAGGAAACACAACTCTGCCCGAGTCGGGTGTCGAACCTCGAGCCCCCTTCTACGTAGCGCACTTAGCCTCTCGACCACGCTTCCCACTCTTGATGATGTTCTAAAACTTCATTTTGTGGGTATTAATATATTTTTTACAAAGCTTATATCAACTCACTCTGTCTGTCTGGTAAAATGTTTGTGCATGTTATTTCTCCGACACCTAATCTCGGATCAAGATGAAATAGTGCACAAATATTTATTGGACTAGACAAGACGTGAATCAATAAAAAAAAAATATTTACCAATAGTCAATTAACTACTGGTAATTAATTATTTTGTTTGGTACTGAGAAGAGAAATTAATCTTTCGGTATTTACAAATATGGCTTAATATGTAAGGTTTGGTCCCATTATATTTGATTATATAATTGTTCACATTATTTTCCCCACACCATATCCCGGATCAAGTTAAAATTAAAACAATTATTTATTGTACCTAACAAAACATGAATACTTTTTTTAAATTAACCAATTAGTCAATTAAGTATAGGTAATTATTATTATTATTATTTGTTTTATCGAATAAGGCAAATAAAGTCCACATTACTGAGAGATATAGTTGTGTAAGTGAGGAATTCTTTCCCATTTTTTTTAAATGCTATTTTTAGTACACTTCGGCGACAAGGGCGGCAATCCGTCTCCATGGAAATCTGTCGCCATCAATGATTGTTAGTAAATACTACAATAAACTTTATAACATTAATACTACAATGTTTTCAAGGCTGTCTTTTGCGAGGCGTGAATAAGTGTTTCTAGAACTATATAGGTAATTAACTAGGGAATTAATTCTTAATTAAATGCAGAAAAAATTATTTATTAGATCTTGCCCGAAAAAAAAACCCACAAAATATAACAACAGCATAGTGAACTTTAAACCAACTAGAACGTACAAACAATCATACATAGTCATTACTTACGTCGTGCTTACGCCCAAGAGTTTGATGATTTAACTACGATGGGTTTTGGATTCTGTTATATGTTTCAACAAAGTCAAATGTTTAGAAACAAGCATGACGCCAAGCTAGATACTAGAATTCATCTGAAGAGACCAGATATTAGAATTCAGCTTACTATACCAGATATAAGCACTCAGCTTACCAAACCAGATTCAAGTATTCAGCTTACCAAACCAGATATAAGAATTCAGCTTACCAAACCAGATATAAGCATTCAGCTTACCAAACCAGATATAATAATTCAGCTTACCAAACCAGATATAATAATTCAGCTTACCAAACCAGATAAAATAATTCAGCTTACCAAACCAGATAAAATAATTCAGCTTACCAAACCAGATAAAATAATTCAGCTTACCAAACCAGATATTAGTATCCAGATTACCACACCGGA
The DNA here is from genome assembly GCF_947242115.1 of Biomphalaria glabrata. Lineage (NCBI taxonomy): Eukaryota > Metazoa > Mollusca > Gastropoda > Planorbidae > Biomphalaria > Biomphalaria glabrata. The sequence continues at coordinate 3,926,705 of NC_074711.1, read as the reverse complement.
TATCGAAATTCAGATTACCAATATCATACCATGACATTTTTTAAAATGCAAATACAACTGTTTTTTCATATTGTTTTAATACATGAAAATTAATTATAATGCTAATAGGGCTACATTAATTATTTATTTGAAACAAACATGAATATTAATCAAACGTATTAAAAAAGGAAGGTGTCTCGTTCAGTTGTCAGAAGGTGCGAAGTGTTCCGTTTAAGGAAAAAGTCTAGGAAACACTGACAAAGAGGTGCCATGGTACAAGCATTGCATGTCTTAGTTATATGTAAATTTGCTATACCAAAAGAATGATGTTACTTTTTTTTATTATAATTTGATAAAAAATACATTTCAGTGGTTTAATAATAAAATCGACTTAACATTAAAAGATACTTTAAAACAAAAGCATGAAAAATAAACCATTCAGTCTGAACGATAAAAGAAAATGGTGAGTAAATAATTTAGCTTTTTTTTTTTTAGTAAGAAAACATTCATATTAATAATTGTATTTTGATAATTGATTCCCATCAGGTCCGAATGGGGGAGGGGTCAAAAGTTTACTACGTCATAGGGCCAGAGTCAAAATAGGCTTCTTGAATATAAAAAAATGAAGTTTTTCAAGTTATTTCAAGTCTTATAAGTTAAAATATAATCAAATATAATAAGCCTACAGCGATGTAGTTTGTCTACCAGTAGCTTGGTGCTACAAGTCAACGACTGTCTACAAGAGAACAAGAGATAAGAAGAATTTTGTTGGCAGGGTGCTAAGAAGATAATTTAGTTGGAAGGGTGCTAAAAAATTTAGTTGACAGGGTGCTAAAAAGAGAATTAAGTTGGAAGGTGCTAAAAAAATTAGTTGGCAGGATGCTAAAAAGAAAATTTAGTTGGAAGGGTGCTAAAAAGAAAATTTAGTTGGCAGGGTGCTAAAAAGAAAATTTAGTTGGAAGGGTGCTAAAAAGAAAATTTAGTTGGCAGGATGCTAAAAAGAAAATTTAGTTGGCAGGATGCTAAAACGAAAATTTAGTTGGAAGGGTGCTAAAAAGAAAATTTAGTTGGCAGAGTGCTAAAAAGAAAATTTAGTTGGCAGGGTGCTAAAAAGAAAATTTAGTTGGAAGGGTGCTAAAAAATTTAGTTGACAGGGTGCTAAAAAGAGAATTAAGTTGGAAGGTGCTAAAAAAATTAGTTGGCAGGATGCTAAAAAGAGAATTAAGTTGGAAGGTGCTAAAAAAATTAGTTGGCAGGATGCTAAAAAGAGAATTAAGTTGGAAGGTGCTAAAAAAATTAGTTGGCAGGATGCTAAAAAGAGAATTAAGTTGGAAGGTGCTAAAAAAATTAGTTGGCAGGATGCTAAAAAGAAAATTTAGTTGGCATGTTGCTAAGAAGATGATTTAGCTGGAAGAGAGCTAAAAAGATGATTCAGTTGTCGAAAAACACCGATTCCCTCTAGTCATAAATGGATGGTTGCCTGACCGTGCGGTACTCGCTGGATACCCTGCCCGCTGCCACCCCCTTCGTCCTGCGGGAGGTTCGGACTAGGAAGTAGCTCCTCTTTAACTCCGAAGGAACATCCGAAACATGCAAAGCCCTTTGGGACAAAAAATGCTAAGTAAATGTGGGCAAAGTCTATCAAAAGGTTTGTTTGGTAATACATGCAGAGACGTTGTGTGCTTTTGACTAGAGTTCTTTCCCCATGAGTATCGGACAATTGATATTTTAATAATTCTGTTTACCTTTGCCATAGCATCCTTTGTCACGAGCTTACAAATTTTTTTTTCTACAAAATAAAATAGATATCCAGACGTTTGAGACTAAAAGTGGCCAGGGCACAGTTGACAAGCCACGGCTAAAAATATTATTGATAATTTGTCTTTTAATTTGGAGAGTGTCACACCAAAAGATAATCATAGTGATCTCCCTTTGTTTTACACTTATTCGTGAGATCCTGGTGACGTGTTGTAAGTTAATAAAATTCCGATTGAAAGAAAAAGAAGACAAGACGATGTGGAGAAATATGGTGCGATCTTATGGAACCTAAACAAAAAAAAAAAAAAACCCAAGAAAATGAAAAGTGGAATAATGGGAGAGATTTTGGCAATAAATAAATGAATCAATGTCAAGGACGCAAATATTGAAAGATCGCTTTGACAACTTCTGTATTTTGTACACGGGCGCACCAAAAATCTTGCTATTTATGGATCCACCTCAATATAAAAGAATCTCCAATAATAGATGTGCTCGTTTTTAAACCAAAATTTGGTGAATTGCTTGTATCGTTGTTGTACAAAATGTTCGTGTGTGCTGTGAATGTGTGTGTGTTTTAGCTAGCGTGTAATACGGCCTGAATGTGAAGGTTTGATCTGCCAGCGTGCCAGAGACGATAAAAATCTGGCATTCTCGCCAAACGAGCAGGGGCCAAACTTCATTGATAAATCTTGATACAGATCAATCTGTTTCCTTTTTTTTTTTTTTTGCTTCATTTTGGACACTTTTTTTTTTGTGGAGAGCTCACAAGGCAACGCCCATCTGTTCCTGTGTACACATACTCTCTCCCTCTCACACATACCTAAGAGATCACCACATAAACACTGTGAATCATGTACTAACAATAACTTGCAGACTTCGCGCTGTTTCCGATTCTTCCAGACTCGCTGCTTCAAGGGCAGCAACTCCTTGTTGTGTAAATACAGATCCGCTACAGTCTTGCCTGGCGTTGCCTCCCTTTCAAAGGGCGCTAGAGCCTGCGTTCTATTTCGTGAATAAACTCCCCTTGTTTGTCAGATTAGTGAAATAGATCTATCGGTGGGGCAAGAGAGTGTATCCAACCTTATTGAAATTATGCCAGCATTTTACCTTTAGCTATACATTGGGTTGCCAGACGCCCGGCAAAAGGAGGCCAAGTCCTCCTTTTTTAGCTTCGTGTCCTCCGTCCGGCAGGCATCTGCCTAAAGTGTACAAATTTCCGGCTTTTCCCCAACAATTGGATAATATCCATCAACCGGGTTTATTCTCTCATATAATCGGGATTCATTGCACAAACTTAATAACAGACAGAAAGTAAGATGACAACTTTTTTTTTTTTTGACAATCATAGTGATCTCCCTTGGTTTTACACTGATTCGTGAGATCCCGTTGACATTTTTTAAAACTAATGAAATTCCGCTTTATAGAAAAAGAAGACAACAGAATATGGAGAAATATGGTTCTATGTAATGGGACCTTCTTAAACATGTGTCAGTTTGTTCAAGGATATTCAAAAAAACCAGTCACTCAAAATACATCAAGGTCTTCTAGTGTTTTTTTTTGTTTCTTTCTTTTTTTGTTTTTGCCTTACGAGGCAGTTGCTTACAATAAATCCATTAGTAAGTATGATACTCTAAACAGTATGATCCCATAAACAGTTCAATCGATCACCTTCTCCTGGTTGGAAGATCATGTTGTCATTCACAGCCTATTTGTATTATCGCCAATGGAATGCGAGCTGATTCAACTGAACTGGCTTTACATTCACAACAGTGGCGTAGCATCCATGGCGCGAAGGGGTTCAATGAACTCGGGCCCGGCCCACGACCATTAGGGGCCCACAGCCTGTGGCGTAGCAACAATGGCGCGAAGGGGTTGATTGCACTTGGGTCCATAACTCTTGACCAGTTGGGGCCCACGTGAGAATTTATTATAGGGATGGCACTTTTGTAAAACGTTATATAACATAGAATCTGAAAAGCCCCCCCTCAAAATATCCTAAACTTTATATTTGTTCTAAGACATTAACCCGTGTTTGAAGTTTTGAGTTAATATACCAGCGGCTTGGATAACTGTAATGCATTGATGCCCAAAATACGGCCCGCGGGCCAGATCCGGCCCGCGACGTGGTTCCATCCGGCCCGCCGAAATGTCGGCACAAAGTGTAGACAACACCATCGAAAAAAAAAAAGCTGACTTATGTATCTTTACCTACGTTAGGGCCCTTAATTTTTCTTTAATTGATTGGTACCATGACCTTTAACATTAGTGTGTTTATGAAATGAGAATCTACCAGAAAAAGAGAACGGATCTTAACTTTTTTTGTGGATCATGATAATAAGCCTACATATTTGATCTATAAAAAAAGGTGGCTGTTTCCAAAAAGAACAAAATATAAACGTCATTATGAAACAAATATTCTTGGTTTGAGCCGAGAATAAAAAGATTGTTAGACTACGTTTAGAGATTGGAGAATTGATGGAAATATTTACCAAACAAGCGACAAGAAAATGAGTCGACGTTACAGCTAGCTACAATGTTGTTATATTTTTAAGTACAGAAATTAAGCCATTTTCTGACGCGTGAAAAAAAATCACTCCAGACATCCAATTCCTTAATGTAAGTACTAGCTCCAACTAGCTCCAACTAGCTCCACAATTTTTTCTAATCTAATAGTTTCAAATTCAGGTAAATTTCTTTTTTTTTTTGTATGTGTACATTTTCGTTCATGTGGCCCGCGACACGAGTGTCAAAAATTAAAAATGGCCCGCAGGTCGAATTAGGTTGGGCATCACTGCAGTGTAATGTAATGAAATGTAACGAAATGTTCTCCATCAGCCTGCCACCAGGTTTATTGTAATGGTGGCTAGCCCTAATTGTATGTTTAAGGAGACTATGGTTGCTCGATAACCCATTCTATTTATCCATGTATGTCTATAAACGATTGATGGTATAAGTTTTAATGGGAAGAGAGAGAGAGAGTTTGCTTTAGAAAATATCTATGTGTTGTACTGAAAAATAAGAAAAGGGGCGGTAACAATAACAATTAGGTCTAAGTCAATAGGGATGGTCCCAAAATAGATATTTCGACACATCTGCTAGTTATTCATTTTTTTCAAAGCTCAATCTATTTCTGTTATTTTTAGTATTTAAAATTTGTAAATCTGTATTTCTTTTGAGTTAATTCTTCTGGAGTAGAGTATACTAGTATCATTTTTCTGTCTTTAGGGGGTTCATTGGTTAGGTAGTTTGTCTTTGATATTAAATAATATTTCTATTACTGTTATTATATTTTTAGGTTAATCACTTTTCAATTGTTTATGATTTAATACTTGTGAATTATGGTAACTTACAAATAAAAACATATTAAAAAAAAAAAAAAAAAAAAAAGCCCACAAAAGAGGCAAGATGGCCCATAAAAGAGGCATATAAAGCCCAAAAAAGAGGCAAAGAAAAGAGGCATAAAGCCCAAGGATTCCTATGATGATAAAGCTAATACTGAATAGCGCAAATTCTGAGGTTTCCTTTAAAAAAAAAAAAAAAAAAAAAAATCTGACATTTTAACTTACTAAATAATGTCATTTCTTAGTTTGGTTCATAGTTGTTTAAGAAAGTTAATACCATTATATTCATCAAAACCTCTAATTAGGCTTTATTTAAAATTGCTATGAACATTAAACTCTGACATGCAAACAAAGCCCCACAGATTTAAAACGAAATAGTGGACCTACTGGGCGATGCAGCTATGACAAAAATACTGGTACTATAGAAAGTCCAATGAGCGGCCATTTTTCCCTTTCGAAATCAACGTATCTTACGGGACTATCCTTGACATTGTTTCACAATTACGTGATTGATTTCATGGATGGATGCCTGGTCGTGCGGTTTGCGCGCTGGACTGTCAATCAGATTTATCGATGGTCCAGGGTTCAAACCCTGCCAGCTCCCATCCCCCGTCGTCCTGCGGGAGGTTTGGACTAGGAAGTAAACTATCTTCAACTCTGAAGGAACACCCGAAACATGTACACCAAACAAACATAAAATATTGTCATCATGTTGAAGGCGTTAATGCTTAGCTATATCTCAAGTGCAAAATACAAAGAGTTGTATGATGACACCATTCTTCCAGTCACATTTGACCCAGACGATATTGCCATAGGTTATTGTCCAGGAATGCAATCCTTTAAAGAAGCCGTCCATAATGTAACATATTGGTATTATATGTACATTTGTACACTAGCGCGTCAATGCAACACCGCTTGTGTTTAGGTAATAAATGGAGTTCCTAATATGTCTTCCCTCTTAAACACTAGTTTGTTATTTGTGTAATACGAATATTCTACACATAACGACATAACAAGTCTGTTTACGAGATTTCGCTGTTTATTTTCTTTTATTATAAAGATCTACATGAGATTTGGCTGTTTTTATCATAGACAGCTACATTTTATCATCATGTTTTCAAAACACTGTCCCAGCATGCTTCTTACGTCTCACTTTGTCTGTATCACTTTGTTCAGCCTGACGTCAGTTTCAGAAATTCGATGGTTCAAAATCATATAAAAATTTCTAGACAGAGAGAGAGAGAGAGAGAGAGAGAAAGAGAGACAGACAGAGAGAGACAGCGAGAGAGAGAGAGGAGAGACAGAGAGAGAGAGAGAGAGAGAGCGAGAGAGAGACAGACAGACAGAGAGAGAGAGAGGAGAGAGAGAGAACGAGAGAGAGAGAGAGACAGAGAGAGAGAGAGAGAGAGGAGAGAGAGAGAACGAGAGAGAGAGCGAGAGAGACAGAGAGAGAGCGGAGAAAGACAGACAGACAGACAGACAGACAGACAGACAGAAAGAGAGAGCGAGAGAGAGAGAGAGAGAGAGAGAGAGAGAGAGAGAGAGAGAGAGAGAGGCTGGCTTCACTTTGTCTTCTTCATTGAGAGAGAAAAGGCCAAAATTAAAAAAAGAAATAGATGCATAGGTTACTGACTTTTCTACTTAGGAGGCCAGAAAAATGTTCGATTTATTTTCTGTTAAATAATGGAAATAGAATTAGATTATAGATCTAGTGTTTGTATCAATACTTCAGTTTTCACCTAGAAGTGTCTTAGGCATGTAAAAAAAACAACATTTCTTTATTCATTTGAAAGACCTCTAAGTCGTTTTAATCTGTTAAGAAATTGTACAATTATTGACTTTTCAGGCACTATTACTTGTCTGAATTCTAACTGAATCTAACGTAAAGACATTGTTACTAATTACTTACAAAAAAAGGTACACTACTTACATTGGAATGTCTTTTAGTAAATGTAACTATACATTCAAATTACTCAGTTGTTTTGTCTCACTTTACATTCATCTTATTGGGGGAGGGGGGGGGGGTCACACCAACATATTCTTGAACCCGGGCCCACGAGTACCTTGCTGCACCAATGATTCACAAAGCTATACGATAACTTTCTTTAAGTTATTTTTACATGTGTAGGACTGTAGAACAAACATGTTGTGGAGACAAAGTCGTGTGGGTGTGTGGTACATGTGTGGGCACTCTGTTTGTTATCACTACACCGTTGCAGTGCCGGATTTTAGTAAGTGGAGGTCCTGGACAGTATTTTCTTGTCAAGGTCCTTACACTCCCCAAGCTTCAACATAAATGCCTAGATAATATTAACAAACATAAGATCATGTCTTGGTGGTGAAGAATGAAATAAAGTGCTTGCACATTTAATATCTTTATTCAGTTGTGAATTTCTCGGCCACATCTTTTCCCAGTAGCACATCATTGCTAGGAGGATCCTAGCAATGGAATTGAGATGCTACAGAAGGATCCTAGGCATCACTTTCAAAGACCGCATCACAAATCAAGAGATTAGAGACAGGGTTACTGCAGCGATCGGACCCCGCGATTGCCTGCTAACTATTGTAAAGAAACGCAAGCTTAAAATATATGGCCATATTACAAGATCCACGGGGCTCGCAGAGACTTTCCTTCGGGGAACAGTACCAGGAAAAAAGAAGAGTCAGACAGAGAAAGCGATGGGAGGACAACATAAAAGAATGGACGGGCCTGCCATTGATAGAGGTTTTAAACAAGGAAAAAGAGAGAATGGAGAAAGACGGTCGACGAGTCTTGCTTGGTGCCCCAACGGTCCAAAAGACTAAGGGATAGGTAAAGGTAAAGGTAAAAGGTACATCATTAGCACAAACGTACTTGTGGAACTCCAGGCACAATATCTTTTTTCATATTGTAGATGGAAGAAAAGTGCCTCTCACTGGAGGATGCATTTCCCTTTTCTTCCTTCCCACTGCACGCTGAGGATCGAAAGGTCCTTTTCCACTTACTTTAACAAGTCCTTCAAAACTAATGCTGACAGTCACCACCTCAAACGTGTTAAAGGGGGAGAAGAGACCCAAAATGGAGGAATAGAAACGAAATAGTGTTAGAGTGTTTCATGGAAATCAAATGAGTTCTAAACGATGACGTTGTTGTTTTAGTGTTAATGTACTGTTCAAAGAGTCTCATCTTAGAAAGGAACGTAACAATGACACAAGACTCTTCAAAATAATACGACGCTCTCAGGTGTTTTTCTAGCAATACTTTAATATTATAACAATTTATGTCAACATCAGCATGTCATCTCTCTTCCTGTCACTTTCTCCCGGCTTCCTCCGTTTAACATCCCTTCCATTCATTACACCAATTCGCACCTTTATTCATGCACACCATGCTGCGCTACGACCATAACACCCCCCATGAGGTGGTGACTGTCAGCATTAGTTTTGAAGGACTTTTTCAAGTAATAATAACATGACTGACCTACCCACCATTTGTGTATTTATCAATAAAAGAACTAACAAACAGATAAAACAACCAAATTATAGTAATTAAACAGTATTTTTGTACATTATTAGGCAATACACTTTTTATAAGATCTGTAGACTAAATTCAATTAAGAATGTGCTTTTCTAATTGTAATTGACTTCAATATGTTTTTTTCTTACATGTTTCTAATGAAGTGTCTTCAGATTTGAAGGTTATTACACCCTAATCCAAACCATCCACACCACAAGGGGAAAGGTGGTGAGCAGTGTTTGAACCAGGGAACCATTGAGACAACATTTCACAGCCAGGCATTTGAGCCACCCTGGCACTTAATGGAAGTATTGCATAACTTTGTGAAAAAAAAAAAAGGCAACCAAATTCTGTACTAATTCAATTTTGGTCTTAATTAGTATTCATTAGATCTTACAACTTTAAAACTTCACAAATTATTCCTTCATTCTGAACCATAAAAAAATGTTTTGTTTGAAAGGGGAGAGAATACAGTTAAAAAAAATAGAAGCAGTACAATTTGATCATACAAATTATTCTTTTATTACAAATCATGATTTATTATAAATTTAATTTAACAAAGTTTATTGTACACAAAATGTATTAGTTAAAACATGTATTTACATAGTAATTGAAATTAAAAACAAATATACATTTTGATTTTTTTTAAAACATGAAATATATAAAAAAACAAACGAAATCAATAATCATAAATCATTTATAGGCTACATATGATAGTAAAAGTATCATATAAACATAAAGAAACTCCATTGGCTTCTTATACATACTGCTCAGGCAGATAATGTAAACTTTAAATTAAATGTTATACTAAAAAAAAAATAAAAAAAAAAAAATGTTTCTAGTTCTCCCATTAAGTGCAGTCCTACCCTTAATCCCACCATTACTGGGTTTATATGAAGTCTCTGACACAAGATTAATTAGTTTAATATACATTATTATACACACATTTTTCTGGTTAGCATTCTTAACATTTTTGTTGTTCGTCTCGATTTTGTATGTTTGTTCGGAAATTTCTGCAAAATTGATGATGATTACATTTTAGCCCAAACCTGTGGCAGGAATGTGATGGACGACAGCAGGTAGGGTTTAGGATGTAATAGTCTTCTTTTTCAAATTAAAGTCTGTAATATAAAAGATAAGATAAGATACCACGGAGAGGACAGTCCAGAGCACTTACCACATGACCATGCAGCCATCTATGTTAGCTCAGAAATCAATATAAAATCACAGATCTCCTGGTTTGTACTAAATTCCATTAATGCAAATATTCATACAGAAATATTAAACATGTTTATAACGACACAAACAAACTGATTTGTTGGCCAGCATTCTTCAAAAACAGAAATGAGAGGAAGAAAAAGTCAAGCAGATGAACCCAAAAAAAAAAAAAAAAAAAAACAACAACCAATCACAAACAACAAGAAAAACCCAACAAGCCAGAGCTCCGACCAAGTCTACAAATTTGATGACTATTATTTATACAAAAAATATACATGTCACTCCAAAGAAAATGAATGGAATGGTTTCTTTGAGAGGTTAAACAAATCGAAAGGTACACAAATGAAACACTGCAAGATTGAAATAATGGGAGAGTGAAAACATAAGGGAAGTAAGTCAAGTAAAGGGATCTTCTCCAGACCTTGATATCTACAGGGGTGGGGGTGGGGGACAGATGATGTACAGCTCATCTGTTGCTATGGTTGACAGTTAACAGGGTATCATGTGGCCAGTACAATTACCAACAGTCTTTACTTTCTCAGCATATGTGGGAAGTGTGGTCGAGAGGCTAAGTGCCCTTGAACTTGGCTTGTCTTGGCTACCTAGAAGGGGGCTCGAGGTTCGACACCCTGACTCGGGCAGAGTTGTGTTTACTGAGCGCCTAAAGGCAACACGGAAAACCAACTCCTAGATTCCCCCTCCCCCCCACTGGTCCACAAATGAGATAGGACCAAAGCGCTCTGAGCATGCTATAAGCATGAAAGTAGCACTATATAAAAGCTATAATAATATGTCAGGTGCACATTACAGTTGGGTAGACTCAGTGGCATCCAGTCTTCATGAGGATTCAAAGCCAAGACCCCTCTATTTGGATGCCAAGCCCTCAACCACTCAGTCTTGAGGCCCCATAAAACACTAGGTACTTAAATATTCAAATTTTGTTTCATTAGTTTTTTTTTAAATAGTTAATCTAAACTTAAATCACCCTTTTGGTCTTAGCAATATTTGAAAAGTTATCTTGAAATACACTGCAGTACACATTATGTTGAATCATCATACAAAGATAACATAAAAACCCACCAGAATTACATTCAGTATTTCGTTACATATACTTTATATAATTTTATGCGTTTGACCTCATCTAAACCCTAAATAAAAACACAGATTAGGAGATTTAATCCTTAAAAAAAATTAGGTATATAGTTTTGATTTTTAAAAAAAAAAAAAAAAGGTGAGGGGCTAAATGAATATATTTAAAAATGAAATAAAAGAAAATACAACACATTTTGTATGATGAACATTTACACAGGAGTGCAATATTAGAATTAAAAGAGGAATAACTCTTGAGGCACTTGAAGTAAGACATAACAGCTCGTTTTCTAACCATTTTAAAGGCTCACGAAAACTGTCGCTGATTGGTGGAGATGAACGAAACAAACAAACAAAAAATAAATGAATTAAACATGAATCGATGAAAAAGGCAGTTCCAAGGGCAATGTACTCTCCTTTACAACATTATTGAAACTGGTTATTGAAGCTGCTCGAGTTATATGGACAAAAATACATGGTTTTCTTGACAAAAATTATATGACATCTTTAAATTTATCAGTAAATAAACATGAAACCTCCTTATTCATGCCAATTATTTATTTATAAATTCATATTAATTAGAACTAAGTAGACAAGTTGAGTTTATTTCACACAAAAAATAAAATTTAAACTTTATAAAAAGTTTGTTTTGGCAAATGTGCATTTTATAAATCTTTTTATTTCACTCTAATACCTAAAGTAAAACAACTTTAGCATAATAAATATTTTCCTCAAAATAAAATTCACCATATTCTTCTGGATAAATTGTCAGACAAAAAAACACAGCCAATATTATATCACATGAGATATCACATGATAGTTGTCGTGTTGCCATAGCAGCATGTGCACAGTTCAATATAAGAAAAGGAAGAACAAAAGGTTCACATTTGGTAAGTTTGAAAAAAATAATATAAATGTGTAAATAACTTTTACAAAATCTGATAAGCTCTTACTTTTTCAGTTCTAAATAGAGAAATAACTATAATGATATGACACCTGTATCGGTCACCTCTGCAGGTACCTCTATTTGACCATATTCATATGCAGAAGCAACTTAATTTGCTGTAGATTTTAAAATCTGTTTTGGTTATGACTAATCCAGGTGTGCTACCCCTGCATCTTAGAGGCCCCAGGGTGGAAACAGATGCAAGAGAAAATGATTAGGCCAAACAGTTAGCGAAACAAGACTCCCATGGGAGTGCCTAAGGAGCGCGAGAGTATTCCCATCGCACTGTGGAGGGTTGACCATGTCAACAATCAAGGTGTCGTTATTCACGGGTCTGTTTCAAAATGTCGAGTCCTGCAAGGTTAGCCTGGTATAGAAAAGGAAAAAGACAGTGGTTCCCAGTTTGCTCAGTCTTCAGCCTCGTCTCTAGCCCTTATGTTTGGAGCGACAGAATCACAGAAAATGGCACCCTCTACCAGACAGAAAAAAATTAGTTATTTGTTTTATCAGGCCAGTGAGAGGGAGCTCTTGTTTGCTTTTGCTGGCCTAAAGTTTCAAGTGACAAAAGGCAGTGGATTCAAAATTGTATCGGGTTTAACAAAGGATGGCTAGAGAGTGATTCCGAGACAACTCTCAAGCACATACTTCACTAGCTTCTTGTCGAGGCAAGATTTGGTGTTTCAAGCAGCAACACTTTGATGACAGGTATGGAACCAGCTCCCATCAAGTCTCAACAAACATCAGCCTCCCTTCTGTGCAAAGAACCTTTCAGACCCACTGCTTTAATGGTAACTTTATAATTGTTATAATTTTCTGCTTTCATCGACATTATTTGAACACATCTTAAATTTAGGTATAAGCAACTAAGATTAACAATATTATAAATAATTATTAATAGTATAAATCTCTAACGAAATTTTGACAGAAAATTTAAAACTTAATTTCAAATTTAAAAAAAAAGGGAAAATCAATATTTATCTTATGGGATTTTTTTTAAAGTTTGTAATAAAATTAGATTTAAAAAATTGGTTTAGCTGCAAAAGGTAACTATAAAGTGGCTAATCCAGTCAATTCAACTTGTTAGGCTTGAGAATCATGCAGTCTTCAATTCCTTCTGAAACTTTGTCCTTCAGTCAGCAGCCAAAATCTTTGCTCACCACACTTCACACTTTGTTCTTGGATTCATGGGCTTGGCCATTTCACACTGGAAGGCCCAGTTAAATGTCTGGCTGTTTGATAGAGCACCATTCACTCTGAAAACAATGACAATACATTTTAATCACTAAACATTCAGAAATAATTAAATTGTATTTGAGAAGGTAAAGGCTCAAAAGATAAGTGAAGGCTTAAAAGCTAAGTGAAAATAAATTATTGGCAGAAATATAATCATTTTTTCATGAGACAATACTTTCAAACAGCTAAAAGAAATGTCTTCATTTAATGAAATAGTATTTCTTATTCCAACTGGTTAGGCACAAGATGTCTTAATTTAAATCCTTAAATATGCAGCATTGAAATTTGGGATTCTTAGATTATGCAATTGGTTCTGGAAAGAAGCTTTCTCTGTCAATCTCTTATCTTATAAATTTCAGATGATTTATTGTAATGCACAATTGTAAAACAAATTTCCTCATGGATAATAGAGATTATTATTATTATAATTATAAAATAGAGGATAATTATGTCCAATGCATATCCATGTATCAATCAAATCATGTATATTAATCTAAGACTTAAATTCTACTAAGTTGTTGGTTTTCCTGGCTGATTCACTTAACCCATCCCATAATCTAATGGCTTTAAGGAAGAAGGAGCACTTGTCTTTTAAAGAAAGAAATTAGTTCATTGTCATCTATTGAATATTCTCATCTGTTCTGATGCTAATCATTAATTCTTCTTCTAGCCAGCTTTATTGCTGCTGAGCTGTAAGCTCTTTCGCAGACTGTGCCAAGGAAAAAAAGTGTGCTGTTCTCTTCAGTTGTTCAGCACTGCCGTACAGGGTGTTGGTTATGTTGGGCTGTAGTGGAAGTAGGGTCTGCCTAAGGTGGATTAGGGAGGGGCATTCAAAGAGGATTTGGTTTACGGTTTTTCAAAGGGGTGGGCGCAGTGTCTGCAAAGGGGGAGTTGTGTGGAGTTTATTTTGTTCAGATGGTAATTTAATAGTGGTGTGTGTCCTGTTCTTAGTTGTAATCATTAGTTCAAAATTCAGAATTTTTTTACCTTGCTGAGCCAGGACTGTGAGGATCTGTCAGCAAATGATAAAACAAACCAGCATCTGTCCATTTACTGCAATACATCTGAGGTACAAAAAGCGTTGGTTACATTTAATGTCAGTCAGAACTCTTCAAGAAAAACAGTGGCTTATAAAAGAGTGAGGGGGTTGTGATATACAAGCTAATAGAAATACATCTGAGGTACAAAAAGCATTGGTTACATTTAATGTCAGTCAGAACTTTTCAAGAAAAACAGTGGCTTATAAAAGAGTGAGGGGGTTGTGATATACAAGCTAATAGAAATACATCTGAGGTACAAAAAGCATTGGTTACATTTAATGTCAGTCAGAACTCTTCAAGAAAAACAGTGGCTTATAAAAGAGTGAGGGGGTTACGATATACAAGCTAATAGAAAGTTTTAGAAATAATAGATACAATTTAAAAACAAATTGTTTATAACTTGGTTTATGCAGTGCAGAAGCTCAATAAGTGTAAACACATAAATATGATTCTGATGTTCCCTGAGGAGTTACAGCAGGCACTGCCACACCACCAGCTGAAACTCTTTTATGCTACAATTGCATTTTTGTGACTTTTGATGCTACTTTGGTGTGGCAGAGAGACCAAAACTGCTTGGCTATGGCTTAAGGGCTTGAGTTTGACCATACTGAGCTGAGCATCATATAAACTAAAAGATGCACTATATAAAAGCAATTTGATAAAAAAAATTAATACTAATAATTTAAACAAATATGAAATGACAAGGCCGACACACTCACCAAATGTGGGAGAAAAAACACACAATTAAACATTGCACTCTATCCAGAAGAAATGAAGCAACTAATAGTGAATAGAATAAATGAGTAATGGACAAATTCTCATTCTAATCACAAGAAAGAGATACCTATTAAAAGCTATCCCAACAAGATCAATGTCTAATCTTTTGACTCAGGACCGGACACAACAGAAAGAGACAACATATGTACTGGAAGCTCAAAATTGGAACCAGTGAAATCTGCCCATGTGGAGTGTCACCAGAGAATGCTGACCATATCCTTCAAAACTGCTCTTTTTACCAAGAGGCCCAAACAAGACAATGGCCCCCAAACACCCAAATGGAAAGAAAACTATATGGAGAGCTCTCTGATTTGGTCTAGTCATCTGAATGCTCCAACATAAAAATGAGAATGAGGAAGAAGAAAAACGAATATAGGATGGCTGCCTGGTCTTGTAGTATGCATTCTATAGACTAAACACATCATTGTTTCACCCTACCTGAGCGAAGCTTGTATAAAACACTTGATACATGGTCATGTTGACCCCAGCAATGTGTTTCTCCTCTCCGAATGAGTCAATCCACAACTGATAAGCCTTTGAGGTGTTGAAGGGTTTAAAAAAAAACAATGATGTATAAAACAATTTCTTCACACAATAGACTATTAGTCATAATAATAAGTGTAATCCTAATTGTGGTATATTTCAGTACAAAATAAAACTTTTACGTACATACATAGCAGCCCTCAGACCTCCATTGTCAGCAATGTTTTCATCTAAGGTAAAATCACCATCAATCTGTAAGTTTAATTTCATTTTCATATTTAACATTATAATGTTTTTGTTAGGAAAAGTATTTTTTTCTATTTCTATAACTTTCATAATCTAGGTCATTACATGTCAAGACATATTCTGTTCTTACATATATTAGGACTTACTTTGACTCCTCGGACTTTGATGTTGCCATATTGTTCCTTCATACATGTTGTTGTTTCCAAAAAATTGGAAGCCGTTTGTTTCTCCCACCAGTCAGTCAGCTTTCCCTGGCCATCATATTGTCGACCTAGTCAACGATATAATTAACCCACATTTAATGTAATAATTTTCTCTTTTGAAGTAACGTGTGTAATTTTTAAGATAAGATTAAATATGATCTTTGAAGAAGTCTAACTTTATATTTATAAACAAAAGAACACTCAAAGAAAATATTTGACCTATTTAGTATAGTTTAAAATTTGCTCTGAGCATTTAAGTTATGTATAGATATTTTTAACAAATTTTAGCATCTTATTTATGTGGCAACTGCTGTTAATATTCTATTATACCTTGAAAGTCAAAAGCATGTGTTATTTCATGTCCAATAATGGAACCCATCGCACCAAAATTCACAGCACTGAAAGGAAATAATAAAAAGATGAAAGCTTATGATGACTAAGTATAGAACATACATGTTTATGGTTTATCTTATAAAAGAAGTTTAAAAGGCTGGGAAATAGAATATTTACATGTATTAAAGGACATATAAGTTTAGTACACTCTTAGCACAGGACACACAGAATGTTCTTTTATAAACATATAGATAAATATATACAATGTATATAACATAGTTAAAGTAACATATTTTATCATAAAAGCTGTAGTAAAAAAAAGTCATTTAAAAACTAAACAATGTACAAAAATATTTTGACAATGATGATAGCAACAACCAACCAACCTACCAACCAACCAACCTATCTACCTACTAACCAACCTACCAACCAACCTACCTACCAACCAAACAACCAACCAACCAACCTACCAACCAACCAAACAACCTACCTACCAACCAACCAACCAACCAACCAACCTACAGAAATTTAAAATAAATTGTCATACCTTGGTCCATCTGGAATGTAAAATGGTAAATGAAACATGGCGATGGGAAAAATGACGTCATTTCTGGTGGGAGAGTAGTAAGCGTTGACTGTGACTGGTGGCCGCAACCAGCTGGCAAGAAGATAGGGAGATTAGTTAAGAATTAAAGTTATAAAATTAAAGCTAGTTTTATTCCCGATTCCACTGACTGGTATGAACTGCATAGTAGCCTAACAACAGGTTTTCACTGTCTTAGAGATTTAACTTAGGATAGCTTGCATTTAGAGAGAGACTTAAAGCAGCATACAAAAATATTCCTGATACACTCCCCCCTAAAAAAAAAAAGAAATGATCAGAACTTAATGAGCAATTAGCCATAGTGAAGTATTGCAAACAAGTAAAAACACTATGATGACTAATTTTTTGAGATAACGAGAAATAGCAATTATACAAGTTATACAAATGTTGAAAGTAAATAAAAACAATAAAAGAATAACATTTCTGTCTTTCAAAATAAAATGAAAGATATCAAAAAAGAAATATAGACATTGACAATTAGGATGTTGTGTTTTTAGGTAAAAGAAATTAAAGTTGTTACGTAAAAGTAGGGCATTAAAGTTGTTACATAAGAGTAGGCCTATGCCTATCAGTTACACATCCCACATACCATTTTTATTCTAAAGAGTTTTTCACTTCTAAAAAAGTCATCACTGTAAGTTGTTAAGTTGGCTAAAAGAAAGCCAACATATACTGAAATAATATGAATACATCACTTGCCTGGACTGTCTGTCTGGTTTAGCCTGGAGGTCATAGTTCATGTTTCCTAACAAAAATCTTCTCCATGAGAGGAGATTAGAAAACCAATCATTTTGAATGACCTGAAACTGTTACAGAGAAAAGTAAGTAAGTACAAATAACAGCCATCATGAAATTGCTCTGACTGTTTATTGGGATAAACAGTCATTATCAATCATCACACTATAGATCTATGCAACTTCAAAAATAATCTAACATACACATCCATAACATTCAAGAAGATTAAGCTTCACAAATGGAAGTTCTCAATTAGAAACAGCCAAAATAAATACCTATCACTCCTAATATTAAAAGCAAGAGATGTAGAATCAAACCCAGGACTCAGATCTAAAGATAGATGCAACATCTGCAAAAAAGTATGCACCATGAAACAGAAAGCCATTCAATATGACACCTGTGATGAATGGTACCAGGCATCATGTCTACATCAGGACTGTTCAAATCCTTTGATGCAGACACTTATAACCCATACAACATCCTAAACACCATCCCAAACCAAACATAATGACACATTGCATTAAGAAATAGATAACTTAGAAATCTACTTTCAATTTTTCTGAGTACAAGTGAAAATAATGACAGCATCACTTACATTTTCATAATATTTGTTGAGAAAAGTGGTGTTCAATATGAAGGATGGGTAACTGATTTTATCAATGATAGCATCAACCTGAAATAATAAAATTACAGAATTACGTTATTAAGACGCAAGTATTAAAATATTTTTATAAGCCTTAATGTTTAAAAAAAAATATTTGAGAAAACTGCAACTCCAATTAGATTAATACAAGCTGAATCTTATTTTCTGTCTAAAAATAACCATAAACACAGAGAAAGTGACAAATGCTTGTACAGGGACTGTGTCTAACCTTTTTCTCTGCATTAGTGCGCGTTCTTTTGTCAATCCAGTATTTATTTAACAAGAAATCTTTGAATGCATTCTTCACATAAGTAATAAGTTTCTCCATCTGAAATTAGGAATTAGGAACTATATTCTTCAGTACATTACAATATATTCACAAAACAAAGTAACAAAAATACTGAAATTTAATTAGGCAAAAAATATTATGTTACAGTTATTTTTTCCTTGAAACATTTTATCAACAAAACTAAATACATGTATATTTTTATTTTTTAAATAGAAATTGTATTATCGTATTGAATGATGTAAAATCTAAGATGTGGATAATCAATTTTGTAACAATTGTTAAAATATTTATACTATATTGTTCTCAATCATACACTATTGAATAATAAATAAAAATTGAATTTGAGAAACAAAATTTTAATTACTAAAAAGCTTCATAAATATAGTAACTCTTAGTTTTAACCTTTTCAACACTGCCCTCAGAGTCAGTTCCCTTAACATAGAGAGCACCTGTAGCAAACCCCAAGGCTTTGTTGGTATAAAATGTACACCGTTTCCATGGCTCTTCCATTTCCTCTTCCTCTGTAAGTTTCAAGAGAATCTTTTTATGTTTACATGATCTCTTAAAAATATTTAAAAGTTTAGCTGTGCTCATGTCTTTGTTATGTCTAAATAGCAGACTAATTTTTAGCTACAATACAGCAAAATCATAATGAACAATTAATATTATTAATATGCCTGCTCTGTGTTATGGTATGCGCTTTTGCTTATCATTGAGTTCAGCCCCTTACTGGAGATTGGGGAAATTATTTTCTATGTTAAATGTAGGTTTCAAATTTATAAAACATTAGCAAGATATAACCTGGGGCCTGCAGGCCTTAGTTACTGTTCTAGTGGATTGGATTTAGATGTATGTAAAACATGGCGAATGTTCCCTTTACCCATTTTTTTGTTTTGCCATGAAATGAAAGTAGAGTGTGAAGATTGGTTAAGCCAACAGATTGATATCAAATATAAACTACTGTGAAAACGAGTTTACCTGATTTGTTCATATATATATACTCCTTACATTCTAATTTATATATTAGATTGCTGACCACTTGGTAGTGACTGGCTTACCTGTTTCTAGCATTTCAAACACTGACTTATCAAAGAAAGGTCGGAATGACCTGACCAGACTGAGAGCAAGATAGTCTCGTAAGATACTGTGAAGATAAAATAATTTAATTAAAACAAAATCTTCAATATAACATGATACTGGTTATTCAATATAAAGTTTTAATGTGTGACCCATGACCTTATTAATTAGCTCTGGCACTTTTTTCCACAAGCTGTTTGGTGCCTGATTTGTTTTCCACTATGTTAGTGAGGAGAAACTGATGCCTGATCAAAGAAAAGCCCTTGCAAATGACAGAGGCAGGCTTCAAAAAGATAACTTAAATAAAATCCTGGCAGAAACTGCTTTGTTTGCATCAAATATGACAAAATATGCTAGTCAAAAGTGGGTCTGCACAGTCAGGTGAAATACAGCACTCACCCTTAATCTTTAGGCTAGTAGACAATGCCTTAAGCTTGAATATGATTTTACATACATTTTACAAGGTTGAAAAAAAGGGCAGGACATTTATTAAATAAAAAAGGTTTGAAAATGTAAAGAGAAACTTTTAAAAACTCTCTAACTAGATTTCACTTACCATTAGAGTAAAAGAGAAAAGTTGAAATTATGTATTAAATGATTTATTAAGGAAACAAATAAAAAGTATGAAATGATTTGTTAATGAAACAAATGATTTATTAATGATTTATTAATGAAACAAATAAAAAGTATGAAATGATTTGTTAATTAAAGAAATAAAAAGTATGAAATGATATGAAACAAATAAAAAGTATGAAATAGTTTACCTCTTCTTTTCTTTATTGTGATAGTATTCATGGAAAAAACTGTTTAATTTGGCCATGTAAGATGGATAGAGAACAACAACATCCGTATCACCATCAATGTTGCTGAAACCAAGTGCAGTGAAGTACTCAGACCATTCAATCTAGTAGAAGTTAGACATTGATAAATAAGGAAAGAATTCATCCTAAAAGTAAATACTTGACATATAAGACATATAAGACAATTAGAAACAGTTCTAACAAAGCTAGTTAAAAGTAAAACAACACACCCCAAGAGTACTTAAAGAGACATTTATTTGTGCTCATTAACAATTGTCCAAAGAAACAGATGAGCTTAACATCATATTATGTTATTAATGATATTAACTGTTTAAACAAACCAGCCACAAAACAAAGAGAATAAAGAAAATTAAAATCTTTACTATTTTATAAAATAAACATGTTAGAACTATTAAAAGAAGAAGATTAATTAATTACACTAATTAAAAAAAAACACCAACTCTAATTTTGACTTTACAATAAAATATGACAAATGAAACTATGACAATGTCTCACCATTGAAAAGTTTTGTACCAACTGCGCCACTGTCATAACATTATACATTTTGAATCTGTTGTGTATCGAATGAAGTCCAACAGAGGCCTGAGGACAAGAACTTTGATCAGTAAATTCTATTTGCTTAAAATTTATTATTGTTTTCAGAATTAGAATCAATAGCTTTGCAACAGAAGAAACAAACATCTAGCAAGAAGCACTAATTAGTGTTAGTGTCAAAAGTATATTAAAGCTGATGACTTTAAAATGAAAAGGTTTTAGAAACTATAAGCTGGACCAACAGATAATGTGATGCCTTTTTGCATATTATACAGACACCCAAACCAGAAAAGTGACAATATTTCCACAGATGCAGCCCCAGGAATACTTGATAATGGATACCAGACAAATAATTGAGAGGTTCTTTAAGGTCTCTTCAGAAATGCACTAGAAAAAAAGTTATGGTACATCCTAAGTTTTAACAGCTTATAGTCTAAATATAGACATTCATAGAGATGGATAAATAGAATTCATGTGAAAGTTTACAGTGAATAGAGTGGTAAATATTCTTGGCAGGAAAAAAGCTGAATATCTTCCACTTCGATGCTTAAGGCGTACTTTAAAAAAAAAGGTGGTAAGATAAAATAACAAATGAGGAAAAAATTGCAAGGACCAGGGTGCCAAGACATCTGTGCTGTTATCAGCTGCAGACGCCTTGGCTTGGACATGTTTACAGAATGCCACAAGGTCAACTCCCACAAGACATTCTGTATGTCGATCTAATAGAAGGCAGGAGAGACACTGGGTGCCAACTTTTAAATTGTACTGATGTAATGCAAACATGAAGCTCTTCAAAATTGACACTAAAATTTTTGGAAAAAGAGGTGATGGATAGATCCACATGAAGAGCCTGCATAAAGGAAGGGTCCATGATAGCTAATAGCATAAACACCAGAAACAGAAAGGGTGATTACAGATGTCGAACCTGTGACTACAACTGTGTATCACTATTGACCTCTTCGGTCACATAAGAAGTTGCAAAGGGAAAAGATCATCTCTCAAGGCGTAAAATGCCACAGAGAGACAAAGTACTAAATTGACAAGTGTTTCTCTTTACTTGGGAAGCGTGCTCGAAAGGCTAAGTACGCTTAAACTTGTCTTGGCTTGGCTACCTATGAAGGAGGCTCAAGGTTCGACCCCCCGATTAGAGCAGAGTTGTGTTTACTGAGCGCCTAAAGGCAGCATGTAAAAACTAGATACCCCCTCCCCCACCTGGTCCAGAAATGAGATTGGACCAAAGCGATCTGAGCATGCTATAAGCATGAAAGTAGAGCTATATAAAAGCCATAATTGTATTGTGTAGATGTGCAATAAATAAAAATAATCTTTTAAAACTGTGAACTCACGGAGGTCAAAATTTTTTCTACTTCCAAAATCTTTTCAGCAGTAGCTCTGGCTTCTGACTCCTGAGCCCCAAAAGCACTGAATAAGTGAATGGTCTCTGCCATAAATCCAGCATGAAGCTAAAAAACAATATTTCAATAAAGATTGAATACTGTGTGAATGAAAAAAAATAAAACAATTTTAGGTCTAGTTCAATATAGGCAGTATATAACAACAATGTTTTATTAACATTTCTTGAACGAATGTCACATAATAGATCAGAATGTTGATCTAGTGGTTATACAAGTTTTGAAAGCACCCATTGTCATATTATTTTAAATATGTAAAGGGAAACAAGTCAGTGCTATTTACTTAATTTATTTTGGTTACACCCCTTGAATTAAAATAAAAATATTGTAAAATGTATTTATATGAATTCATCATTTAAGTACATCAATTAGAACAATAGGAACACTTATTTGTTGTTTATATTCGAATCGAATCAAACGATGGGAAAGGGTGCAGTATTTTCTGTTGATGCTCAGATCCTCTAGACTTATTTGACAGGTTTCTGCAACATTTCTTCGACTGGCCAATATATAAAACCTAAAAGGGCTAACAGGGCCATATATCTACATCTAGATCTAGTAGGCTTAACTAGCACTCACAGGTCATGCCGTCTGCGCTCAACTAATTGCAGTGATTTTCTAGGTTTTACTCTTTCATCCTGAAGCTAAACGTGGGCATAACGACCAGAAAAACTGGTCGCCCCCACCTAAGTTACGTTGATGTGATAAAAAAGGATTTAAAATCAGTGAACATTGATACTGACCATTGGGAAGACATAGCCTTAGACCGCACTAGTTTGAGAGAGACGATGACCAAGAAAGCTATGGACAACGAGAAAACATGGGCCTCGATTCGTGTAGAAAAGCGTGCCACACGGAAAATGGCCAGCTCCTCTACCACCAAAGAGAAAGCCACCTTGACATGCAATATATGTGGACGGGAGTGTCTTTCAAAAATAGGTCTCCACAGCCATATGAAAAGGTGTTCGAGATGAACCATAGTCGTTTCACGACTGATCGAAAGCAGTGAAATAGCAACAAGTTGTTTACAATTCAGGATTATCAACATATTTTTTTTATCTCATAAACGGTAAATTTTGACTACATAGATCTAGATGTAGATCTATATAAATAGATTCTACTTTTTATTATCCACCACCGCTAGAACTTTCTAAATTTAAAATTAAAAACAACAGTGTACCTTCAATTGTGATACCTGCAATCTTTTATTAGGCCTACCCCTACCATCACTGCATCCAGGTATAGCATATACATATTTATGTTTACGTATCAACACACAAAAATTGCACTGATTCAAATATTATGTAACCATAATTATACCAAGAAAATATTCCTGTTTTTTTTTTGCATAAACTGAGGTACTTTAAAACAAGTTTTTACGTCCATTCACGTTATACTTCAAAAACCATGACTACAAGTAACTGAGTAATTTTAGAAGCCCTCCCCCACCCCCCAAACCAGTATACTGGCAAACCAGCCTATTAGATAGAGCTGTTTTGCCACTATTTGCCAGTATATACGGCAAAACAAGGTGAAAGAGTTAATGGAATAAATGTATCTTATTTCTAAACGCGTAGTCCAAAGACCACACACACACCTTTTGTAATTACAAGTGTGACATGGGCCGGCCTTATGCATAGGCAAACTAGGTAGCGGCCTTTAGGGTCTCCGATAGGGTCGTCGCATAAAACTCAAAATTACTAGTAAAGGAAAAAATTGCGAAACATGGATCAAATCTCAAGCATAGCAGAACTCTATGGCTCTATGTCTGCTAGCCTCGTTCTCAAACATAGCAGAACTCTATGGCTCTATGTCTGCTAGCCTCGTTTTCAAACATAGCAGAACTCTATGGCTCTATGTCTGCTAGCCTCGTTTTCAAACATAGCAGAACTCTATGGCTCTATGTCTGCTAGCCTCGTTTTCAAACATAGCAGAACTCTATGGCTCTATGTCTGCTAGCCTCGTTTTCAAACATAGCAGAACTCTACGGCTCTATGTCTGCTAGCCTCGTTCTCAAACAAAGCAGAACTCTATGGCTCTATGTCTGCTAGCCTCGTTCTAAGTCTCTAGTATAATTCAAGGTTTATTCCCAAATGTTTAGAACTACTTGTTAGACTACAGATGTTAGAAGACCATTGTCTTTTCCTGTTGATGAAATATCGAAACGTTATGTGTAGTCTGGTGATCATGAATCGTCATGAATCATGAATCGTCCATGAAGCACATTCGTGTTATCGGCGCTATATAAAGTTAAACTTTTCGGCCTTAATTTTTTTTTCTATTTCACTTGGGGCCACTCTATTTCCTTCACCTTAGGGCCTCCAAGTGCCTAAAAATTTACACAAAAAAAAATTAGATTATAATTTCGCTCTTATATACATATTGTAGTTATATATATTTATTGCAAATGAGTAGTTACATTGATCTAGACTCGAGTGACACCACTAGTAAAACCATTAAGCTGAGAAACACTTCGGGACTGACGGAGTACAATAAAGTAGCAAATAGCAATATTGCATAAAACACTGAGTAAAAATTACATATCATTACAAATAAAATAACTAACAAGCAATAACATTTTTTTAAAAAAAAAGCTTATCTAAGAAAGGAACCGCTAATTACTGCTATTTATCTAAAAATTATGTGGCTTATCTCCCTTTGTACTAAAACTAAATTAAAGAATCAGTACTAAATGATTAAATAATTGGTTAATTTTTTTTTTTGATTGATTCGTGTATTGTTATCGACTATGAATAATTTTGCAAAATTTCAACTTGATCCGAGAATGGGAAATGGGAGGAAAAAAATGTGTCAAAACGTAATAAGAGGACTAAATCGATACATATTTCCACATCTCTCATCAAGTAGCATTTATTCGCCTTATTTCAAAATGAAACAAAATAATAAATCACCAAGAATGAATGAACTAGATCTAATTGTTGAATTTTTTTGGTTCATACATGTCTTGTCAGGTTCAATGAATAATTGTTGAAAGTTTTAAATTTATTCGAGAATGGGAAATAGGAGAAAAAACATATTCAAACTTTTTACCAGACAGACACACAGACGGACTGACAGAGTGAGTCTGATATAAGCTTGGTAATAAAATCAAACGAGTCACATAGCTACTAGGCATATTTCGTAGTCCATGTTCTAGGACAGACTCGTACACATAAAAATTTAATTAAGGTTGCCTAAATCAGCCAGGAAAACCAATGGCTTAGCAGAGTTTAGGTAAACCAATGGCTTAGCAAAGTTTAGGTAAACCAACGACTTAGCAGAGTTTAGGTAAACAAGTGACTTAGCAGAGTTTAGTTAAACCAGTGACTTAGCAGAGTTTAGGTAAACCAATGACTTAGCAGAGTTTAGGTAAACCAGTGACTTAGCAGAGTTTAGGTAAACCAGTGACTTAGCAGAGTTTAGGTAAACCAGTGACTTAGCAGAGTTTAGGAAAACCAATGACTTAGCAGAGTTTAGGTAAACCAATGACTTAGCAGAGTTTAGGTAAACCAATGACTTAGCAGAGTTTAGGTAAACCAATGACTTAGCAGAGTTTAGATAAACCAATGACTTAGCAGAGTTTAGGTAAACCAATGACTTAGCATAGTTTAGGTAAACCAATGACTTAGTAAAGTTTAGGTAAACCAATGACTTAGCAGAGTTTAGGTAAACCAATGACTTAGCAGAGTTTAGATAAACCAATGACTTAGCAGAGTTTAGGTAAACCAATGACTTAGCAGAGTTTAGGTAAACCAATGACTTAGCAGAGTTTAGGTAAACCAATGACTTTATATAATAGAGTTGAAGTATCTAATGAATATATGGATACATGTATGTACTTTATGACTGCTCCACTACAGGGGCAGCTGTGTGTGTTATTTATATAAGCTTTCCCAATCGCCTGATCCAATTTAGGTACAGATCTACAGATCTATATTTTATATATTGTTTTCTGTAATAAAAAAAAAAACATTTCTCTAGACATTTGTATAGAAATACCAGACTATCTAGATCTATACCTGGGCGGCATCTTTGAATGGGATTGAAGTGTTGAAACCACTAGTGTTGGCTTGACTCCAATTCACAAAGGGAAGTAAATCTGGCGGCAGCATAGTCTCCCCTATGTCAATCTGCACATAAAAAAAAAAAAAAAAAGAAAGACAATTCAAAAAATAGGATTATCCAAACAACCACCGTTGTTGCTTCACATTGATTGTTTTGCTGATTTGTTCCGGAGACGTTCTTAACATTACTCACTTCTGGGTGGTCTCTTTGAAAGGTTAAAAAGCCCAGCAAGGAATGTTATGCAGATTTCAACGAGGCACGATAAAGCTTCATTATTTGAAGATATTTTAGTGGTCCAAACAAATGCAAACTCAATACGACCATTACCATACACCTCAGCATTAGTACTATAACAATATAGATGTAAACACGAAGATCGATATTGATTTGAATGATCAAAAAGACTACCAGTGTTTTATAGAAAAGAAAAAGGTCTGTCACAAATAGGTCTACAATTGTTCTCTGCGTTTTTCTAATACAGTTATATCAACCTAATATAGACTCATAGCAAATAATTCTGACAATTTTTCTGTTATAGTACGTTCTAAGTTAGCCGGTAGGGGGGGGGGGCATAATATTTTTCACCATTTCTTTTTCGTGACTACAAATGCACACCAACAGCTATACTAACTTAGGACCAAAGACATAAATAAATATAGACTGGCCGAAGGAAGTAACTTCATGTAACTTGAAAACATGTATATCTATTGTATTCGGATTTCCGAATTATGAAAAATTGCATGATCTTCATTCTTAGAGATTAAAGAAAACTACACTGCCTCCTAATTTACAATATATGTAATACTTATGTAGGTTAGGGCTGAAATAGATATGAATACTTAACTTTCATACTGCTCATAAATGCTGTATAATAAAGTACACAAAATTGCAAGTCATACATTTTCGTTTCATAAAACTCTTTAATCGGCCAGTCTATATTTATTTATGTCCATGCTTAGGACGTAACAAATCGGTAGGCTATAATCAGGGCCGGCTTTAGGCTGATTGTACCGATTGCTCCAAATTGGACCACGCGCCTGGCAGGGTGAAGGCCAGGAGTTGGACTGGCTATTTGAGACACGTGCCATTGGAAGCATTTTATAGGTTATGATGAGCTTAACACCAATACCACTTCTGGCGTTAACAACCTTGCGGAACAAAAACATTAATTAAGACTAATTAATTTACTCATTTGTTAATTTTCTGATTGATTCATGTGTTGCCATAGACAATGAATAATCATGCAAAGTTTCAATTTTATCTGAGAACGGGAAGTGAGCGAAATAACGTGTACACGATTGCACCCAGACAGACAGACTTGATACAAACTTTATAAAAAAGAAACATTAAAGTAACAAGAGCTGTTATACAAAGTTATAATAATAAAATATTATGCTGGGCATAAAAACGTCACATTTAGAGGCTCCACTATAATGTCTGTTATTATACTCTCCCCTGTCCATCAGTCTTCAATGTATATGTTTAAAAAAATTGTAATAAGTTCAATTATTGATCGTTTAATAGATCCTGCAGTGGCTTATTTTCTAGCAGCGTAGGAAACAATCGATAAATTGTCGTTCTATTTCCGCCATCAGCTAACGAAGCCCAACTAAGAAAGGTTATTTTCATGATTTTATAATTATACCACTAGGAGCGAACTCCCCGTATTTGTCTTGGACGTAAATGTTGGCTATATTAAAGGACATTATTATTTTTGTCGCAGCTTCAGGAGCCTAGATTCTCAGCCGTGTGCTCGTAGTTAATTAAGAAGGAAGATTTTTTTGTGGCTACGAATAAATAGCGTGTGTACAGTAATACAAGAGCCTATGCTCATAAGTGGCGCGCCTGAAACTGTGACCACAATACTAGTGGAACATGCAGCAGAAGATAGTTGATTGTGCTAATTGGTGCTGAGTTATTGGCGACTTTCAAAATGGAGAGCTATTTTTTGGTGTATCTGGCGTACAAAATTTATAAGCGAAGTTCTTCAGTAATAGCACATAGCTTTTGTGTACTTTTCAGCATTTTTAAGCGAAGTTCTTCAGTAATAGCACATAGCTTTTGTGTACTTTTCAGCATTTTTAAGCGAAGTTCTTCAGTAATAGCACATAGCTTTTGTGTACTTTTCAGCATTTTTAAGCGAAGTTCTTCAGTAATAGCACATAGCTTTTGTGTGCTTTTCAGCATTTTTAAGCGAAGTTCTTCAGTAATAGCACATAGCTTTTGTGTACTTTTCAGCATTTTTAAGCGAAGTTCTTCAGTAATAGCACATAGCTTTTGTGTGCTTTTCAGCATTTTTAAGCGAAGTTCTTCAGTAATAGCACAAAGCTTTTGTGTGCTTTTCAGCATTTTTAAGCGAAGTTCTTCAGTAATAGCACATAGCTTTTGTGTGCTTTTCAGCATTTTTAAGCGAAGTTCTTCAGTAATAGCACATAGCTTTTGTGTACTTTTCAGCATTTTTAAGCGAAGTTCTTCAGTAATAGCACATAGCTTTTGTGTGCTTTTCAGCATTTTTAAGCGAAGTTTTTCAGTAATAGCACATAGCTTTTGTGTACTTTTCAGCATTTTTAAGCGAAGTTCTTCAGTAATAGCACATAGCTTTTGTGTGCTTTTCAGCATTTTTAAGCGAAGTTCTTCAGTAATAGCACATAGCTTTTGTGTGCTTTTCAGCATTTTTAAGCGAAGTTCTTCAGTAATAGCACATAGCTTTTGTGTACTTTTCAGCATTTTTAAGCGAAGTTCTTCAGTTATAGCACATAGCTTTTGTGTGCTTTTCAGCATTTTTAAGCGAAGTTCTTCAGTAATAGCACATAGCTTTTGTGTACTTTTCAGCATTTTTAAGCGAAGTTCTTCAGTAATAGCACATAGCTTTTGTGTGCTTTTCAGCATTTTTAAGCGAAGTTCTTCTGTAATAGCACATAGCTTTTGTGTACTTTTCAGCATTTTTAAGCGAAGTTCTTCAGTAATAGCACATAGCTTTTGTGTACTTTTCAGCATTTTTAAGCGAAGTTCTTCAGTAATAGCACATAGCTTTTGTGTACTTTTCAGCATTTTTAAGCGAAGTTCTTCAGTAATAGCACATAGCTTTTGTGTACTTTTCAGCATTTTTAAGCGAAGTTCTTCAGTAATAGAACATAGCTTTTGTGTACTTTTCAGCATTTTTAAGCGAAGTTCTTCAGTAATAGCACATAGCTTTTGTGTGCTTTTCAGCATTTTTAAGCCAAGTTCTTCAGTAATAGCACATAGCTTTTGTGTACTTTTCAGCATTTTTAAGCCAAGTTCTTCAGTAATAGCACATAGCTTTTGTGTACTTTTCAGCATTTTTAAGCGAAGTTCTTCAGTAATAGCACATAGCTTTTGTGTACTTTTCAGCATTTTTAAGCGAAGTTCTTCAGTAATAGCACATAGCTTTTGTGTACTTTTCAGCATTTTTAAGCGAAGTTCTTCAGTAATAGCACATAGCTTTTGTGTACTTTTCAGCATTTTTAAGCGAAGTTCTTCAGTAATAGCACATAGCTTTTGTGTACTTTTCAGCATTTTTAAGCGAAGTTCTTCAGTAATAGCACATAGCTTTTGTGTGCTTTTCAGCATTTTTAAGCGAAGTTTTTCAGTAATAGCACATAGCTTTTGTGTGCTTTTCAGCATTTTTAAGCGAAGTTCTTCAGTAATAGCACATAGCTTTTGTGTGCTTTTCAGCATTTTTAAGCGAAGTTCTTCAGTAATAGCACATAGCTTTTGTGTACTTTTCAGCATTTTTAAGCGAAGTTCTTCAGTAATAGAACATAGCTTTTGTGTACTTTTAATCATTGTGGAATCCAATGTCTAAGGTTGCTTTTTTTACTTGTAGTGCAAATTTATTTTTATTATTTAGTTGTAAAACTGTTATCTTTCAATATGGTGCCCCGAAATTCCTTTTTTTTTTAATCAAGTTCCTACGTTTGTCTCTAGTGTTCATTATATTACCACCACATTTTTTGCTATCGCTTTCTCTTCTTTTCTCCCTTTTTGGCATTTTATTGCGGAAAGAACAACTAAGGACCTTCCGTCTCAAATATTAATACTGAGCATAACATTGAAAAGAACATCATACAGTTTGTATCCATTTGATTGTGAATTAAATTAAACATATACTCTTTCACCAAGTCTATTCCTTGGTAAGTTATCTTTATAGTTATGGTTCCTAATTTCATAGTTGAAGGAGCGTATGCTCTGGCCAAACACTATAAACATATCATCTAATGAGAGTGAGACATCTAATGTATTCTGTTCTACCCAAGCCTCTCAACTTTATCACAGAAGGGATGGGGTGCAGTTATGGGCCATGCACGTGAAAAAGGATGAAGTCATTGCGTTATTTTTCATCTTTGGTTCCCCCCCCCCTCCCCTGTTCTTGGGTGTGTTTCGCGTGTTTCTATGGTGACGGTGTGAAGAGGTTAGCGATTGGTTGTGAATGATGCAACACAGGTAGCATTGTCGTCAGCTGTCTTAGGACAGACGACTCCAGAACGCGAGACTGAAAAGTTTTGTTATTGTAATGAGTTAGATTTTGTTAAAAAATATTTTTATTAAAGCCTAGTACATTTGTTTTGATCTCATATTAACTTGATTATGTCTATATTATAATAAAAGTTATATATTTAGTCTTGTTGACAAGGAAGTTATTCAATTTATTTCAAGTTTTATAACGATGGATAATGCCTACAGCGGTTTACTTGTCTACCAGCAGTTTGGTGCTTCAAGTCAACGACCGTCAATCCCCCCCCCCCCATATACCAAACGCATAAGATCAGGGGTTCTCAACCTGTGGGTCGCGACCCCCTTGGGGGGGGGTCGATTGAAGATTTGCCAGGGGTCGCCTAAGACCATCGAAAAAATGGATTGTTATTGTCTATTCTTCTATTGCTTCATGTGTGTATGTGGAAGGGGTCGCAACAGAGTGGGGGGTTGTAAAAAGGGGTCGCGGAGCATACAACGTTGAGAACCCCTGCATTAGATGGACACTCTAGTGCTCCTTTTAAGAAAATCTCCATCTCCCCCAACCTAGCAATGTGTCAATCATCTTATAGTACTTCTTTTGACTATAGTGCTGTCTCAGGTTTAAACATTTAAAATGTGAGTGTAACTCTCTAGCAACACAGGATCACAATCTCTCAACATGAGAAACAGTTTTGAGAATTCTGTCCATTTTATTTTTGATGCCCCACGGACGTGCTTAATGTGCCGACGGATAGCCTACTTCAAGCAAAGCGGGCTCGTGTGTAAATGTTTGAACCAATCAATTTCTTGTTAGTTCTGTCCCCCTATCTTGACATCGCTTTCGTCTTTGTCATTTAATTAAAAATGTGCCATGAAACTTAGCGAATCAAATACATTTCATGATTTGATTTAAATTCCGTATTTTTTTTTTCTAACTTTTTTTTTTTTAATCTTTGTTCATGAACAATTAAACAATGAGATTTGCTTCATTAAATGTCAAGGCCGCTGTTCCGATCAAAAAAGTTTAATGAAATCAAAATAAAACGAAACAAAACAAAAGTGTGATTGCCAGTGTGAAAAAAAATGCAAGTGTGTGGTGTGTTTGTGTGTCTGTACATGAGTGTGTGTTAACATTTGATGCGGAGACTGTGTATTAAACGTATAGATGGAAAACGGTTTCATTGTTTAAGGTTAAAACAAAGCAAATATAAGTTTACACCAATAAACTTGTTTTTCTGTTGTTGTTGTTTTGCTGCTTCCGCAAATGCAAAACAAAATGGCGTCCAACAGAAGAACAGTCTTCCTTTAGAAAGACAGAATGAAAAAAAAAGTCGGGCAATAAAGCAACGAAAAGAAAGAACTGGGGGAAAAATTAAGCTTACGTGCTAGACATTGTCACGTGCAGTGGCGTATTTGGGAAAGGGAACCAGGATCGGTCTTAGGCATAGGCAAACTAGGCAGCCGCCGAGGGCCTCCAATTGGTAAGGGCCTCGCACAGGACTCAAAAAAAATGTAATAGAAAAAAATTAAAATTACGAACCATGGATCAAATCTTAAAGAAAACAGAACCCTGTTGCTCTATGTGTACTAGCTGTAAGTCTCTACTATGATTCAATGTTTATTCATGAATGTTTAGATCTACTTGTTAGACTTCCTTTTGGTGAAATGTCGAGACGTTATTTCTAGCCTGGTGAATCGTGTATGAATCGTGTATGAAGTACAATAGTGCTATCGGTGCTATTTAAATGTAACTTATTTGTTGATTTAGATAGAGATGATGGACAGTTTATAACTCACTGCATATTTTATAGGTCTTAATTTGTTAGTTCTCTATTTCATTTAGGGCCACCCTATTCAGTGACTATTCACTTCGCCCAGGGTCTCCAATTACCTAAGGCAGGCCTTGAAGGAACAGTGGGGGACATTGCAAAGCTTTGACTAGTGTAAATGTATATGAATTTCCCTGCTAATGTACCACATTGACATATCACTGCTTGATCTACCACACTATTATTCACCCACAGACAGGACTGAATCACTGCTTGATCTACCACATTATCATTCACCCACAGACAGGACTGAATCACTGCTTGATCTCCCACACTATCATTCACCCACAGGCACGATGAATCACTGCTTGATCTACCACACTATCATACACCCACAGGCAGGACTGAATCACTGCTTGATCTCCCACACTATCATTCACCCACAGGCAGGACTGAATCACTGCTTGATCTCCCACACTATCATTCACCCACAGGCAGGACTGAATCATTGCTTGATCTCCGACACTATCATGCACCCACAGGCAGGACTGAATCATTGTTTGATCTCCGACACTATCATGCACCCACAGGCAGGACTGAATCACTGCTTGATGTCCCACACTATCATTCACCCACAGGCACGATGAATCACTGCTTGATCTACCACACTATCATACACCCACAGGCAGGACTGAATCACTGCTTGATCTCCCACACTGTCATTCACCCACAGGCAGGACTGAATCACTGCTTGATCTCCCACACTATCATTCACCCACAGGCAGGACTGAATCATTGCTTGATCTCCCACACTATCATGCACCCACAGGCAGGACTGAATCACTGCTTGATCTACCACAATATCATTCACCCACAGGCAGGACTGAATCACTGCTTGATCTCCCACACTATCATTCACCCACAGGCAGGACTGAATCATTGCTTGATCTCCCACACTATCATTCACCCACAGGCAGGACTGAATCACTGCTTGATCTCCCACACTATCATTCACCCACAGGCAGGACTGAATCATTGCTTGATCTCCCACACTATCATTCACCCACAGGCAGGACTGAATCACTGCTTGATCTCCCACACTATCATTCACCCACAGGCAGGACTGAATCATTGCTTGATCTCCCACACTATCATTCACCCACAGGCAGGACTGAATCACTGCTTGATCTTCCACACTATCATTCACCCACAGGCAGGACTGAATCACTGCTTGATCTCCCTTCTGTTGATCTCGATAAATTTTACGTTTATAGAGCAGACAGAACAATTAATAGTGGAAAGTCAAAAGGAGGAGGACTCGCAATCTATATAAACAAGGAATACTGCAACGCCAATAATGTGAACATCAGGAATAAAATTTGTGACCCTAACATTGAACTTATGTGTGTCACACTTAGGCCCTACTACTTGCCTAGAGAATTCACCCAGGTGTGTGTTGTTGTGTACATACCACCGACGGCTGACACAGCGACTGCGTCGGAAATAATTTTTGATGTGTTACACAATGTACAATCAAAACACCCGGACTCTGTTTGTATCGTAACTGGAGATTTGAACAACCTAAATATTGACAACACACTGTCAAACTATTGCCAGTATGTCTCCCTCCCCACAAGGCAGGGCAGAACGCTCGACATATGCTACGTAAACATTAAGCAGGCTTACAAATGTAAAAGTTTGTTCCCACTTGGAGAATCTGACCATGTATTACTCCATCTTATACCAAATTACAAACCTACTCTTAAAACTACAAAGAGAGTTATAAAAACGGTCAAGATGTGGTCTGAAGAGGCTGTAGAAAAACTACGAGGATGCGTTGAGAAAACTAACTGGGAAATCTTTATTGAGAACTGTCCAGATATAAACGAACTAACAGAAACTGTTACCTCATATCTATCATTCTGCGAGGAGTTAACAATTCCAACAAAAACAATACAAGTCTATGGAAACAATAAGCCCTGGATGACCAAAAAAATCAAACACCTTATTACTGAAAAGAAAACAAAGTATAAGGCTAGCAACGAAGAGTTTATAAATGCTAAAGATAAACTGAGAAAAGCAATAATTGAAGGGAAAAAAACATACAAAGAAAAAATTGAGAATTTCTTTGCAAAGAACAACTCAAAACAATGCTGGGAGGGATTAAAGAAAATAACAGGCTGCGCCTCAAAACGAAAACAAATTTTAGTGGCTGATGATGAGAAATTCGCCAACGAACTAAATTATTTTTATTCTCGTTTTGACAAAGAAGATTTTGTTGATCTACACAAAGAACTTTTCAACACTCTGTCCAAAGGAAAACAAGAGCCCTACGTCAATTTTGTAACGGAGGATGAAGTGACATTGTTATTTAAAAGAGTAGACGTAACAAAAGCTTGTGGACCAGACAAAATTAGTGGCAAGCTGATCAAGCTATGTGCGGAGCAAATTTCTTCTATCTTCTGTCATATCTTTAACCAGTCATTGCAAACGTGCGTAATTCCAAACATCTGGAAAACTTCAGAAATCATACCAGTGCCTAAGAAACCAAAAATAGATTGCTTAAATGATTTCCGCCCAGTAGCACTAACACCTATTGTTATGAAATGTTTTGAAAAATATATCCTTAAACAACTTGTAGCAAAAGTCAATAACAGCCTAGACCCTCACCAATTTGCATACAAAGCAGCTAGAGGAACTGAGGATGCCATTCTATTGCTTTTGGACCAGCTTTATAAGCATCTCGATATACCCAAAACATATGCACGAGTCCTCTTCGTAGATTTCTCCTCGGCTTTCAATACCATACAGCCACATCTAATGATAAACAAACTGAGTAACTTAAATGTAAGCCCTTACTTGCAAGCATGGGTTCTAAACTTTTTAACCCAACGGCCCCAGTATGTTAAAGTCAACAACACCAAATCGTCAACTCGAGTACTATGTACGGGTGCTCCACAAGGTTGTGTACTTTCTCCTGTACTATACACTCTTTTCACTAATGACATAAGAAGCATCTATGACTCAGTTAAACTCATTAAATTCGCTGATGATACTGCCATAGTCGGTCTTATTTCAGGAGACGAAACTCAGTATCGAAGCTCGATAGAAGAGTTTACAAACTGGTGCACCGACAACTTTCTAGAACTGAATGTAACAAAAACTAAAGAACTTATAATAGATTTTAGAAAGAAAAAACAAACTATACGTGAACTGCAAATAAACACTACATCTATAGAACAAGTAAAGGCATATAAATATCTAGGCATTATCATCAACAACAAGCTTTCATGGGAAGACCACCTTGGAACTCTGACAAAGAAAACAGCCCAGCGACTCTTTTTTCTATACAAACTCAACAGTTTTAAATTAAATAAGAAGATCCTTGAGACATTTTACGGCGCGACTGTACAAAATCTGCTAACATACGGAATAAGTTGTTGGCAAGGCAACGCCTCATCTAAACTGTTGCAACGTCTAGAAAACATCATTAAAAAAGCATCAAAAATTACACTCACAACATTACCACATTTAAAGGAACTTTTTGAACAAACGTGCCTAAGAAAAATCGAAAAAATCTTGGAAGACAACGGCCACCCGCTCCATCAGAACTACGCCAGGTCGTCGCGAAGTGGGCGACTGCTGTCAATCAAAACAAGAACGGAGCGGTACAAAAACTCGTTCGTACCTCACTCGGTCAGACTCTATCACCGCCACTCATTGATCAGGGAACATGAAATGCACCAAGATACCTGTGTGTAGTCGCTGAATGAACTCTTTATGTTGTCTGTTGTATTTATGTGTATTTTTCTGTTGTGTTGTCTTTATACGAGAAACGAGTCCTTGCAATCACAACAAATTTCCGTAAGGATCAATAAAGCAGTCTTAGTCTTAGTCTTAGTCTTAGACTATCATTCACCCACAGGCAGGACTGAATCACTGCTTGATCTCCCACACTATCATTCACCCACAGGCAGGACTGAATCATTGCTTGATCTCCCACACTATCATTCACCCACAGGCAGGACTGAATCACTGCTTGATCTCCGACACTATCATGCACCCACAGGCAGGACTGAATCATTGTTTGATCTCCCACACTATCATTCACCCACAGGCAGGACTGAATCATTGTTTGATCTCCCACACTATCATTCACCCACAGGCAGGACTGAATCACTGCTTGATCTCCGACACTATCATGCACCCACAGGCAGGACTGAATCATTGTTTGATCTCCGACACTATCATGCACCCACAGGCAGGACTGAATCACTGCTTGATCTCCCACACTATCATTCACCCACAGGCAGGACTGAATCACTGCTTGATCTCCCACACTATCATTCACCCACAGGCACGATGAATCACTGCTTGATCTCCCACACTATCATTCACCCACAGGCAGGACTGAATCATTGCTTGATCTCCCACACTATCATTCACCCACAGGCAGGACTGAATCATTGCTTGATCTCCCACACTATCATTCACCCACAGACAGGACTGAATCATTGCTTGATCTACCACACTATCATTCACCCACAGGCAGGACTGAATCATTGTTTGATCTCCGACACTATCATGCACCCACAGGCAGGACTGAATCATTGTTTGATCTCCGACACTATCATTCACCCACAGGCAGGACTGAATGATGTCAATAACAGAAACGCCAGACAAGACAATTAACATTTTACCTTGATAATATTCTGTTTGGTTGGCTCTCTCTCATCCACCTCTACAGTCAGTTTAAAGAGAGGCCATGCACCCATCCGATGGACGCTCTCGAGACCAACCTAGAAAAAAAGCTTTACGTTAGATAAATCATCACAATATCTTTTAACAAGTCGCTAGATTTCAACCATCGACGAACGGCGGACAAAGGTTATGCTTGCCCTGGTTGTGGCAAAAATATGTAGGTCACTGCTAGGGCTGCATATCCACGGATAATACTGCATTCTTCATTAATCTTCGGACTCGAAAACAAGCTTTATTATTAGATAATACTACATAATAAGTAATACATCAGGATAAAACCAGTGGCGTAGCAGGGCTCCCCTTGGGCCCGTGTTTGAGGATACCATGTTATGATCCCTCCGTAAGTTAGTAGTTAAGTTAAGTAAGTAAGTATGAACTTTGAACCATAAGGTATCTTCTGTGAGAGTAGACTACAAGAAAACAGCACATAAGCAGACACTGTTATTGAGTATGTCTGCGTGTTTCTGATGCAGACATGTATAAAGCTACGGCAGATAATTTGTTTGGATTGGCTGAATAGACTCTGATGCAACCATGAGCAAGTCCGTCGCAGTTGGGGGTTTTACGTGTAGTTGTACAAAAGAGTTGTAAAAGAGATACTGGCATAACTGAAACTGACCAAACCTATCCTTGCCACGTAAGTGGTCGTCTCTTATTGCGAGGATTGGACTTTACAGTTATCTTCGAGTTTATAGGATATAAGAAATGTGGTCATCTTCGATCAGGAAGTTTGAAGTGATTTCTGTGTATATCTGTCACTAAAAGGGACATAAATGTTTTGTTTTTAAAATTTTTGTTGCAGTTTGACTCAAGTTCTTCATTAGGAATACAATGCGCCTGCAACGTATAGTTAGACTGGCTGTCTGGGGCTACAACCCAACCTCCGAGTATCAGCTACAAGGAAGAGCGAGACTGTGATCCTCAAGCTTCGGATTATTTTGAGAAGTTAATGTCATTGGTCATCCATATCATTGGTCATCTGGTTCGCTAGCTAGGATTCCGTCAAATATTCCCAATGTTTTTTTCTTGGTCACAGGTGTGGGAACAAGTAGAAATGGTCTTAACAAGCTCAGGACAACAAAGGCAGGGTCCAGTAGATCGCAGTTGTCCTGACAGTATGTTTTGCATCAGCTTCAATGGCGACAGAGGTATTAGAGGCACCTAGTTAAGATCTTCTTTTATCCTACTTACTAGGGAGGATTAATTGAGGTCTCAATTAATCAAATGTAGGTGACATTTACATTAATGCTTGTTGTTAGCCTCTTTCAGTCGTACAGCGACTTTGGTTCATCTCGAACACTTTTACATGTGACTGTGGGACCCTATTTAGGATACACTCCAGTAATGATTATGCAATCGGAAATTGACTATATCAATATCCGTAATTTTTTTTTTTTTTTTTTTTTTAAAGGAAACATCAGAATTTGCGCTATTCAGTTTTAGCTTTATCATCATAGGAATCCTTGGGCTTTATGCCTCTTTTCTTTGCCTCTTTTTTGGGCTTTATATGCCTCTTTTATGGGCCATCTTGCCTCTTTTGTGGGCTTTTTTTTTTTTTTTTTTTTTTTTTTTTTTTTTTTTTTTTAATATGTTTTTATTTGTAAGTTACCATAATTCACAAGTATTAAATCATAAACAATTGAAAAGTGATTAACCTAAAAATATAATAACAGTAATAGAAATATTATTTAATATCAAAGACATACTACCTAACCAATGAACCCCCTAAAGACAGAAAAATGATACAAGTATACTCTACTCCAGAACAATCAACACAATGTTTGAGACAAACATCTATAAAAAAGCTAACAAGATCCTCGAAATAAAGAATCACCCTTTGTGTCAGGATTTTGTGATTTTACCATCACAAAAGAGATACAAGACACCGATAGCAAAGACAAACAGACACAAACACTCTTTTGTTCCCCTGGCAATCAAATCATTAAATAAGAACAATCTGGTATAAACTTTGTCACATGTAAATTATGAGTGCGTCTGGTGTGAATGTACACTTTGGTTTCTTATAGTTATAATGTTTTTTGTTTGGTGTAATGCACAAATTGTAAGACAAATTTCCTTACGGATAATAAAGATTATTATTATTATTATTATTATTATTATTATATCAGATATCCCTGACCCCCAACACCCTATTTCTGAAAAACTACATGAGCATTATACAGGTATATGAAAATCAAACTAGATAATTCACTACCCTAAAGTCCATTATTTTCCTAAATGTTAATTCCAAGTGATTAGGATCAAACACCTTATTATTATGTAGACATTTGAGCCAGGTAGCCCAAACAAGATTCCTGTATTCGGAAACAATAATCAATATCCGTAATTAGTTTTAGGTCTCCTAATGTTAATTCCAAGTGATTAGGATCAAACACCTTATTATTATGTAGACATTTGAGCCAGGTAACCCTAACAAGATTCCTGTATTCGGAAACAATAATCAATATCCGTAATTAGTTTTAGGTCTCCCGTTCAGAGTCTTCGCACCAACAAATGTGATAAATTTAGTCTACTCATGACATAAATTAATGCATCACAATTAGTAAATACGTTCCGTAATATTAAACAAAAGAAATAAAATTTAAAATTGAACCAAAACAAAATACAAAAGTAATTTTATCAACATTATTAACAGATATTATGAATATTATTATTTTATTATTATTATTATTTTAAATCTTACACGTTAGAATTTAAAAAAAAATATACTAACAATTTAAGAGTTAGATGTACTACTACAGTATTAGATTTATACTATTTATGGTATCATATGTATTTTTTTTATGATTAAAATCCGAAATATAATTTAAGTACTGTAAATCTAAAATGGTTTCAAGTAGAATTTTTTTAAGAATTTGAAACATTTAAATTATCGAAGTTAATATAATTATATACCCTTTATAAGAGCTGGTCTTTTGGGCCCAGGAACAAATCACGCAATGAACCGAGATCAATCGTTACACAAGGCCTGAACTCTGACCCGCAACGTCACAACCTGTGGGCAATTTGGACTAATAGCTCGTTGCCATGTCGTACAGATCAGTCTCTTTTGAGCATCAGTGTGGGGAGGGGTATCTGGGAGAAAGTTACATGTTGCCTTTAGGGGATCAGAAAACACAACTCTGCTCGAGTCGGGATTCAAACTCAACCCCCTCAGCCTTTTAGCCACACATTTTGTTCAAAACAACAGTAGCTCAATACTGACCATGAATGTCCAGTCGTCCAGAGAAGAGTTGTGACTGTAGGACCATCCTCCATTATCATCGATTAGAGCCTGGAATTGGTCAAGTATTTCTTTCTTCTTCTCTGGCCTGACTCCCATACAACTTTGATAAAACTGACGAGTTTTTTGAAAACTTGGATCGCTTTGACTGCTGGAGTCTGTGAATAGAAGATATTACGGAAGTATTATAAATTTTTGTAGTGCAAATGTTCATTTAAAAAAAAGGTTCTCCTTGTGGTATATAAAGTAGAGGATGTCATCTGTTTCTGTGGCCTACTGCCATGTGGTCAACCACAAATACTTTACCAAACTAACGTCAGGTACCTATTACAGTTGGGTGGACTCAGAGGCGCCCAAAGATATCGAAATTAAAAATCTCAGTCTTCACCAGGATTTGAACCCGGGACCCCCGATTCGGAAGCCAAGCGCTTTACCGCTCAGCCACAGCGCCTCCGAAAAGTAAGGTTCCCCTTTCAGACTTTGAGATATATAAGGCAGATGATGTTAATGATGTTTCTTTTGACAACGGTTAATGAGCAGGGTGTCGTGTGGCCAGCACAAAGACCAACCGCATTTACTTTCCCCAACTAAAGCCAGGTAACCATTAGAGTTGGGTGGACTCTGGGGCGCCAAGGATCCCGAAATTAAAAATCCCCAGTCTTAACCAGGATTCAAACCTGCCCCTCCACTGGATTTACAGAATATATAGGAGATAATAGGAAATAATAAGTTATTCATTTTAAATGTTACAAGATATTTTTGTGTACAATGTTTTAGCTTTGTAAAATAAAAATTCGCTTGTTGCGCAAAGAATTTGGATCACTTTGACTGCTGGAGTCTGTGAATAGAAGACATTATGACTGCATTATAAATTGTATAGTGCAAATATTCATATATAAAAAATAGTTCTTCGTTCAGACCTTGTGGTCTATAGGGCAGATGATGTAAAGGTCATCTGTTTCTGTGGCCTACGGTTAACGAAGGTGCCACCTTTACTGTCTCCCACACCCATTCTAGGATTAAACCTCGCATAATTATTCATTAACATAGACTAGTCAATAAAAGAAAAAAAACTAATTAGACTATCAATTACTGGTAATTCATAATTTTGTTTCATAGCAAAAAGGGAAACTAATACGGCAGTATTCACATATATGGCTAAATTTGTTGGGTTTAGTCTCCTTAAATAATTGTTAACCCGATTTCGCGCATTCTCCAACCAATTTGATACTTTAAACCATTAATTGCACCTAACAAAACATGAATAAAAAAAAATTACCCAATTAATCAATTAATTATTGGTAATTAATTATTTTGTTTGATATCATTGATATGAAATAAGGGAAATAACTTGTACATAATTTGATACATATAGTTTACGGGCGAAGTTCTTTTCCTTTAGATAACCTTTTTTTTAAAGGATTGTTTATATTGTTATAAACCTGAAGGTGAGACCGATGGGGGTAGTGCTGTGTGCTTTTAGACTTTGCAAATCGCCCCAGGCCATCGCTAGACGAGCGGTCAACCGTGACTAGTGACAATATTATTATAGCTTTTATATAGCGCTACTTTCATGCTTATAGCATGCTCAGAGCGCTTTTGGTCCAATCTCATTTGTGGACCAGTGGGGGGAGGAGGTATCTAGGAGTCGGGTGTCAAACCTCGAGCCCCCTTCTAGGAAGCCAAGCCAAGCCAAGTTCAAGCGCACTTGGCCTCTCGACCACGCTTCCCACAATGCACGCCAGTTCGGCAAAGACGCGTGTTTTAAATATTACCCACGTAAGTCATGGCGAATCTTATCTTATATAATACAGACGTTACTTCAAGAAAAGAAGATATTTACGTCCTACTCGTCATGCATTGTGCTCAACCAGTGGTCAAGCGACGTTCCATGCGATTCTAGAAGTCAAGACACTTCAAGTTACCATGCTATGTGACCAGTATGAGGCGAAGTCAGAACGGTTAGGGCATGGTGTGTGAAGTCAGTCCGGAGCAGAGGCTAGGTTTTGGACAGTCAGTGTAATGTTGTTGCCAACTGTACAGTATTTGTAATGTATTTGAAATTAAACTGTTACTGTTACTTTGGAGCCCTGAGTTGTGAGGTTTCTTTAAGTTCGTTGTGTCGTGTGGTGATGTTTGCAGAGAGCCTGGATAGTTGAGATTCGTAACAATATTTTGATTTTTGGGGCGAGATGGTGAGTCGAAAATCGCCAGGCTTCCGAAATGATGGGTCTCGGATTTTAATCTAAGTGAAGACTGTTATTTTAAATTTATGGATTTTTAGCCTCTCCCCCCTCCCCCCTCCCCCCTCCCGCTCCCAGGATGTACCCAACTCTAAAGCTAACCTGACATTAGTTGGGGAAGACTAATGCGGTTGGTCGTTGTGCTGGCAACAAGACACCCTCGTTAACTGTGGGCCAAAGAAGCAGATGAGATTTACATTATCTGTCTGTTGTTACCGGTCGTTGACTTGTATAACACCAAATTGCTGATTGACAACTAAACCGTTGTAGCCGTAATATATCTTAGCGAATAAAGTTTCAAATAATATAAGTAAATAAAGTTGAAATGAGATAAAATAACTATAGTAGACTTAAGTAATACTCTTTGAATCTCTTTCTCAACTCACTACAATAACACAACCTTAAGTCTCACGTTCTGGAGTCGTCTCCCCCCAACTAAGACCAAGTGGCAACAATGCCACCTATGTTGCATCAGTCACAACCAATTGCTAACCTCTTCCCACCGTCACCATAGAAACACACACAGACACACCATAACACTGCCCCATAGATCGCAAATCTAAAAGGTATTTACTTACTTTTAAAAGTCCTAAAATTAAATATTTGTTGACATTTCACGCTAAGTTCTCGAAAATTATGAACAACTTTCAAATTAAAATCCTAAACGAAATATTAGGACATTTAGCCTAAATTAGAGTTTAATCATATTGTACAAGCAATTCATAATTAGCATTTTACATAGGTCAGTGCTATCCAAAGTTGTTGTTTTTTAAAACTTCTTGTAAAAGATCGACTTGACAAATTTGCCAGGAGTAACCAAATCACTTGTTAGCTGTTGACACCATCCTAGAATATTGATAACATGTCCAATGAGGAAAAAATGAAGCTACTGGTTGACCAGAATTCGATCTTAATTCGTCACGG
This sequence comes from Biomphalaria glabrata, assembly GCF_947242115.1. Classification (NCBI taxonomy): domain Eukaryota; kingdom Metazoa; phylum Mollusca; class Gastropoda; family Planorbidae; genus Biomphalaria; species Biomphalaria glabrata. Next base: position 3,882,966 of record NC_074711.1, on the reverse strand, counting down.
TAATCTAAGGGAGATAATTATCTCAACTCATTATTCATTCAGTTGCTCAGAATTTACTTATCTCTCCAATGCCTGGCATTGGTTTATCTACCATCCAAATTGTTATTAGCACAAAAAGTATTTGTAATCGATTAAAAAGCATATTCACTTAGCTATACTAGAACATGTGTTGATTTTTTTTTTTAAACACATTCTTTCATTTTTTTTTATTTTAATTATCTTTCCTTGTGATGATTATCACACAATTGTTTATAGCAACACACCAGAGCTCTGATGTACCAGTTCGATCTGAACCAACAGTTAGATTTAGATCTAGACCAACAGTTAGATCTAGACCAACAGTTAGATCTAGACAATTCAATCACGAATTTTTCTACGCCAATACCTTCAGTAAGTTAGCCTGACATTAGGCCCCCCCCCGCCCCCATCTCTCACACAAACACACACATACGTGAGATCTAGCTCCTCTACAACTTCTGGAACATTTGATCAGCAGTCTTGCACTTTTTAACTCTGCGATGCACTGCTCACGGATGGAGAATGCACAAATGGTATTTGGTAAGTCATGACGGGAGCATCTGTAGCGTTTACGTTGACATCCAGAGCAAGTGGCCACGACATGCTTAAGGTGAGCGGTTCTCAAACGAGTTCAATCAGTATCTTATCTTATAAATTACAGACGTTCTTTCTTAAGAGACGATAATTACGTCCAACACGTAGTCATGTGTCAATGTAGTCATGCATTGTAGGGACTTAAACTGCGAAGTCATTGGTATTCCTGGCTGATTCAGGCAACCCAGTTCATGCTCTAATGGCACTAGGTAAGAAATAACTTTTGTAAGATATGTGCCTTCATTTAATTCTATACTACAGATAGATCCTAGATATCACATACAAAGAACGCATCACAAACGAAAACATTGAAGACAAGATTAGTACAGCAAACTAAAGCAATTTGGCCATATCATAAGGTCCTCAGGACTTGCGAAGACATTCCTTCAGGGAACAGTAACAGGAAAAAGAAGAGGCACAAAAAAAAAGCGATGGGAAGACAACATAAAAGAATGGACGTTGAAAGAGATTCTATCAAAGACAAAAGACAGGAATAGAGAAAGACTGTCAGCAGACCTTGTTTTGTGCCCCAACTGTGTAGAACACTAAGGGAGAGACGAAGGCGAAGGCGATACTCTCTACACTTTGCAAAGTACTTTATTTTTCGTACAAGCATACAGAGTTTAATGTTGAAGAAACCAGCTCTCGTCTGGTTTGACTCTCTCTAGGACAAGGAGATCTATCTTACTTTTTTTTTTATAGATTAAAGACGTTACTTTGAAAAAGAAGATAATTACCTCCTACGTATTTCAGGTATCAATCTAGTCATTCTTGTTAATCAATGACTTAAACTCTTGCTAAATAATTGGATTTTCATGGCTGATTCAGGCAACCCATTGTATTCTCTAATGTGTCATATATCAGTTTTAGAACCCCTGTAATATTTGGTGACTAGTAGTCACTTAACTATTCCGTGCAGTCCGCACGAGATTTTTCTTGGTCGGGGAATGACCAAGAGGTGGACAGGACAGTTGATCTTGGACTCTTGTAGAGAGAGGAGTGTTATGGATATCTTTGACAGTAGAGTTATGTACAAGTATGGAAGTTATTATAATTGATTTGTATTCAGGACATGTTTCTTTGGACGTATAATTTGTGATGGCTGAAGTCGCCTATATCTTTTGTGATTTATTTTATATGTGAATAAAATCCGTGTCTGCCACCATTGTGTATGTTAATGATTCTAAATGTTGAGGTCGGAGAGTATGTTAGTGTTCTCACGCACCTGCAAATCTAGTGCGTGAGTGAAAGTATTTTGTTAAAGAAGACAAAAAGAACATTATAGTAGTGCCAGAAGAGGCACCTACAACACACAGAGGCGTTCGCGTCATCACGCCTACAACAAGAACCAGGCTGTGACATAACGACACTAGGGAGGAAGGAGGACTTGTACGAATTTGTCCTAGCGTATTGGGGACACTGGCATATACATCTAAATATTTACATTTATCTCCTTCAAGTTTTCAGAATTTATCATCTTCAAGTTGGCAGCGTCACTGCTGTTTCACGTGACTATTTTTTTTTTCTTGCTTAAGGCTATAGAGAACGGAATCGAAGACGCGAAAGCTTCTTATCTTTTTAATCAAATATTTTTTTACTCAATCGTTTTATCCGCGTATTTTTGTAATCCGATTGTAATTTTGTTCCATCCTGACACTTAAAGTGACCGAGTGACTCATGTGACCCAGTGACTTGAGTGCAGCTCTATAAATAGCATGTCCTATTCTCGCCGGCAGTGCGTGTGTGATTTTGCAGTTTTAAGAGAATATATTCAGTTGGATAGTTTAGGGGAAATAACCGACTAGAATGGATAACTCAGGGTTGATGGAGAAATGAAACGAGTTATCTCAGCGTGGGGCATAGCGAAAGGAAATGTTAGTACACTTGTGTATGTGAGTCGGTAGAGAGGTGGTGACTCGGTGACCTAGAGCTAAATAGCATCGCTTACAAAACCATTAATAGGACTTTACAACTCACGGTAGTTTTAGTTTAAGGAGCGGGGTGGTCAAGAGGTAAAACGGTTGTCTTTTAACCGACGGGTTTCGAGATCGAATCCCAGTGATGGCTGAGATTTAATTCGGGGCTTTTAGGACTGCTCATGAGACGACCAAAGTCTAATGGGCGTCTGACTTAAGTTACTAATGTAAAAAACAACATTTGTTGAATGTTTATTGAAATTGTGATATAACTTTTTTTTTTTTTTTTAAATTTAAAAAATTAATTGATGAGATAATTTGAGTGTATTTATGTTTACTCAATGCTTGGTAAGCAGCAGTCGCAAATCTCAATGAGCACAAACTTCTTGTTGTTTTCTTTGTGATTTGTGATGGAGGTTCATGTCGGCTCTGAATCTACGCTCCACCAAATAGGACACGGTGAAAGCAGCCAGCAACTTCATTACAACATCACATAACGCAGGACGTAAAATTGTAGATAGTTTAATAAGCCCTACTAATATGCACTATAATTGGGATCGGAGTTTGTCCACGAACTAAAAGGGGTTCAAAACCCAGTCGGGAATATCCAAGCGAAGCACGTTTTCAAATTTTTGGTTTAGGTCGTCATAGAATAGTTCATGAATTTTTGACGTGCGTAGATTATGGCATTCTAGCACCAATGTTTATTAAGTGCACAATTTTTGAACGCACTTTCATGGTTGCCTTGTTTGTAAGTTTATGGAGTGGTTTTGTTATTATGCTGGTGTGAATGTACTCTTTGGTTTCTTATAGTTATAATGTTTTTTGTTTGGTGTAATGCACAAATTGTAAGACAAATTTCCGTACGGACAATAAAGATTATTATTATTATATTAATATTAAACAGTAATTAATTTCTACGACCCCTCTACGTTCAACTCGGACCACAATTTGAGAACCACTGCACTACTTAGCGCGAGTCCATTTTAATGATATCAAAAAAAAAAAATAACAACCCAATAAAACAAAACAATTTAGAATTATCAGAATAACGTCTAATTCGATAACACAGAGTTGATACGTAGAATAACAATGCACAAAGAATTTTCCCAATATAATGACATAATTTAAATTTCATAAAATGCTAATGTGATTAAACAGCTTCAGTTGCAAGCGAAGCCTTTCCTTAAGTCATTCCTACAATGGCATTTCACTGTACCCAGTACATCATTAAGCTGTATCTTTTTCGTTTGTGTATTCCTGTTGTCCAGACTCATCTGACTTAAAAATAACGACCAGTGTCCAAAGGCCTTAGGGCTAAAGTCCACTGTCCAGTCACATCTATTTCAAGTCCATAAAAACCTACTCACCTATAAGGTTACTCAAAACATACAAGTTGTGGTCACTCAATTCCTGGAACCGGTCCCAGTGCCTGTATCCCCGCGGGATGGGGTGAGTCTTGAGCCAATGTCCGCAGGCGAACTGGTAAAAGTCATCGCACGGGTCAACTGACCAATCCACGCTCGATAATAAAGAGCCAGCGGCCTTCACACAGGCTGGGGACTGACAATACTGCGTCACTGAAACAAACAAGGTTGAACTGATGAGTTCAAATAGTCATTCACTGACCAAACGAAGTCTTAATGACCTCTTTCTACTTTACTTTATTTCCTGAAACCGAACAGTAGCTCTACAGCCGACCACTCTAAAATTGACCAAAGATAGTCATCTTTCATTACAGAAGAACACTTTATAACTAAAGCCAAAGCTACTCTACTCGCCATCACCATAATTAAGCAATTTAACCCGGCATTCACCGGGTGGAGCTTTGTTTCCTAATTACGCAATGAGAATTCGTACTATTGGTACTAGTCTTTTCAGTCTTAAAAACAGCTAGATCGAACATCCATCGTAATGTTTGTGTTGTTATCTGTAAATCACATATATATTAGTTTTTCCCAAACTTTTCCCCTAACGGAACATTTCGCACATTTTGAGTATCTAACGGAACACTTTGCTTTTTTTTTTACAAAGATTTTTATTAACTCACTCTGTCAGTCTGTCTATCTGTCTGTCTGGTAAAAAGTGTGTACAAGTTATTTCCCTCACACCCATTCTAGGATCAAGTTGAAACTTCACACAAATATTCATTGGCATAGAAAAGAGGGGAATCAATAATAATAAAAAAAAGTAACAAATAAGTCATTAATTACTGGTAATCAATTATTCTGTTTGATACCAACAAGGGAAACTAATCCTTCAGTATTCACGCATATGAATAAATTTGTTGGGTTTAGTCCTCTCAAATAATTGTTAACGCTAATTATTGATTCATGCTTTGTAAGGTACAAAACACGATCGTTTAAAACATCAACTTGATCCGAGAAGGGGTGTGGAAGATATTTATATGTTCCAAGTTTTTACTAGGCACACACAGCCTGATTTGATATAAGCTTTTTTTAAACAAAAATCCTTAACCTACATTACATAATATCTGCCCTAAATATATGGGAATTAAAATAGATTTTTTTTCCATTATTTTCTTTTCTATGTTCTTTAATAAAAAGAAAAAAAAGTTTTACTGATTTCAAATTAAGGTTTAAGAAAGGGGGAAGAACTCATCTGGCTCTTCCTGTACATGTCAATGATGTCAGAAGGGATTTAAAAAAAAAAAAAAAAATCAAATGGAGTGATCGTTCTTTTTCACACGCAGGTCTGAAGGAAGCCGGGATTTTTATTTAAGCTTTCTAGCAGGTTTGTTTCCCCTGCTTCCGCGTGCAGGTTGTAATTTGTGCATAAAACCTTTTTAACGAAAATTTTGTATCAAACCTTTTTAGTGAACCTTTTCGACAGTGACGCGTCAGTTTTAGTTGAAAAAAAGTTTCATAGTGTCAAGACAGTAATGTTATTTAATAAATTTTTTTTGTTTTCAATTTTGAGCCGCTGTTGTATTTGTGCTGTCTGTCTGTCACGTTGAGATGTCAAAAACTAAAAGCACTAAAGAAAATATACTAGTTTTGTCTTTTCAAACACGCATTATTATTTTTTTAAATAATTAAGCAGATTCTATGCAAAAACAAGTAAACCATTTAAAAAAAAACAGGTTGAAAACAAATAAGCTTTCATTTAAAGTTAGTTTACTTTTGAGACATTAATAAAAACTACTCCTAAATCTTAGGCCAACAATTAAAAGCCCTACCAACAATACATCATGGTTTGTACATGGCCTACCAACAGAATCAGTTCTAAGAATAACTGTAAATAACGAACACAAAGGTAGACCCTTACAATTGTACTTAATTATTGTCTCTTTCTGTTCTAATATTGAACATCCTCATGATAATTCAATATTGTGCAGATTGTATGCAAAGACATTTAAACCATTTTTTTAAAAAACATATTGAACAGAAATAAGCGTTAATTTTTAAATTCGTTTACTGCGGCTGAGGCGGCCGAAACGTTTATATATTTTGACGCTCCACCAAAAATACATGATATCACATAACTGAACTTATTATTCTTTATAGCAGTGATGCCCAAAATACGGCTCACCTGGCCCCGCGACGTGTTTCCATCCGGCCCGCCTAAACCTCGGCACAAAGTGAAGAAAGTTTTTAAAAAGGATGAAAAATGTATTTTTCCTACGTTAGGACTCTCACTTTTTCTTGGATGGTTTTCATTCTAATCTACGGCATTCTAAAGTCATATTCTAATCTACGCATTCTAAAGTCATATTCTAATCTACGCATTCTAAAGTCATATTCTAATCTACGGCATTCTAAAGTCATATTCTAATCTACGCATTCTAAAGTCATATTCTAATCTACGCATTCTAAAGTCATATTCTAATCTACGCATTCTAAAGTCATATTCTAATCTACGGCATTCTAAAGTCATATTCTAATCTACGCATTCTAAAGTCATATTCTAATCTACGCATTCTAAAGTCATATTCTAATCTACGGCATTCTAAAGTCATATTATTTTTTTTAATGAACACGACGTTTATTTTTTTGGTTACAGTGTTGACAGTTGTTTTAGGTTCTTGAATAATTCCGCTGCTGTCTTGAGCTAGTCGTGTAATATATTGTGTGTTACACAGGGCATCAATTCTGCATCAGTTTTTGGTAAAGTTCGTTTGATATCAAAGAGAATGGTAGTACCATTTAATATTGGAGCGTTAATGAAATGGGAGAGACATAGGAACGAAAACTAGAATATAAATGTAGAAACTTCCTGAAAAAAATGAAGACATCTTTGCTTTTGTGGGAAATATGCCAACAAGATTCAGAAATGTTGCTGTTTTTAAAACTTATAACAAAAAGTCATTTGCAAATCAAAACATAAAAAACAAAATTTGGCGGCATTGCTGGTTTTAACCGTCAAGAAAAAGATCGCTAAGCTACGCCTGGTTGAATGAGTAAAGCGACTGACGAGACAAAAGAGACACGAAATGGGTGACATGAGACCACGGCAAAAGCAAGTTACAGAGCTGCTCAAATGATAAGAAATGATGCGTAAAAAAGTGCTTTCTAGCAGTGGTGAAAGCATTAGTTCTGGGTAAAAAAGCAGTTAACAGCAAATCTAAATGACAGAGCAGCAGATTTTGAAATGTTTTTTTTATTGCCACTGAGGATTGCTCCGATAGATCTGCAAATGGAATTGATTGACTTACAAAGCCAAACATCCCTGTTTGAGAAATTTAGAGTGATGCCTGATGAAACTTTTCAAATTTCCGAAATGAAGTGTTAAGGACGATCACAATGTTTACAAGCACTTCATTGAGTAGACAAACCTTTCGGTAATAAAACGGATGAGACCGATCTTACGTAATTGCCCTATGTGTGTAGATTGGCCTAGTAGTGCTACAGGTTTCTAATAAAACTATTTAAAATGGAATTATTCTCTATTTCATTTTTTCATCTGTTCGACGATGTGGCCCGCGACACGAGTGTCGGAAATGAAAATGGCCCGCCGGGCGAATAAGGTTGGGCATCACTGCTTTAGAGTAATGATTCATTTTAAATTTTATGTAGGTTATTGCTCTACGAATCTAGCAACATTTTTTCTCCACCATCCTTGTTCATATTGAACATGCTTGTGTGGTCTACAGACTAATATACTATTTAAAAACATAAAAAAAAGGGGGGGGGAAGAGGAAACAAGAGAAAAAGGGGGAAAAAATGAAAAAAAAACAAAAAACTTTTCTGTATGACTCTAATTGACCCTGTGACTAAAACACAGCCACAGAGAAATTGTCGCAGAGCAGCAACTCCCGAGATACGGACTCTAAGCCGACATGATTTCCACCTTGATAATGAGGAAGTAGCTTTCCGAATCTCAAGGGAGGAAATCAGTAATTTTCATATGAAGGGAGAAAATAAAAGAAACAATATAAATATTTAAATGCCTATGTACGTATGAGTGTGTGTATATATATATATATATATATATATATATATATATATATATATATATATATATATATATATATATATATATATATTGTTACGATCTTCTCAATCAGGCCTTCTGCAAACACTACTTAACAACACAACAGCACATCTAACACAAGAACTTGACAACAAGAGCTTCGAGTAACAAAGTGGCGATTTAATTTACAAATGCATCGACATCCAATTCAACACAATTGGCTACATCAAATTCAAATGCTTTCTTGAACTTAACAGAACTGCCAAACTAACACTACAAGTCTCTCTAGCTCGTACAGCTACATTCTCGAGGACTCAAAGGTACCACAGTCCTTATGCCTTGCTGTTCTGGACTCAACTGTCCTTGTAAACACACTGTCTCTCGACTGTGAAGGTTCTTGATCATATGACCACAACACAGGTCATACTTGCGTGAACTAGCAGTACTGTCCCTTGTCTATCGACAGCCGTTGACCCGTTGACCTGTGTGATTGGCCTGAGTCGTGTGTATCAGTAGGCCGCACACACATTAACCCTTTCAGTCCGCCACTAGAGTTACAACAATATATATGCGTATGCACGTTTGATAGAAGTTAATATAAAGAACTGGGTTAACGTAGCAAAAAAAGCACAAGGGAAAAAAACCATGAGCAATGGAGACAAAGTGGGAAAAAAATTGTTACTAAGAGATTTTAAAATGTTTAAATATCGGTCAATGTATTACTTTCACTTCTTGATTGATAACGCCGTAGTGGTAATGGTCTTAAGCCCATCGTCACATATAAAGTGCTTCCAATGGCACGCGTCTTAAATAGCCTCTAACAACCAGTCCAACTCCTGGCCTTCACGTGTGGACTCAGTTACTGAGGCCTGGCGGAACCGTTACCACAGACAGGAGAATGGACAAAGGCGAGCAACTGGCGCCTAAACCGGTAAGCTTCGGGCAGGAGGGGCTCGTTAGCCTTGGTTGGCTACCCGTCTAGGAGAAGGAAAACTCTGAATCCAAACCTCCGCTGCCCTGCGGCTATACCCAAACACGGGAAAGGCTTCGGGAGACAACCCTGAGCTATCAGTCCAACATTCAAACATATTGGCGTGACGTCACTTACTGTATGTAAACCTTGTTGGCTCACTGTACAGACATTTTGGAGCAGCTGTCGGAAAACAATGACCGCAGGTCATTAGTGCCAAGACCAGGATGTAAAAGCCAGTTAAAAACATAGTGACTGGTATCTGAGTAAAGCCTTGGTTTTATTCCGGAAAAATGTACAGTGCAAATAAAAAATTTTTAAACTTGTAACACTACATCTGGTAACTCTACATCTGGTAACACTACATCTGATAACTCTACATCGGATAACACTACAACTTACGTTACGCTATAGCTATCACTATCACTTTAAAAAGTTGGATTTTTATTGTCCCCTGTGCGGTTCAATCTATCAATTTATGTATTATTATTTTTAATGGAAAACTTTACTGGAAATACTATACACAAATTATATAGACTAGTAATATACGTCAGCGCAATACATGAATGTCTGTCACTAGTAGCTTAAGACTTTTTCTATGTATCTATTCATGAGCATATAAACCAATATTTTATACTAGTCCTTGAAGATAAAAAGTATAAAAGCATTGCCATAAAAGGCGAATGACATATAATTCTACACTAGAGAATAAATGTAAAAATTGACAGTTTTAAATTAGAAAAAAATCTTCAAAAACTAATTGTTGATATTTGATGCAGAACTAAATTTAACTATGACTAAGAATATCATTTCCACACAGTTACAACTTATTGTTGCTATAGCAACTGTCCGGACTAAACAGCTGTTGTCTACTTATTCAGCCATATCTCTAGAAAGTTCAGCACAACAGATGACCAACAAATGAAAGGACCCGAACTGATTTGAACATCCTACTTGGTTACAGAACTTATATAGCCCCCTCTCTGTTACAAAACTTTTGCTTTTTTTTCACCCCCTACCAGTAAACTATAGTGCGTGCAGACAATTGTAGAAAACTGTTCTATACTTAAAAAGAGTGTATGTGTTTATATATATGTGTGTGTTCGTTTGTGTTAATGAAAGTTCTAGGGAGCCTACTGTATACGCTGTGTGTGTGTGAGAGAGAAAGGGGGGGGGGGTTAGGTTTCAAAAACACTCACTGGTAATTACAAAAGGTTTTTTTTTTGTTGTTGTTGAGTGTCAGACCTTTGCGTGGGTACTCACTCCATAGTTTCCCGGTTTGACCAACTGTTGTGCATTGAAAACGAGGCTGTGTATTTGACATAGTGGGTCACTGACAGCACCGGGACTCACGCGGCGTTCACGTCGTTTGGTCTCGGCGCGCATGTCTTAGTCAGACAACAAAGTGATATCTTGGTGTGTCTTCTCTATATCCGGTGCGTCTCACCATAACCCGGTGTGTCTCACTGTCCTAGACACTCTGAGTCTTCCATTTAGTCGCAGTGAGAAAATGTTTCCGTAGAAATTCTTAAGAAGTCAGCACCATAAGAACTGTCTTCCTGTCTATCCTTTCTGTCACTTTTATCATATAGTAGTTGGCAATCGTGGACGTTGCGAGTCGTGGACGTTGCGAGTCGTGGACGTTGAATGCAGAGCTTGAGAGGAGGATCCTAGCAATGGAATTGAGATGCTACAGAAGGATCCTAGGCATCACATTCAAAGACCGCATCACAAACCAAGAAATCAGAGACAGGGTTACTGTAGCGATCGGAGCCCATGACGACCTGCTAACTATTGTAAAAAGACGAAAGCTTAAAACCTTTGGCCACATTACAAGATGTACGGGGTTCGCAAAGACCTTCCTTCAGGGAACAGTGCCAGGAAAAAGAAGAAGAGGCAGACAGAAAAAGCGATGGGAGGACAACATTAAAGAATGGACGGGCCTGCCATTGAGAGAGGTTCTAAACAAGGCACAAAAAAAAAAGGGAGGAATGGAGAAGGACGGTCGACAAATCTTCCCTGGTGCCCCAACGGTCCAACAGACTAAGGGATAGGTAAAAGGTAAAGGTAAAAAGTTGGCAATCAATAGCCAAAACGGCTTTAAAAGGGGCATCAGTATTGGAGGTGAAGAGCTGATAAGCGTCGTCAGTTTTAGATACCTCGGAGCTAGCGTCTCAGATGAAGGTATCAAACCCGAACTACTGGCCAGAGTTGTACAGTCCACAGCTGCACTTGCAAAAACTCAAAATCTGGAAAGACACGGTGTGTGTGTTGTGTGTGTGTGTGTTTGCGTGCGTCAACCGTGTCAGGTCTTGGCAATAACCTCAAATGAAACTAAATGGTGAATTATGGGAAATAGCCTCCACAATCTGAATGAAAAACAAAAAAGCACCAAGATGTACATCTAGTTATTTCTAGCTCAGACATTTCCAGAGCAGAGCAGCAGGACATCGGCCAAATACGCAGCTTAAGGCCTCCGAATGGTGGGGGGTCTCGCATAGGGCTCGAAACATTGTTAATTGAAAAAATTGCCACTAATGGATCAAATCTCAAACATGACAGAACTCTATGGCTCTATGTCTATTCTGTGGCATTTTACGTCTCGAGAGCAGATCTTTTCTCTTTACAACTTCTCGTATGACTAAAGAGGCCAATCCTTAATACACAGCTGCGGTCACAGGTTGGGCATATGTGACCACCAGGCAGAGATGCATTTTCACCCTTTTCTCTGCTGCTGTTGTCTTAGCCTAGCTCTAAATCTCTACTATGATTCTAGGATAGATGGTGTATGTTTAGATATATTTGTTAGACGACATATATTAGAAGACCAATTTTTACGGTTTTAGGACGGTTTATAATTCAATGCATATTTTTTCAGTCTTAATTTTGTTTTTCAATCAGGGCCGCCTTATTCACTTCGCCTAGGGCCTCCCTGTTCACTTCGCCTAGGGCCTCCAATTACCTAAGGCCGGCCCTGAGAGCGAGGCATATTTCGATAACACCATCTATTAGAGACTTTGTATATAAGATTAATCCTCTAGTGATTTTCAAATCATATTTGGCATTGCCGCGAAATTTTTGTACTTACCAAGGGCCCCATGTCTCAAATAGCTTAGGGTCTAACTCTAATCATTCTATATCCGGTCTTTGACTAGAGCAAAGCCCGCAATTAGGTTTCTTTCTTTAATGTGATCCTTATTTTAGGGTGCATTCAAAATAAGCCATAACGAAACGCGGGGGTTTTATGCCTCCTCGTGTGGCTGGTGAGACCTATGTGAGCCCGAATTTTTGCATGCACACTGGGCAGATTATTCCAGATGGAGCTGTTGTCGTTGGCCTTTTTTTTTTTTTTATCTCTGACGGTTTTCTTTTGCCAGTGTTGTTATCTTGTCCTCTACAATTTTTCACAGAGCAAAGCCATGATGCCAATTACATTTCCCATAGGTACTAATCATTGACTATAGTGCTTAAAACATTGCAACTTATGAAAAAAAACGCAATGTACTTAATAATGAATACAGCTACAACCTTACTATATTACACACATCAGTTGGACCATTGTTGTTACCGGTCGTTGACTTGTAGCACCAAACTGCTGGTAGAAAACTAAACCGTTGTAGGCGTAATTTATCTTAACGTATAAAACTACAAATAATTTCTTGGTGAACAAGACTAAGAATAACTTATATTGTAATATGGACAAAATCAATTTGATATAAAATAAATGTACTAGACTTTAGACAAAATCTAACTCACCACAATTACACGACCTTTTAGTCTCACGTTCTGGAGTCGTCTCCCCTAACTAAGACTAAATGACGACAATGCCACCTATGTTGCGTCACTCAAAACCAATCGCTAACCTCTTTCCACCGTCACCATAGAAACACACACACACTCTCTGACAAGCATACACTAAACAGAGGAAATATACCTGGTACTATTTGAGGTCTGGTAAGCCCCACGGCCAGTGCAATGATGACCGAAAAAGAGAGGACCAGAAGGATCAGAAGTAAGGTTTCCAGGGGCGTTCTGCCTTTACAGCAAGGGGTCTTGAAGGAGACAGAGTCGTCGTAATCCTCTACGATGTCATCATCCGACTCTGATCTGCCGAACGGAGCCTCAGCCATCTGTAAACAAATAAGTCATCCACATAACAATCGAGCTGGGTTTAAAGTAATTGGAAATCTTGGGATTTTGTGGGGGGCCCCAACCTTTTTTTGAAAGCCTTGATATACAATACACTTAATAGAATAGTAATAAAGCTAAAAGACTGTTATATTTAAAGTAACGTAACGTTGTCCTTTCAGACTTTGCTATCTATAGGACAGCAGGTCATCTACTTCTGTGGCCCACGGCTAACGAAGGTGTCATGTGGCCAGCACAACGATCAACCACCATTACTTTTCCCCCCAACTAATGTCAGGTACTCATTAGAGCTGAGAGGACTGAGGCGCGTCCTAAAAATCCCGAAATAAGAAATCCCTGACTTCACCAGAAATTGAACCCGGGACTCCCGAAGCCACCGAATAATATCACGTATCCATAAAAGCTGAGCGGACTCAGAGGCACCCTAAAGATCCCGCAATTCCATCCCATCTTTTACCAGGATTTGAACCCAGGACCCCTCTATTAGGTAGCCGGGCGCTTTACCAATAAACCACCGCGCCTTGAACCTGTCATATTAGGGATATTTAAATTCCTTCTCGATCCTATCTTTATGTTAATATATATATATATAAATATATATATATATATACCTATTACTTTTAAGCCCGCACTGCCCTAAATCTTGCCTTGAATCACATGTTAAATGCAACGCTGGACAAAGCTATTGAGTGGCTGATATGAAGAGGCAAAGCCAACAATAATTGTGTGTCAGATTCCGGAAACAAACCCTCAGCTTTCAAAGAATATGAACGCTATTGTCAAAGCCGCATCAATGACTATTCACTCGAGCTAATGATCAGTTAATCATGATTACATTTAGAAGTTTATTGATCTAGCTGATAAATAGAGACAGAAAAATAAATCAAATAGATAGAATTTCAACTTTTCCTGAACTTTAATACATATAATTGACGGTATTAAAAATATTTTTTTTTACTGAAATAAATTGATTATTTGGGTGAACATAGCATGCGTTTTTTAATTAAAAATTTTTAAAGGCCGACATTTATTTTTTTTACAAATTAACTTAAAAACAAAACTATGAAATAAGACTTTTTAAAATAATAAATTCAAATCCTCCCTTATAGGGCTTATAGAGTATTTTGCTTTTAATAACTAATATTATTAAACGCTGGAGGTTGTCAAGTGTTGTCAAACGGAATTTCTGTTTGATTGGATCAATAAAAATTATCTTATCTTATCTTATCTAATGAATGTTAGATAAAAAAAAAAAGAAATATTTTCTTTACCCCACCCCTTTCCTCCCACACCAGAGACTGCATCCTGGTTAAGCGAATGAAAAGATCTAGTAGAGGTCATAAAATTATAAATGATAACGATCTTCTTATAGGAGGGAGAGCCTTAGACATACGCAGGGGCCTAGGGCGTCCAATTGGTGGGGGGCCTCGCACAGAACTCATAAAAGCTGTGGCCACTCATTCCTGGAGCCGGTCCCAGCGCCTATATCCCCACGGGATGGGCTGAGTCTTGAGCCAATGTCCGCAGGCGAACTGGTAAAAGTCATCGCAGGGGGTCAACTGACCAATCCACACTCTATTGTTGGAGTCACTAAGTTTTAAGTTAATTGCGCAAATTTAATTTTTTCGCAGTTTATTTTTTATTTTCAATTTTATTTGGGGCCTCCGAATTTACTTCAGCTAGGGCCACCAATTATCTAAGGCCGGCCCTGCCTATAGATCCAGCCTTAACAAGACGGTGCGCATAATGTCCCTGAAGATCTATTAACTCTTTATCTCCGTAATTATTTTCCACGTTCTGACAGAATTGTTCATTTTTCACAATTGTACATTCTTCCCTGTTATTTCAATAGCATTTTTATTTGTAGTCAGAAAACGTTGCTTTTGGTATAGAATTATACAAGTTTATAAAAACAAAAATTAGTTTAATTTAATGGGGTCAAATCAACGATAGTATCTTTAATTAGGAGAGAGAGAGTTAATATATCAAACTCTTTAAAGAACAGGACATACATACGGAAATACCCGAAGACGTAATCTGCCCCAGATAAAGAGTGTTAACTCCTCTAGCCAAAATAAAATTATAAATTTTGTTGAAATGATTTGACAAATTATAGCCGTCAGACTAGAGTTTTCCTAGTTTAACCAAATAGCTTATTAAAAAAAAAAAGTTCCCCTTTCAGACCTAAAGGGCAGATGATGTCAAGGTCATCTGTTTCTGTGGCCTACGGTTAACAAGGGTGTCATGTGGCCAGCACAACGACCAACCGCCTTTACTTTTCCCTAACTAATGTCAGGTACCCATTAGAGCTGGGTGGACTCAGAGGCGCCCGAAGATCCCGAAATTAAAAATCCCAGTCTTCACCAGGATTCGAACCCCTGTCCCCGGTTCGGAAGCCAAGCGCTTTACCGCTCGGCCATCGCGCCTCCAAATAGTTTATTATTTTCCCAAGAGATATACACCAACTGTCAAATTTACCGGAAAATCGTTAGAGCCGTTTCCGAGATCCGTTTCCATGGACTCCACCCAGGTTTTGTTCTTGACTTTGTAAGGTGAAGAGGAATTATAAAAATAAGTAGATTCATACTGAAGATAAATTATTAACATGCCACAAAAAATCAAGGCTCCCAGGTTGGTGTCAAATGTCATATTACCCAGTAATGTCACTACTGTCAATAGTATCGCAACATGCCAATGTTACAAATGCCATATTGGCCAATAATGTCAGATCTCTATTAACTCAAGTTCAAAAAGTTCTTACCTTAATGGAAGTGGCATTTAACAATTCGTTCTCTTCTGAACACGCAGCTCTGAAATATCACAAAGAGAAAAAAAAAAGTCTTAAGAGATTTCTGCCATTGATTAATAGTACATTATGTGTAAGTCTGTCAATTAGCTTTTTATCTGTGAGTAACAGTCAGTACATGTTAGTTTTCCATTCTATTACAGATATTATCTTTATGGATGTGCGCAGGAATGCGCAAAGACTTCGTGTGACGCAGGAGCTGAGAGGTTAAGACAGTTCAATGTTTCTAGACAAAAAATTTTGGTAAATTAACATTCAAAGGTAAAAGGAAATAAAAAACTTCCCCTTTCAGACTTATCTTATATCCTATATAATACAGACGTTACTTCAAAAAAGAAGATGATTACGTCCTACGCGTCATGCATTCAGTCATGCATATTAACCAATGACTTAAATTCTGCCAAGTCACTGGTTTTCCTGGCTAGCTCAGGTAACCCATTCCATGCTCTAATAGCACTAGGTAAAAAGAAGTATTTGTACAAACTTTTCTTAGAATATGGAATGAGGAATGTGCCTTTGGGCTTTGGTGGGGGCCTCGCACAGGACTCATACAAGTTGTGGCCACTCATTCCTGGAACCGATCCCAATACCTGTATCCCCACGGGATGGGTTGAGTCTTAACGTTACTTAGGTGTCTATAGGGAAGATAATCCTTTTCTCCGGCTCACAGTTAATAAGGGTGTCACGTGACCAGGACAACGAACAACCGTCTTTGCTTTCCCCAACTAATGTCAGGCACCTATTAGAGCTGGGTGGACTCAGGGGCGCCCAAAGATCCCGAAATTAAAAATCCGAGTCTATGCCAGGATTCGAAACCGTTCGGTTCGGAAGACAAGCGCTTTACCCCTCAGCCAT
This sequence comes from Biomphalaria glabrata, assembly GCF_947242115.1. Lineage (NCBI taxonomy): Eukaryota > Metazoa > Mollusca > Gastropoda > Planorbidae > Biomphalaria > Biomphalaria glabrata. Next base: position 3,866,225 of record NC_074711.1, on the reverse strand, counting down.
TGTGCCTCTGATTGTCTCAAGAGTACCACAATATTTCAAAACAAGCCGTTAATTTTTTAAAATTTCGTTTCCTGCAACCTAGTTGTATGAAGCAGATTTTTATTATTGTTGCAACAAAGTCCAAGCATAGAAGCAGGGTGACGTTACACCAGATACCAGAATACAGCTTACCTGTGCTGATTGTATTTGTATATATAGTATTGTAAATAGTACTTGATAGAATCTTGGGTGTAAGAGTTAAGAAATTCTAGGTTTATTTATTATTGTTTTAATTTTCTATTAAGTTAGAGTGGCGGCCCTTGGAAGATTGATATTCTTGTCATAGGCTTGAGTTTTTGAGTCTAATGTAGAAGTACAGTATAAGGCAGTTGCATAGTTGTATATTTAATAGTTCAACATTTGATGGCGCTATTTACAGGTAAAATTTTATTCTGATTACTTTTATTAAATATATATTCTGTTCTTAATATATAAGGGGCGTTTCTTTGAATTGTTGAAATACAAACTTTAAGTGTCCATGTCAAAGCCAAGCCAGGAGTTTACAACATTTACATTACCAATATGGAAGCCACATCACAAGGGCTCTCAAAGATTTTGAGGGTTTTTTCGGCACATCGGCACACTTTGAGCCATGTCGTGCCCGTAAGGCTCTCAAAGACTTTCCTGCAGGGAACAGTACCAGAGAAAAAAGGAGAGGCAGACAGATGAAGCACTGTGAGGATATCAAGGCATGGACAGAAAGAAACTCTAATCCTTGCAAAAAGACAGAGAGGAATGGAGAGAGGGGGTCGGCATATTGATGCATGGTGCCTCGACAGCCCAATAGACTAAGGGACAGACGAAGGTAGAGGATTTAACTCTCTTTCTCTCCTGATCGACGCTACCATCGTTGGTTTTTGACCTCATTAAAATAAACTAATGTTTAATTTTATAAACTTGACTTTGTGTTGTATAACATTTCCCTTTAACTCTACACCAACTACAACATTTTCTGATAACAAACAACAAAGCTATTGAAGCTTAATTATAACAGGGAAGAATAGTAATGAGCGAAATGAAGAATTCCTTTGAAACGTGGAAAAATAATTACGGAGAGAGAGAGTTAAACGGGCTATAGTAATACGCAGTGCATAAACAATTTCACATAATCAAAACTATAGTCATTGAAAGTTAGGCAATGTAACAGAAATTGACAATTAGGCAATGCATTAGACTTGATTAGACGTTGAATCTTAGGCAATGCAATGAACATCGACTAAGGCGATACATTAGACATAGCCACTTAGACAATGTATTGGTCCCAGAGACGTGAACAATACACCAGCCATTAGTACATCGAAGGAGTATTATAGTGTCAGCCCATTGATGCATAGTTATTGTTATATTCATTAAGTAGCCAACGAGATCTAGGAGGCAATTCACTATGAATGTCAATGACACAGAATCAATACATTATAGTGTCTGTGCGAATGATATACAAGTCAGAGACAGAAGGTTTGATTTACTAGTCACTTTCGTAGTGCCCGTCTTTTGTGAGGATGAAGTTTTTTTGTCTTTATTCTTTATTAGCAACCGTCTTTTGTGATGTTGGGAGCCATTGTCTGCGTTCTTTCTTTCTTATGCTCACAGTTCCATCTACTAAATGAAAGGGTTTTCACACGTTTAATTAATATGTCACACTCACTCACAGACAGACACACATACACACACAATTAGTGACGGACTCTTGTGTAAAAGAGAAAATAAACATTAGTGGAATGAATGAAAGGGAGGGGGGGAGGGGCGGTAGAGAGTAAATGAAAAGCTACCTCAGCGCTGCACCCTAGGACGCCCCTCCTCCTGTACTTTATCGACGCTATTTATCATTTATCAATAATTGAGGATTTACGATTGATGTTTGGTTGCGTGAGAGGGAAAGCCAGGATCTGGGAGGCTGGAAGAGAGAGAGAGAGAGGAAAGAGAGAGGAGAGGAGAGAGAGGAGATGGTGGGTGGGCGGTTAAGAGGGAGGCATTGCACAGGCCCGTCGCACGCCTCTCAAAATGAATTAGTGAAATCAACAATTTTGAAGGGGGCCATATATTTAGATTATATCAAAACAGTTTATCACTGTCGGGGCTCTTCCTCCTGTCCGCCTTTTGTACTTGTAGCCTATAGAGAGATCCACAAGTGTAGCCTATAGAGCAGAGGCGTAGCTGGGGGGGGGGGGGGGAGGGGGGAAATTTGAAAATGCCCCCCCCCCAAATTAGGGGGGCCTAAAATAAGTGGGTTTTTTTTTACATTAAATATTAAATATTACGCAAAATGCAGGGTTACCCTCACAGAGGTCAAGCCCCCCGGACCCCCCAAATGATGGCAAATTCCTAGCTACGCTCACCGCTACAGAGAGATCCTCATTTGTAGCCTATAGGGAGAGATCCACTTCATTAATGAAATCATTTTTAAGATCTCACATTTCAGCATTCCTAAATGTATAATATTTGGTTTAGTTCTTTCTTCTTCTACATTTCCTACATATGGAAGAAAGCTATGTCAAAGAAACAGATTTTTGAATGCCCCTTTTCCTATTCTTTAATATTGGAGATTGACATATACGGAGGATGTTCTATAATTAGCAAGCTTTTTTGGTGTATGCGGTGCGCAGAATAAAGAGTATCGATACATTATTTTTTTTTGTAATTTTTTTAAGGATAATTAGTGTACACTTTTTTAGCACTGCAGAATCCCATTTTCTAAGCTCTCCCGTTTTGTAGCTGTTATTTTTAGTTGGCAACATGGAATCTCAATATAGCGTCCTTGACATTGGTTCGTTTATCGTTTAGAGGATATCTTTTTATAAGCTTTGGAATGTTATTTGCAAAATGTGTAGCTTTCAATGAGGCTTTAGATCGTCACAAGAAATATTTCACAAAAAAAGGTTCTACATCTCTATTTTACTGTTCCATAAATAAAAAATATTAGCTGATAAAGCAATGTTTCTATCAATGCACAGAATCTATCAAATTATTGTTATGTGCGCCCACAATCAAGACAGTTCTGTTTATAAACCTCGGCTGCATTATATAGAAAACAATGTGAGACAGACAGACAGACGGACGGACAGACCGACATAGATAGATAGATAGATAGATAGATAGATAGATAGATAGATAGATAGATAGATAGATAGATAGATAGATAGATATAGATTTATTATTAGATATTGATATAGATAGATAGATATTTTTACCCCCCCCCCCCCCAAAAAAAAAAAAAAAAAAAAAAAAGATTAGATTTGATTTGGCTCAGACTAAGAGGACAGAAAATATTCAATAATTGACCAGATCTTGATTGTCGAAATAAAAAAATTATTAAGTCGTAATTGCTCTGCTATCGATATAAGCCTGGTCAATAGCCTACCCAATCACTTCAAGATCGATATTGTTTTTGCAACTCTAACAAAAACAAAACAAACGTAGAAAAAACAACAACATATTTTAAGGCATCATTATTTATTATTGCTTTCCCAAGCAGACGTCAGACGACGCTTGTTACGTTTGAATGAAGTCCTAATACGACCAGGGGACAGAATCCGAAAAGCATCTTAGCCTCGATCCGAGCCTCACGTGATAGAGATCGTACAAGGGTTAGCCACGCCTCCTTGATTTCCTTTCCATCGACGTGGGAATGTAAGTGTCGTCTGCATGTGAATTTTTCTATTACGGAGAAAATGAATGGGTTTTGATGGATGTTGGGGAGTCGCGTGGCTCCTAGCAAGGGGAGAGAATGTATAAAATGGAAGAAAAGGGAGGTAAATTAAAAAAAAAATGAGTTAAAATAATTCCCCAAACGCATTGCCTTACAATTTGAGTTTCGATCGCCAATAAATAAAAATAAGCTTGTGTGGTTGGTTGGGTTGGCCCCGGGTTGGGGTTGAACATTGGCAACATTGTTTCAATGAAATGGAATTGGGGGTTGTTAAAAAAATGGAAGCATTTTAATCAAGAGAGTTATCTTTCCATTTAACGTGAACAGGGTTACCGCCCTTGTTAGATGAAGAGCAGGAATGTTGCCGGACGGACAGGAGAGAGATTGTTTGTTTTAGTTTTAATGGAGACAATGGACTGGGCCGGCCTTACAGGCAGAAATAAAATGTCAGACTTTAACGCCGAGACAACGGAAGCGATAACCTTGGGAAAAGGTGTCCGAAAAGGTTGGGCGGATTTTTCCTTGATTCTTCCGGCTTAGTGTTTGTGCCAGATAGGAGAAAAGTTGAATCGAAAAGTCATAAAGAGTAAAGCTAGAGAATTAAGAGAGAGAGAGTTGTAAGGAGAAAAGAAGAGAAAGAGATTGTCTGTAAGGAGAGAGTGCGTGGGAGAGGAAGACAGAGTGAGAGAAGAGAGAGTTTGACCAATAAAGAAAGAGAGGGAGAAACAGAATGAGAGAGTTTTAGCAATAAAGAGAGAGAATTTGGCCGATAAAGAGAGAGTGAGAGAGAGAGAAAAGAAAGAGAAAGACAGCGAATTTGACCGAAAAAAAAAGAGAATTAGACCGATAAAGAGAGAGAAAAACTGTAAGTCAAGAAGAGAGAAAGATTGTCTATAAGGAGAGAGTGAGAGGAGAGTGAGAGAGCAATAGAGAGAGTTTGACTAATAAAGAGAGAAGGAGAGGATGAGATAGACAGACACTAAGGAGTGTGAATGTCAAAAAACAAACGAATAAGGATAAATGGACAGAGAGAAAGAATGAATGGAAGAGAAAGAGCAAGACTTAATGATAGGCAAAACATGTGTGTGTGTGTGTGAGAGAGAGAGAGAGTGGGATTGCTGGAGGGTGCTCTTATATTAAACCACTTCATATAGTGCCCATTATAATAGTCAGTAGACTTCTAGTTTAAATATTTTATGACTACTTAGCCAGGTTTCACTTTTAACAAATATTGAATGGAAGAGTATGTATGTGTTTTGTGTGTGTTCGAGTTTATGTGCGTGTTTGTGTGTGTGTGTCAGTGTTTGGTGGGTGGGGCCATCACGACGTGGGGGAGGTGTGGACAGGAATCGATTATGCATATTCGATCTGATAGCCGTTCCAAAAGTAAACGTCATTATTATTTGTAAAGATGAATTGTAAATTAATTAGATTTACATAATTCTCAAAACGATGTTATCTTTGCGAGCGGTTCTTCCATTTCAAGCCATCACGTGGTCACGATGAGAAAGGGCAGAAACATTTTGTTTAGATTGAAAACAGAAACAGCCTGAATAAACATTTTCAACCAGTCCATTAGTATTTAATAGTCTATAACCTGTTTGATTTTAGACTGCTGCCGCCCATGTCTGATCTTGATTAGAAATTTGCATTGGTCGTGTGGCTAATCAAGAAATTTGCGTTGGTCGTGTGGCTAATGAAGAAATTTGTATTGGTCATGTAGTATGCACTTCGGGCTGTCGTAAAGGTGTTTCCGAGTTCGAGCCCTGCCCGCTTCCATCCCTTCACTTCCTTAAAGTGGTTTGGGTTAGGGAGTAAAAATCTTAATTTCTGATGGAAGGTTCGAAACTTATTACAAAGTTATCATACGAAGATCATCTTAAAACGATACCGTACGTTCGCTACCATATGTACATGCCTTATATGTACCTTGTAGACTAAATGCGACATGAGTATTGGCCCGTTCTAGCCCTTCTTACATGCGCTCTTCTTAATAGGAGAAAAAAAGTAAGTTTTATACGCCTGGAGAATGATTAACTGAAGTTCAGAATAATGGAAAACGCATTGTGCATGGGGCTCCGCCCCTTACCCTGCCAAGAAAGCTTGCAAATACCCTTGCTGACTAGAGGGATAACCTGCTACACTCTAATACTATCTCCAGAAATTTTTTTTTCTAGTAATCAAAAGACAAAAAATTATATGCGAAACATTAAAAAAAAAAAAAAGCAAAGATTTAACTGACTAAATTAAAGTGACATTCATTATGTTCATTTGGATTTCAAACATGGACATGTATTTGCAAAGAAAAACCAGAAAAAAATGTCTTTGCGTTTCTTTCTCTTTTTCATCACATTCTTCAAGCCCTCACGGAGACAAATGCTGAAACTTGCCGCGATCCCCTGGACCCCACTCGGCTAGTGGGGGGGGGCGGGGCGGATGAGTTGATGGTTGTTTGACAACGAAATTCCGTTCGTTTATGGAAGCGCCACTGGCAAACGTTTGACAAACACTGCATCACACTAAGTCTTTCTGTATCACTAGGCAACAGAAAACAACAGAAGGCCTGACATCTATTGAGGATAACATCCAGACACCCAACGATTTTCATAGAGAGTATTGTAACTTCCTCCATTCCTGGTGAGCTGCAGGCGGGAAGTTGGCAAGAAGGTTTCTGACACTAAGTTGATTCAGTTGACATGACGGCTTAGTCTTGCACTTTACTGCCTAAGACGTCTGGTAAATAATGTTTCACTGCAGACGTGGAGATACAGAACTGCCCAGTGACACTATACACTCGCGCGCGCACACTAAACGGTAAGAGGATTAGCAGACGTTTTGATGTTTCCACTTTGACGGAATGAGCAGACGACATCTTTACTGTGGTAAAAAAAAAATGAAACTTCTGGTATCGACTGGCACACTTCTGCTTTGTAAGTTTTTGTACCTGAAATGTTGGCGCTAGCCTCGTTCTGCAATTGACCCCATTCACTATATCGAACGATTACGTAATGTCCATAAATAAAAACCTGAATATACAATCAAGTGATATCCATGTGGGATTTGAAATTAATATCGACCTTTTTTCATTTTTTTTTATATCCACCGTTGTTAAAAAAAACAAAAAAAAACATTTAATTATATTCATAAAAGCGTTAAAAAATTACTTCCTCCCAAAATCCGCTCAAAGGTTCTTAATCTTCATTTCGAGCCAATCTAAACTTAGGCTTTACTTCAGAGGTTATATCAACTCACTCTGTCTGGTACAAAATTTGAACACATTATTTCTCCCACACCCATTTCTCGGATCAGGTTCAAACTTTATTATTATTCATTGAACCTAACAAAACATAAAGCAGTAAAATAAAAAATTTAAAAAATTAACCTATTAGTTCATTAAATAGTGGTAATTTATAATTTTGTTTGATATAAAAAAAAAGTAATGAATCCTACAGTATTGAGAGTAAAAACACTAAATTTAGAAAGCCTTCAGGACAGAAGGCTCAAAAGTAAAGTAGCAATCATACATAAAACACTGAACCATAATCTTCAAATACAAAAACAAAATTTAATAAAATACTCTGAGAGACACAAAGATAAAGGCACATTCCTCGTCCCATATGCTAGGACAATACTCCTTCTTCCCTAGTGCTATTAGAGCATGGAATGGGTTGCCTGAGCTAGCCAGGAAAACCAGTGACTTGGCAGACTTTAAGTCATTGGTTAATATGCATGACTAAATGCATGACGCGTAGGACGTAATCATCTTCTTTTTTGAAGTAACGTCTGTATTATATAAGATAAGATAAGATGCTCAGCCTCAGACCCTATAGACTTATTTGACAGGTTTCTGCAACATTTCTACGACTGGCCAATATATAAAACCTAAAAGGGCTAACAGGGAAATAGGCCTATATCTACATCTAGATCTAGCAGGCTTAACTAGCACGCACAGGTGATGCCGTCTGCGAACAACTAATTGCAGTGATTTTCTAGGTTTTACTCTTTCATCTTGAAGCTAAATGTGGGCATAAATGACAACCAGAAAAAGTGGTCGCCCCCCACCTCCGTTACGTTGATGTGATAAAAAGGGATTTAAAATCAGTGAACATTGATACTGACCATTTGGAAGACATAGCCTTAGACCGCACTAGTTTGAGAGAGAATGTGACTAAGAAAGCTATGGACAGCGAGAAAACAAGTTCTTCCCCTTAGATAAGCTTTAAGAAAAAATGTTTAAATATTAAATATTAAAAAAAACATTTTGTTTATTTTAAACAAACTGCTAACTATTTTCTTTTCTTATTTTTTCACTTCGTCCCTTAACATCTCCATATTGTTTCTTTTTTTTTATTTTTTGTTTCTTAAAAAGTTCATTGCCTTTAAAATGTCAAAGATTAAAAAAGAAAATGTTATTTATGAAAATGTCTAGAAAAAAAATTGCGGGGAAAAGGATGAACAATAGAGATAATCGATTCCACACAGCTTCATCTGCTAATACAAAGTTCTTCGTGAACTCGATTACACATGCTCACCTTCCAATATACAGATCATTTTGACATCGATTACACAGACACTTTCCGTTACATAAGTCCTTTTGATGCGGATAACAATGCTCATCATTCTTTACTTAGGCCCTGTTGATGTGGAGAACAGACTTAACATCCTTTACTTAGGCCCTGTTGATGTGGAGAACAGACTTATCATCCTTTACTTAGGCCCTGTTGATGTGGAGAACAGACGTATCATCCTTTACTTAGGCCCAGCTGATGTGGAGAACAGACTTATCATCCTTTACTTAGGCCCTGTTGACGTTGAGAACAGACTTATCATTCTTTACTTAGGCCCTGTTGACGTGGAGAACAGACTTATCATCCTTTACTTAGGCCCTGTTGATGTGGAGAACAGACTTATCATCCTTTACTTAGGCCCTGTTGATGTGGAGAACAGACTTAACATCCTTTACTTAGGCCCTGTTGATGTGGAGAACAGACTTATCATCCTTTACTTAGGCCCTGTTGATGTGGAGAACAGACTTAACATCCTTTACTTAGGCCCTGTTGATGTGGGGAACAGACTTATCATCCTTAACTTAGGCCCTGTTGATGTGGAGAACAGACTTATCATCCTTTACTTAGGCCCTGTTGATGTGGAGAACAGACTTATCCTTCTTTACTTAGACCCTGTTAATGTGGAGAACAGACTCATCCTTCTTTACATAGGCCCTGTTGATGTGGAGAACAGACTTATCCTTCTTTACATAGGCCCTGTTGATGTGGAGAACAGACTTATCCTTCTTTACATAGGCCCTGTTGATGTGGAGAACAGACTTATCCTTCTTTACATAGGCCCTGTTGATGTGGAGAACAGACTTATCTTTCTTTACATAGGCCCTGTTGATGTGGAGAACAGACTTATCCTTCTTTACTTAGACCCTGTTGATGTGGAGAACAGACTCATCCTTCTTTACATAGGCCCTGTTGATGTGGAGAACAGACTTATCCTTCTTTACATAGGCCCTGTGGATGTGGAGAACAGACTTATCCTTCTTTACATAGGCCCTGTTGATGTGGAGAACAGACTCATCTTTCTTTACATAGGCCCTGTTGATGTGGATAACATATATCTTTCTTTACTTAGGCCCTGTTGATGTGTAGAACATAATTATCATTCTTTATTTAGGCCCTGTTGATGTGGATAACACAGACTTATTCATTACTAAGGCTCTGTTGATGTGGATAACACAGGCTTATCATTCTTTATTTAGGCCCTGTTGATGTGGATAACACAGGCTTATCATTCTTTATTTAGGCCCTGTTGAGGTACATAACACAGACTTATTCATTACTAAGGCTCTGTTGATGTGGATAACACAGACTTGTCATTCTTTATTTAGGCCCTGTTGATGTGGATAACACAGACTTATTCATTACTAAGGCTCTGTTGATGTGGCTTATCATTCTTTATTTAGGCCCTGTCAATTTTGATAACGCAGACTTGGCCTATCATTCTTTACGTAGGCCCCTTTGAGGTACATAACACAGACTCATCCTTGTTTACGAAGGCCCTGTTGAGCGCATCAACAACCACACTCTATTGTTTGGCCCAAGGTTAAAACGAGTTCTTCTTCCTTTCTCTCCCCCACTCCACTTTGACTCCTTTTTCGTTCTCTCTCTCTCTCTCTCTCTCTCTCTCTTGTCCTCAAGTTAGCCAAACTTTTTTTTTTTACCAATTTTATTTTTCAATTAAATTTAACAACGTCTGATTGCCAGGCAGACGTTGAAGAAGAGGGGTGGGAACGGGCAATCTGAACTTTGAACTATAGGAGTGCTGTGTTGGAATAGAAAACAATGCTGCTAATACAATAACAATTAAACGTACACAAACATAGACTTGTAATTGACAAGGGTGTACACCTGGGATACAGAGTTGTCTTAATGCCAATTCAAGGTAGTTGCGTACATGGGTAGATGAGTACATCACTATACAGGGAGTTAATGAGTTTAAACGCACTATTACGCAGGGCTGTATCACAACCGATTTGTGTCCCTTAATTTATTTTTAAAAAAAAATTAAATTAGTTGTCTCCCTTTGTTATTAAAAAAAAAATCTAAAGAAAATGAACTAATATTTCAAGCTTGTCCTGTCTCACAGTAAGCCTAACTACCGGTAACTAGGATATAACTTTACCAGTACAAAATTTCAATTCGAAGCATTTCAAAAGACAATGATAGTTACTCAAGTCATTAGTTACACCGATCACTTTCATCCTGTCTATTAATGCGTAATAAAAGTGCATGTGTCATGTCTGATTATAATTATATTCTTGTTAATACCTCGAATATAATTGTGACCTAATCATTAGTGGCTTTTTTAAACATAAAAAAACAATTATTGGTAGAAGAGAGAAACATTGTCCAACTATAAATTTATACAAGTGGACAAAAAGTTGAGAAATTTCCGACCAAAGAAAAAAAATAGTTTTCATTCATTTTGTACAGACGTAGAATTAGGTTTGGGGCTTGGTGGCCGAGAGAAATAGACTTGACTTCCGCACGGAGAGTGTACCTAGCCACGCGATAGTTGGCACTTTGCTACGACAGGATTCTTCCGGCAAAGGCCGAGAACTCCATAGGCAGTTGAGTAGACCAGGCAGAAAGGATGCGTGGCGGCAACTTAATCGTGCGGAACAAGCGTTCCTAGCCCGATTCCGAGTCAAGTCACTGTCCAATTGGTGCTTACTTCGGATGGCTACGGGAGAACTACGACACACGGTGCCGCCACTGCATCGAGGACGTGGAAACAGTTGACCACATTCTGTATTAACGTCGCGTTCTGCATGAATGGCGATCGGGACAAGGATTTGATAGAAAGAGAACTGGTTCGTGTGCGGCATTAGGACTGTCCTTGTACGGGGGCAAGGCGACCTTAAAACTCATTGCCCGCTTCCTTTCACGTTCACTAAGTGAGTAGTTCTCAGCATGGTTACTAACGGGGTTTCTGATTCCACACCGAGGTATCTAGAGTTCAAATCCCTGTCCAGATTGTGAGTTATAACTTTTGAATTCTAATGGCTACCTACGTTGGGCAAGTAAATGCGATTTGGTCTTTGTGCTGGCCATATAACACCCTCGTTAACCGTCGACCAAACAAATAGATGAACTTCATCGATCACAAGGTCTGAATGGGGATACCTTTAAACCTAAATTAGCGTTGGGATTAGGGTTAACAGTTTCTCTTTGTTGATACTAACACTACTTATTTTAGCGCTATCCTTATTATAACTATAGATTGTTAAAACTGTTCTGTTCTAAATATAGAATACGGGCTTTAAAAATATAAAAGGGGGATAATGTTTCAAAACATGTCATATTTACTTAGAGCTCACTTTTCCTTGTTGACATTTCTCAGTGATTAGCCATATAGGTCATGGTTTTAGGGTCAGCTGAGACCCAGCGGCCTATTGTAATCGATTCGTACCTATAAAAGTGTATGTATTAGACCACAACACCGAGGCAGGCCGTGGTGTGTAACAAGGTATTGATTGACTGACAGAACCAAACCTTGTACACTATATGTACAGTACACCAGGAGAGTCAAAAAGAATATTGTGCGTCTCAACTACTACTATGAATGTCGCAAGCAAGTTTGGAGTGTAAGAAGAGAGAGAGAGAGAGAGAGAAAGAGAGAGAAAGAGAGATAAAGAGAAAGAGAGATAGAGATAAAGAGAGAGAGAAAGAATGAGAGAGGGAAAGATGGGTGAAGAGACAGTCAGAGGTAAAAGAGAGAGAAAGAGAGAAAGAGAGATAAAGAGAAAGAAAGATAGAGATAAAGAGAGAGAAAAAAAGAAGGAGAGAGATAAAGATGGGAGAAGAGAAAGTCAGAGGTAAAAGAGAGAGAGAGAAAGAGAGAGATAAAGAGAGATAGATTGAAAGAAAGAGAGAAAAAGAGAGAGAAAGAGAGGGATAAAGGGAGAGAGAGAAAGAAAGAGAGACATAGAGGAAGAAAGAGAGAGAGAGAGAAAGAGAGAGATAAAGAGAGAGAGAGAGAAAGAGAGAGATAAAGAGAGAGAGAGAAGGAGAGAGAGAAAGAGATAGAGAGAAAGAGAGAAAGAGAAAGAAAGAGAGAGAAAAAGAATGAGAGGGAAAGAGATATAGAGAGAAAGAGATAAATAGAAAGAGAGAGAAATAAAGATAGAGAGAAAGAGAGAGAGAGATGGAGAGAGAGAAGGAGAGAAAGAGAGAGAGAAGGAGAGGGAGAGAGAGAGAAAGAGAGAGAACGAGAACGGAAAGAGATTATAAATTAAACAGAAATTAAAGAGATATACCTAACATCTTGAAAAAAAAATTCGCAAATACGTCAGCAAGTTTTCATTAAAAAAAAAACAACAAACTACCTATTAATTTTTCCAGAAGATATCTGAAAAGCCATATTGGCGTTTATTTATTTTTACACTAGTCCACAATCAAACCAAAAATCAAAGACTGTCTTAAAATGTATTAAAACTTGTAAATTTCTATCAGTTAAAATCTGAATCTACACATCACATAATCAGTGTTACACTGTACCGTGCGGTGTAATATCAAACAGTTCAGGTCTTGAAAATAATCCCACATTCATTGAAACTTTGATAATAGTAAAAATAACACAATTCAATAGACTCCGTGTCTTTATGCTCATACCAAATTATAAACAATGAAACCTATGTTAAAACTGATAATGAATATACCCACTGTCAGCACAGGGATATTGCATTGACATCCTGTATGACACATGACCGGATAGGCTAACGTGACATGTCATGACTGTCATTACCAAAGACCACTGCATACTTGACCTCACGCGAGATTCAACTCGGGGAAACAATAGATGACCTCTCAGTAAGTGCTTTATAAATGCAATGACAACTATTGACAACCCGGCATGTGGGCGACACCAAGCATTCAGTAATGTAACAATCATGTGGGCCACGCTAAGTATCCAGTAATGTAACAATCATGTGGGCTACGCCAAGCATTCAGTAATGTAACAATCATGTGGGCTACACCAAACATTCAGTAATGTAACAATCATGTGGGAGACACCAAGTACTCATTAATGTAACAATCATGTGGGCTACACCAAGCATCCACCAATGTAACAATCATGTGGGCTACACCAAACATTCAGTAATGTAACAATCATGTGGGAGACACCAAGTACTCATTAATGTAACAATCATGTGGGCTACACCAAGCATCCAGTAATGTAACAATCTTGTGAGCTACACCAAGCATCCACCAATGTAACAATCATGTGGGCGACACCAAGCATCCAGTAATGTAACAATCATGTGGGCGACACCAAGCATCCAGTCATAGACAACCTTTGCAAACACCCTAACAGCTAAAACATTTGCACAGCTTCAGACCACACTGTGACATCACCAAACAAAAACACTATTAAAGATTTGGTTATAATGACAGTACATATCTACAGACGGAAGGGAAAATGACAAGAAGATTTAATTAAACAATGTGCTTGTGGGTGGGGGCGAGAGGGTGGGATGGGGAAACTATTTCGCCAAACTAAGATTATTTATGTGTATGTGCTTGTTTTAGGTTAATTTGAAATATAACCTTCCTTCGTGGGCAGCGTTTGGGCTTTGTGCGCTTTAAAACTATTACAGAGATCTGGAGATACATGTCTGAGTCAGAGCTCCATGAAGCATTGAAAACACATGTCTGAGTCAGAGCTATAAGACGCATTGAGAACACATGTCTGAGTCAGAGCTCTATGAAGCATTGAAAACACATGTCTGAGTCAGAGCTATAAGACACATTGAGAACACATGTCTGAGTCAGAGCTCCATGAAGCATTGAAAACACATGTCTGAGTCAGAGCTATAAGACGCATTGAGAACACATGTCTGAGTCAGAGCTCTATGAAGCATTGAAAACACATGTCTGAGTCAGAGCTATAAGACGCATTGAGAACACATGTCTGTTCGAATCAGAGCTCTATGAAGCATTGAAAACACATGTCTGAGTCAGAGCTATAAGACGCATTGAGAACACATGTCTGAGTCAGAGCTCTATGAAGCATTGAAAACACATGTCTGAGTCAGAGCTATAAGACGCATTGAGAACACATGTCTGAGTCAGAGCTCTATGAAGCATTGAAAACACATGTCTGAGTCAGAGCTATAAGACGCATTGAGAACACATGTCTGAGTCAGAGCTATAAGACACATTGAGAACACATGTCTTTTGGAGTCAGAGCTCTATGATGTATTGAAAACACATGTCTGAGTCAGAGCTATAAGACGCATTGAGAACACATTTTTGAGTCAGAGCTATAAGAAGCATTGAGAACACATTTTTGAGTCAGAGCTATATGGGGCATTGAGAGCACATATCTGCGTCAAAGTTCTATGTGACGCATTGAAAAACTCCGAGATCTTGTTAAGATCATTGACCTCGCTGGTAAATTGTGAGTGAATCCAAAAGAAATACTTTTCATCACACGATCCTGTAATGTCCGCATCGAAGTAGTTTATGCAAAGTTGGCAAGCGAAAGCTTAAGTAAGACTTGATCCCAGAACCACTACCTATATTTTGAAGTGTCATCCACACGGCCAGGCAAAAACTTATTATTTGGTTATCAATAAACTGGTCGAGTTGTACGGAGTTTGGTAGAGACGTTTATCCAGAGATCAAAACGTCCGAGCTGGCTAAATATTGTAAGGCTCTGGACGTCAGAAACGTCTTTCCCAAGACGAACGACCCAAACTAATCAAACAAATCAAAATAAGATACATATAATTTAATATTGTTTTCAAGTTCAACTTCAAATAGCTTTAGATGGATACAAAGACCCAGCTGTGACCTAAATTACTTGCTTTGCATCACGCGGATGAATTCGTTGTCTGATAAGGGTGAATATAGATTTTATTTTCATTTCTTTTTGTTTGGAGAGTGACTTTGTCCAACTTCAGCCATGCATTTCGTCTACCAATGGACCTCATTCACCAATCGTAAACAAACAACATTTAGTCACGTGATCTTAATTGAAAAAAACAACGGGAAAAAAACTGTCACGTGACAACCATCACGAATTAAACATGAGATCGTAAATTATATAGAAGAGATAGAGCACCACGTGGCTAAATGTTGTTTGTTTACGATTGGTGAATGAGGTCCAATCGTTTCTCTGTTTCTCTCTATCTCAATAAGTGAACGCTGACGTCAGAGCTGAACTTTGATGCGCTTCCGGCAATCGCATTTGGCATGCTATCATCCACTGAAAAGAACAAGCGAAGCTGTCCGAACACCACCCATTGCCTTTATTAGTAAGGATAAATGATGAGGATAAATATCCCAAGTTCTAGGATTCGAAAAAATAATAGCTCGCAAATGTGTATTTCACCCATTCATCACACATCCTGTCCAATCCCTAATCATCTTTGTTTTGTAATAAGTAGTTATTCGTGCAAAGACGGCATTACAACTAAAAGAGACTCGAAACAGGATTAATACAGTAAATTTGACCCCACGCTGACCTGCTAACTACAGTAAAAAAAAAAAACTTAAACTCTACGACTATATTACAAGGGCCTCAGGACTCGCAAAGACCTTCCTTCAGGGAACAGTACCAGGAAGAAAAAAAAAAGAGGCAGACAATGAAATCGATTTAAGACAACATAAAGGAATGCCTATCTTTGAGAGAGGTTCTATCCAGGGCGGGGGGACAAGGAGGAATGGAGATGGATGGTCGGAAAATCTTGGGTGGTGCCCCGACCGAAAAATAGGCAAAGGTGACGCTATTCCTATAGGTCTAGTTCTACGTAGACACCAGTCTCCTGGTACAACGATGGATATTTCCTGTTATTACTTTGCTTATGCTCTGGAAAACGACTTAAGGTAAAATGCTCTAAATTGCTCGAGAAGGGGGGGGGGGGAGATGGTAATTTGGCTTAAACTTTTTGCTTAAAAATTCACCTCAAGTTAAAAAAAAAAAATGATGTATGTCACAGTGACCTGTGAACGGTCGTGCTGTGCAGCGCTGGCGTCACGAGACTCACGTCACCAGATAGCCTCGAAGCCAGCACACACGAAATCAAAAAAACACAGCTCGTTTGAAAGGTAAACAGACACATGGGGGCTGGAAGAGTTGGCTGTTTGTTTACTAATGCCTGTGTGTTTTTGTGTTTTGCATTGAGGAAAGAAAGACAGAAGAACTCTTGTGTGTAAAACATTCGTTTTTTGTCTGCTGGAAAACAAAATGTACGCGAACACTTCCCGTGGCGTGTAACTCTTTTATAAAAAAAAAAAAAACACATCAATATGCTGGAATGAAATCAAGAAAGAAAACACACTCTCTAACAAGCAAAACTTGTGAAAAAAAACCTTTAACCCTTAAAATGCTGAGCTGTTTTACAATGAAGACATAGAAAAGGAAATTACCATGTTCATGTTTAGAGGCTAAGCTACCACACGCATCTCAAGGGTTAAAAAAAAAGCTATTCTAAAGCTATTCTAACTCCACGCTTAAAACTATATAAATCAATAATGTACAAGTTATCTCCCTTATTCAATACCAAAGAAAATAATTATTTACCAATAATTAATTGACTAATTCGGTATTTTTTTTTTCAAATTGATTAATGCTTTGTTAGGTACAATAAATAATTGTTTAAAGTATCAACTTTATCGGAGAATGCGTGAGGGAGAAATAGCGTTAACAATTATTTAATAGGACTAAACCCAACAAATTTAGCCATATCTAACAAAAAAAAAATAGTTTCCCTTATTGATATAAAATTATTGATATAAAAAATTATTAACAACCAGTAATTAATTGACTAAGTGGTTACTACGCTAAAGAATAATTTTTCGAAGTTTCAGCTTGATCTGAGAATGGGTGTGGGAGAAATAGCGCGTACACACTTTTTACCAGACAGACATAGACAGAAGGAGTTGATATAAGCTTTCTAAAAACAATCTTCTACAGATGGAAACAAATGTATTCAAAGATATCATTGATGGAAAAAAAGAAAGGATTTTAAAAAAGATGTGAAGGAATAAAGAAACAAATCCATATGAAAAAGAATGTTTGGACAGTCAAGAGAAAAGAGTAAATGCAATGATAATGAGAGAAACCAGGCATAAATATCAGAGACAAGATGTTAAATAAATATTTTTAAAAAATAAAGATCCAAGTATCAAAAGAAAATAAATGTTAATAAAGAAAAGATAGGTAAGAGGAAAAAAAAGAAGAAATGAATAACTCTAACTTCTAACGATAACAGCGATGAATAAATGATTGCAGGCTGTAGATTCAGCAGTTCTCAACCTTTTATGCTCGGCGACCCCTTTTTACTATCCCCCACTCTGCCGCGACCCCCACCCACACAGCGATAGAAGAAAAGACAATAACAATCCATATTTTCGATGGTCTTGGGCGACCCCTGGCAAATCGTCAATCGACCCCCCAAGGGGGTCGCGACTCACAGGTTGAGAACCCCTGCTAGAGATGAATGGACGAGAAATGAATTATCGTAAAGCTGAAAAGGCCAGAAATTGAACTATAAAATACCCAGAAATAACCAAAACAAAAAGAGACACGACAAGAAACGAATCAATTTTGAATGTCAAAAGTATGGAAACGAAATTTAAAACAAGAGATTCGAACCACGAGCCATCTAATAACTCACCCGCGTAACATAGCATTCCAACTTATCTTCCCTAAGTGGGGGGACGCCAATTGGAATGCTAATTTATAGTTTGTGGATGATAGTTATTAGTCATTGCACTGTTTTTATAGAGATAAGTGACTTAAATGACGTAGTCTGCTACTGAGATTAATTCTAGTCTAGAGCGAGAATAAATATACCGAATATAAGAAGAGTGGAAATAATAACTAGAAAAAGGCTTTTTTCATCGCTAGTAGATATAATGTTTCCATACTGCCACTTAGAAAACATTATCTCTCAACACAAAACAATTCCTTTCCACTATTTAAACATTTAAAAGAGTTATTTGAAAAAAGAACAAGCCAAATAAAAATAAAAAAAATTAAACAAAACTTATCTAAAGGAAAGAACAGCAAAATCACTGCCATATCTCTCGATACTGCATGGTTTAACACCCTTTTTTAATTTAAAAAAAATGTGGTAATTACCTCTAAATTTGTTAATGGTCCGATTGATTCGAGTATTGTCATGGACTAAGAATAAAAGTGCGAAATTAAACTTGATTCAAGAAAGGGAAGTGGGGAAACAAATTGTACGAAATGACCAGATAGCCAAACAGAGTGAGTTTTATAAACTTCGTGATTAGTAAAGTATATTGTGCTGTTAAAATTAAGTACAATGAAGCTGAATTAACTTTTAGAATATAGCAGTCTCTAATTAACATGCATGATTAGATTAGACGCATGAACAGGCGTAGGGCGTAGACTAATTTTTTTTTCAGGAATGTCAGGAATGTATGTAATTAATAAGATCCGGTAATCTATAAAAGTAATTGCTCTATAAGTCCAGATTATGATTACTATCATAGTTCTTGTCAAATTCTGTGAAAGCGTTAACCATAAATTAACATTGGTTCAAAGGCAGAACACCACATGGACGCTGGCTACCTGGTCGTGTGGTAAGCGCTTAGGGCTGTTATTACGATGGTCCAGAGTTCTATCCCTGCCCACTTCCACCCCTCGCCAGGAGTTTTGTGCTAAGTCTAGGACACAAGAATCTTCGTTTCTGGAGGAACGTCCAAAATGAGATACTGACGTTCAAAATTTATCTTATAAAACAAACATTTGAATGAGCTATTGACGTCCAAAACTTATCTTATACAACAAACATTTGAATGAGCTACTGACGTTCAAAACTTATCTTATAAAACAAACATTTGAATGAGCTACTGACGTTCAAAATTTATCTTATAAAACTGACATTTGAATGAGCTACTGACTTCCAAAACTTATCTTATAAAGCAAACATTTGAATGAGCTACTGACGTCCAAAACTTATCTTATAAAACAAACATTTGAATGAGCTACTGACTTCCAAAACATATCTTATAAAACAAACAGATACTGACATTAGACAACGTAAACAGTTTGACCGATACGTCATCACTTTAAAGTCACTTACACTTAATTTAGATTTTGATTTAGACAGGACGAATTCTTTACTAGCAATAAACTATCCACAGTTAGAATACATCACAAAGAATGAGATCTATAAATAACAGGGGTAGGTAATCCTCCAAAGCGAACAGAAGTCATTCAAGAAACTTACTTTTTGGTATGCATTTTTTTTCAGATTATTTCACAGGTCTGAAATGTTACACAGCACGTCTTGCTTCGAGGCACACACCATACACACACACACACAACACACCTGTAGCATGATTAAACAAAAATACACACACACACGCAGACACTGATAGTTGGGGGCAAGCATATGTTTTTTTTTTCTCTCCCCTTTTTTTTTTTAGTGTTTTTTATTTATTTAAATAAGAGGCCATAGTTCTCAGGTCTGCACTTCAGATAGTCTAGATCTCAATCTAGGTAGTTAATTTTTTTTTACAACTGAGAATAATTTATTGATAAAAACTTAGATGATTATTGTTTGATATAAAGTTTTATCAAATTCATGTGAACGAACCATTTAGACGATTTGCTAGAACCTAGAAAGTATTAGATCTAGTGGAATGTAAAAAAAATGTTCGATTACTTAGCGAATAGAGGGTCAAAGGTTGACATACACAATGGATAAAGGGTTTGAGGTTAAAAGCTAAAGGTCATAAAACAATCTTCTTTTTTATGTCGTATATCACTAGAGTTTAATTTTAAAATCAAATCTTGTATTAATCGCGATAAACAAGCAAAGAAGATCTAATATACACTATAGAAGATCTAATATACACCATTAAAGATCTAATATACACCATTAAAGATCTAATATACACCAGGATGGCTGCCTGGTCGTGAGGTTTGCGCGCTGGACTGTCGTTCGGATTTATCGATGGTTGAGGGTTCAAATCCTTCCCGCTCCCATCCCCCGTCGTCCTGCGGGAGGTTTGGACTAATAAGATCTAATATACACCATTAAAGATCTAATATACACCATTAAAGATCTAATATACACCATTAAAGATCTAATATACACCATTAAAGATCTAATATACACCATTAAAGATTTAATATACACCATTAAAGATCTAATATACACTATAGACGATCTGATATAAATTATAAAAGAACTAATATAAATTATAGGTCATACAAATTATTTAAAATCAACGCTTTAAAGGGGACAGTACTGTCATTTCCCTGATATCAATTAATACTTGAGAATCTTGAAAAACATATTCTCAATTAGAGAGAATAATTCAAGAATTGAGTACGTATTCTGAGTATTTAACGGAACACTTTGCTTATTTATTTTGAGAAATTTATTCACGTGGTGACCTACTTGTTAATTAATCAAGCGGAACACCTATTTAGGACTCGCGGAACACTAGGGTTACACGGGACGCCGTTTGGGAAACACTGGTGTAGAGTATAGAGGGACCCTAGGTATCCTCTACCAAGACCGCATTAGACTTGAGGAAAATCAAAACAGGACCACAATGGTTACTGGACTCTCGGATAAAATGCTGACCACAAAAAAACGTGAACAAGATTTGTACCAGACAGACAGACAGACAGACAGAGTTGATATAAACTTTGTTAACAGAGAGTATAAGAAATGTGCAAAGTATGTGAAATGAAAAGAGTTATGGATCTAAATATTTAGTTCTTTTCGTTTCATGCCAGATCCAAATTATTCTACTGAGACACCATAATGTTATTTCTACTGAGACAACTCATGTTGGAATATTTAAAAAATTAGCCCTCATGATGGAAGACATGAAAAGAGTTTGCAGTGCAGTTTAAATCAATCAATGATTATTCCCCAAGGAACCTGAACACTTCCGGTTGGGTTTTTATAGGGCAAAAAACAGTTGCAAGGGAAAAAAAACAACAACATTAGCTTTATTTAATTTAACAATATTAATTACCTTAATTATTCAGTTAATTAGCATTGTGGATGAATATTTTTGTTTAACAGAGGTCAGCAAACTTTTAGGAGTGAGACGTCACAATGAAGTGTAACGGAGAGTGCCGATGGAGAAGCTTAAGAATCGTCTTAAAATTGCTAAAAAAAAACTAATACACAATATCAGGGCACAGACTAGATTAAAGATGTTTGTCAATATCCGGACACAAAGTAGATAACAAATGTAGGCAATATCAGGGTAATAACTAGATTACAGTTTTAGGTAATATCAAGGCACAAACTAGATTATGGAAATAGGCAATATCAGGGTAAATACTGAATAGCCTATGTCCAGACATTTATATATAAGGTATGGACTGAGTCACAAAGGCTGTGTTAAAACACCTTTTGGGTCTTTGGCTTATGGCAAGGTGTTGATCCATTTATTGAAACTCATAACGCAAGCATCAGAAAACAATGAGGTGTCAGAAACCAAGAATACTACATTCTGGAGCTATTATCTATCTATATATAATTCTCTTCATGGCTAAAGAGTTCGGACATCACGTAATGAAAAGATCACTCTTTTATTTCTGCAAGTCGGACGGACTAGAGTTACCCCACGTAATTTTAGAGGCGAAAAAAAAAAGATGGGGGAGAGAACAAGTAGTATTCATCCGTCACTAAATAGCAGGGCCGAACTTAACCATTGTAACCAAGAAGTTATGGAAAGAGAACAAGTAATCTACTCTGTATTCACCCGTCACTAAATAGCAGGGCCGGACTTAACCATTGTGGAGCCCTATTCGAAACTGATTTCGCGGGGCTCAGTTTGGGTAGGGATTTTCATAATGAGTGAAAATTAAGAGTTTGTATTAGAAAATAAATTCGTCTTCGCATTTCATTCATTCTTTACTACGCACAGAATTACTTTACGAGCCTAGCGTGTAGCGAAGTCATTCAGCATATCATACAAATTCTATAACCTAAATAGATCACGCTCAATAGCAATAATTACCAAATGTATCAATCTATCTACGAGAATTGTTGACCTCAAGTAATTATTCATTAGTTTGAGGCACAAGAAGCTTCTTTCACTAGATTCCACAATTGCGGGTATTGCATAATGCCGTTTTTTTTATCGCGCATAGGATTGGCGTTTTCCATGTTGAATGACACCCCTAAATGACAATTGTTATCTACTTATTTCAAGAGATATGTATGAGTTTTCAAAAGATTTTAATAATTTCCGGATATTTCCATGACGTTTTCGTATATTTTGCAATTTCAAGAGATTTCCAGGAGCTCCTGGTAAATCGACAGGCGGCCACGGAAAATCTGTTATAAGTTATAAATTGGTTTAATTTAATAATTTATACACCTAGAATAAGCGCTGGTCCTATGAAAGTGCGGGTTCTATGAAAGTGCGGCGCCCACTGCGGTCGCATAGTTTGCAGTAGCCTAAGGCCGGCCCTGCAAAATAGCGGTGTATGCTACGCCGCCGGTCGACTAGTGCTACTATAAAAGGTGTCTGTACAACGTTAAGCGCCTGTCAGATATAATGATTCTATAGCTCGTTAATTACAATTAATGTGTAATGATAGTGATAGTAATAGTAAGTATATAGGCACGTCCTACACAAATCATACGTCCTACACAGATCCTAAGTCCAACACAGATCATACGTCCTACACCAATCATACGTCCTACGCAGATCATACGTCCTACGCAGATCATACGTCCTGCGCAGATCATACGTCCTACGCAGATCATACGTCCTACGCAGATCATACGTCCTACACAAATCATACGTCCTACACAAATCATACGTCCTACGCAGATCATACGTCCTACGCAGATCATACGTCCTACACAAATCATACGTCCTACACAGATCATACGTCCTACACAAATCATACGTCCTACACAGATCATACGTCCTACACAAATCATACGTCCTACACAAATCATACGTCCTACACCCGTCTTACACGTTGGCAACAAACATGTTAACATCTTATTGGTGGATATTAGCCCAGTGTCGTTTGCGTAATCACTTTGTGGGCAGCTGGATTTCTGAGTTTTTTGTGGGTTTCTTTTTTGTGAGGTGTATTACTCGTTCGTTTGTTAGTATCCTCAATCCGTCAACCAAACCGTTGTAGACGAATAAATTTTTTTTATGTAAAGATAGAAATAAATATGAACAGGAGGCTTTCAAAACAAAACTGAATATAACTTGTAATAATAAATATACTCAGTCTCAACTAGACTGTAGGTGCGTGGAGAAACACAAGGGAGATGATCATTTAAAGAAGAGATAACTCACTAAAAATGCACGCTCTTTCGGTCGCTTGTCTCCCTTCTTCCACATTCAAACCAGTATTTATTAACTCCAACTACGACATACCACGTCATGATTTCATCAGAATCCATCCAGCTCACACAACCAAAATCATCCGCCCAACTTCTTTCATGGGGGTTATATTAGAAAATAAATTCGTCTTTTCATTTTATTCATTTTTTTACTACGTACAGAATAACATTATATTAGAAAGACACACATAGATTTCATAACACGAGATAGCGTGAGAAAGAGAGAGAGAGAGAGAATAAGAGAAAGAAAGAGAGAGAGAGAGAGAGAATAAGAGAAAGAGAGAGAAATAGAATGAGCAAGAAAACAAGAGAAAATAAAAGAGAATGAGAAAAATGAAAGAAAAGAAATCAAGATTTTATTTGCCAGTAGTTCACTGACCTATATTTTTTCTGAAAATTTAAATAAAACCAAATTGCATGGGAAAACATTTTGACATAGCGCACATTTCTCTCCACTGAACATCTGACATTAATGTCAAATGTCATTAAGATGTAATTGTCATCTGTCACCTCTTTGCACTTTGTTTCCAAATCCTCTCTCTTCATTTTCCTGGTCAACATTTGAACTCGTTAGGCCGCGTCTGGCGTTCAACTTTTTAAAAATCTCAATGGAGAATGATTGTCATCAAGACTTAGTCATGCGTTGTCATCTTTCATATAGCGGTATCAGCAATCAGATATTATTTTGGCCCTTATAAAATGTCCGCTTCGGCTGTTTGAGCTTCTATAATTAATATTAATATTATTATTTTTATTTATATTCTTCAAGTGTCTAAATCCAATCTACAATGAACTTGTCGCATGGCAATGTATTGGCTTAAAGCAGGGGTTCTCAACCTGTGGGTCGCGACCCCCCTTGGGGGTCGATTGACCATTTGCCAGGGGTCGCTTAAGACCATAAAAAAATATGGATTGTTATTGCCTACTCTTCTATTGCTGTATGTGTGTGTCAAGGGGGCGGGGGTCGCGGCAGAGTGGGGGGTTGTTAAAAGGCGTCGCCGAGCTTAAAAGGTTGAGAACCGCTGGCTTACAGTGTCATTGCAATAGTTATACAAGAATAGGAAGAAACTAGAACATACAAAATAGAGCCGTGAAGTTTATAACAAGAGAATGTGCACATTTGATTAGGCTCTCTAGTAATTATAATTTTAGTAAAATCACTCAATTTAGAAAGCCTTCAGGATAGAAGACTCAAAAG
This sequence comes from Biomphalaria glabrata, assembly GCF_947242115.1. Lineage (NCBI taxonomy): Eukaryota > Metazoa > Mollusca > Gastropoda > Planorbidae > Biomphalaria > Biomphalaria glabrata. Next base: position 3,841,445 of record NC_074711.1, on the reverse strand, counting down.
TTAAGTAGCAATTATAAATTATGGCTTTTATATAGCTCAGAGCGCTTTGGTCCAATCTCATTTGTGGACCAGTGGAAGGGAGGGGTACCTAGGAGAAGGTTTTTCGCGTGCTGCCTTTAGGCGCTCAGTAAATATAGCTCAGCCCGAGTCGGGTGACGAACCTCGAGCCACCCAAGCTAAGTTCAAGCGCACTTAGCCTCTCGACCACGAACAACACTGAACCATAATCTTCAAATTCAAAAACAAAATCGAATAAAATACTCAGAAAGACAAATAGATTACCACGCGTAACTTTCTCTAGAGAAAAAAAAGGGGGGGAGGGGGGAGGGGGAGGACAAGTAATCGTCCCTGTATTCACCTATTACTAAATAGCGACGTATGCTACGCCGAGGGTCGACTCATTTAAACAAAATGTTACTCCAGGAAATCACGATTACATAAGTATCTTGTCTCACAATCTCACGAGATTTAATCTTCCCACGTGATTCCTGTCTCCAAGCTCCGCCCTCTTTAGTTTCAAGCTATTACGTCATTTCACGAAGACACGTGCAGTTCCGTAACAGCAAGGAAATAAGCGAGTGGTGGAATTCACACAGTTAGATAAAAGAAAGTCGTTGTTTTTCCTCTGAGACTCAAAGGTGTATTCTGACTTTGTATGTCAGACTGACACGACATCTACTTAAGACTTAACACAGTGCCAGCTCTGCTTGTTAGTGATGGCGCCTTGCCACTTTTCAAAGCACCTGATCTGTTGTTTTTTTTATCACGACTAATGAATGACAAAGTCTTCGATTCGGAAGATTAAGGGTGAGTAAAAGTGGTTCTCATGAACATGCTTAGACCCAGCTGTGACCTACATATTTGGTTACGACTGATGCAGACAAAGCCGTTGTCCTCCGAGGTCTATTTAAGTTTTCTTTACGTCTTTAGTGCCTGTTTTCGGTAAGGGCTTTTTTTTTATGGGCCTCGACTTACCTTTAGGCAGCTGAGCTGTGTCGGACACTGATACTAAGCGCATGCCAAAGGCGATCTTTTCTGGCTAGCCCCAATTAGGCAAATTCCCAATTGTGGGAAGCGTGGTCGAGAGGCCAAGTGCGCTTGAACTTGGCTTGGCTTAGCTACCTAGAAGGGGGCTCGAGGTTCGACACCCGACTCGGGCAGAGTTGTGTTTACTGAGCGCCTAAAGGCAGCACGGAAAACCAACTCCTCCAACTCCCCTCCCCCCCTGGTCCACAAATGAGATTGGACCAAAGCGCTATAAGCATGAAAGTAGCGCTATATAAAAGCTATAAATATATATATAATTAAAGGAGGACGGCGTAACAGATGTGTCCCCCCACCCCTCCTTTTTCTGGAAGCGCTATTAAGATCACCTCAGGCGCCATTTCGTCCTCACTTCCGTAGAGGAAAGTAGCTGGCAGCAGATGGCCTCTAAAAGAGACTACTACGGAGGAAAGATTTACCTCTAGAATGGCACAACCTTCTCAGACTGTAGTGCAGCGGTGGGATCTTTTTTTAATGGCATACAAGTTTTACCTCAACACCGTAAGCGAAACGTTTTTAAAGACCAGCTTAGGGCGCCACCTTGCTTAAACTGAGATATAAGAAAGCACCTGGCAGCATTCTGAAGGCGGCTTTGGGACGAGACAGCGGGAGCTCACAGGCCGCACGAGACCAAAAGAAAATCCACTGCCGAGGACAGACGTGGACAGAGAGAGGAGAGTCTAAATCGACCACGGGTGGACAATCGTTATGTCTGCGCTATGTGTGGCTAAATATGTAGGTCACAGCTGGGGCTCCTCATTAATCTTTGGACTTGATACTTTAAAGACTTTAATAAAGCCTATAATTTTTTAAAGAAGGAAAAAATGCAAGCTGAAAGAGCATAACTCTAAATATTTTTTTTAAGGTTATCATGGAATTTTAAAATGATTATCATCCTGAAACTGTAAAATGATTATCATTTTGGAAGTGTACAATTATCTTCACTTATGTAAAAATAAAAAATACAGTATTTGTTTTTTTCGAAGCATGCAACCTGGCATCTCATTTTGGTCACGCTTCATTAAATAAAACTGCGATACAATCAAGTCTGGCCGTAGCCTGTGATATTTTATTATCTCCCTTTGACCAAATAATTTTTTTTATCACGCCTTTGTCTACATTTTACAACCATTTTTACGAGCCAGCAGTTTTAAGCCATTTTCAGTGTGCCACTGGATTACGCTAGCAGTCCGTCTATCGCTATCAGGTTGTTTTTTTTCCAAAGGCTTTATTTTGATGATAAAAAGGAGGAACTCCCCAGGGGCGTAGCTAGGAATTTGCCATCATTTGGGGGCCCGTGGGCTTGACCTCTTTTGGGGCCCCTGCATTTTGAGTAATATTCAATACTTAACGTAAAAAAAACACTCTTTAGGGGCCCCTTCAAGTGGGGGCCCGGGGGGGGATTTTCAAATTCTCCCTCCTCCTCCCCCCACCCTAGCTACGCCACTGGAACTCCCTAGTGCTATGAAGAGACGAAAGCTGCTGAGCTAGTTCGGTAATATTGTCGGACATGACTCGATTTCATAAGTCCTCCTTCAAGGTCCAGTGGAGGGAGCACAAAGAAAGGGTCGTCCATAGGAAAGCTGGCTGGACAACGTATAAGAATGGACCGGCCTCTCTCTTGATACTCTGCTGACCGGGAAAACTGGGATAACTTTTTTTTACGCAAACTGTCACAGCACCCCTACGAGGAAAGTCAAGGGATAGATCAGATGGTGATAAAAATTTAGGGCCCGTTAGAGAATTTCGTACATAGCGTGGAAAAAAAAAATAAATAGCTGGCTTATTTTTTGGTCTATCCGGCATACAAAATAAAGGAAGCACAGATGAAATATTGTATGCGATTTTTTTAAAACAATTTTTAGCATTGCAGTATTACATTTTCTAAGCTGTTAGTTTTTTTTAACACAAGTGAATTCTATATAAAGAGTTGACGAGACTCTTCACTATAGAGAGTAAAATGTTTTACATGTTTCGGATGTTCCTTCAGAGTTGAAGATAATTACTTCCTAGTCCAAACCTCCCCGCAGGACGACGGGGGATGGGAGCGGGCAGGGTTTGAACCCTGGACCATCGGTAAATCTGAACGACAGTCCAGCGCGCAAACCGCACGACCAGGCAGCCATTTATCACAATTTATAAACGGGCAACTATTTAACGTTGAAAAAGAAGATTTAATATGGAATTGAACTCTCACGCATTGACATATTATTCTATTATCTTATTAATTCTATTATCTTATTTTTTTTTTAGCTGGCAACAATGAAATTTAATTTAGTATCTTATCTTATATAATACAGACGTTACTTCAAATAAGAAGATGATTGCGTTCTACGCGTCATGCATGTTAACCAATGACTTAAATTCTGCCAAGTCACTGGTTTTCCTGGCTGACTCAGGCAACCCATTCCATGCTCTAATAGCACTAGGGAAGAAGGAGCATTTGTATAAATTTGTCCTAGCATATGGGACGAGGAATGTGCCTTTATCTTTGTGTCTTTCTGAGTATTTTATTAAATTTTGTTTTTGCATTTGATATTGTCTAGTTTATAGTAACAATCTTAAATATATATAGGCTTAAAAATTATGACTGAGCCAGTCACATGACTGAATGACTGCTCACCTAAGTTTTACGCAGAACGGGCCGATAATCTAAAAGTTTACAAAAGTTTGTGTTCTACGCATGCGTACTTGTCAACAGCGGCCATGTTTATTTTGGTTTCCACAGACACGAAAAGCTAACAAATTCTTGATGAGAAGTTCAAAGATCAGATCGGTGTAAAAAGACAGTGCCGGCTCAAGGCGAGTACAACGCCCTGTAAGTTCAGACATTATAAACATACACGGCACCTGATTTAGGTGATACGTTGGAACTGGGTATAGGCAGGTGGGGATCAAGAGAGTGGTGATTTGTTGGAGGGGGGGGGAGGAGGGGCAAACGCTTAAGGTTATAAATAGAAATAATATTAAGAATAGAAGGGAGATAATACAAAGATAGGGGAGTAGGGAAAGCTATGAAACAAGGGTAATGAATAGTAAGTGGCGATTGTATCTAACTTAGAACTAAAAAATATATGTTAAGAGTTTCCCTATCACACTCTCTCCCTCTCTCACCCTCTCCCTCTACCACTGACTCTCTCACCCTCTCCCTCTCTCTCTCACCCTCTCCCTCAATCTCTGTCTCTCTCACCCTCTCCCTCTCTCTCTGTCTCTCTCTCTCTCACCCTCTCCCTCTCTCTCTCTCTCTCTCTCACCCTCTCCCTCAATCTCTGTCTCTCTCACCCTCTCCCTCAATCTCTGTCTCTTTCACCCTCGCCCTCTCTCTCTCTCTGTCTCTCTCACCCTCTCCCTCAATCTCTGTCTCTCTCACCCTCTCCCTCAATCTCTGTCTCTTTCACCCTCTCCCTCTCTCTCTGTCTCTCTCTCTCTCTCACCCTCTCCCTCAATCTCTGTCTCTCTCACCCTCTCCCTCAATCTCTGTCTCTCTCACCCTCTCCCTCAATCTCTGTCTCTTTCACCCTCTCCCTCTCTCTCTGTCTCTCTCACCCTCTCCCTCTCTCTCTGCCTCTCTCTCTGTCTCTCTCACCCTCTCCCTCTCTCTCTGCCTCTCTCTCTGTCTCTCTCACCCTCTCCCTCTCTCTATCTCTCTCTCTGTCTCTTTCACCCTCTCTCTCTCTCTCTGTCTCTCTCTCTCTCTCTCTGTCTCCCTCACCCTCTACCTCTCGCTCTGTCTCTCTCACCTTGTCCCTCAATCTCTGTCTCTCTCACCCTCTTCCTCTCTCTCTGTGTCTCTCTCACCCTCTCCCTTTCTCTCTCTTTCACTCTCACCATCTTCCTCCCTCTCTGTCTCTTTCACCCTCTCCCTCTCTCTCTGTCTCTCTCACCCTCTCTCTGTCTCTCTCTCTCTCTGTCTCCCTCACCCTCTCCCTCTCTCTCTCACCCTCTCCCTCTCTCTCTCTCTCTCTCTCTCTCTCTGTGTTAACGAACAATCTACACATGCTTGTGTATATAAAGTTCAAAACAGATTCAATGTATATAAATAACCCAGGAAGAAGCGTCTCACCTTTCACAATGTAGCACATAGTACAACTTATAGTAACTCACTCCCATCTGTAGATATAATCTCATGGATTTGTTTTACTCGTTTTTCCCTCTTCCTATTCTCAGATCAAGTTGAAACTTTTGCACAATTATTAATTGTCGAAGACTATGCACGAATCAATGAAAAAAACAAACACATTTTTGTATTTAATTAATTAGTGGTTATTTAAATTTTTGTTTTATATAGAAGAGGGGGAGATAAATCTTACAGTATTGATAAATACGGTAGTGGATGTGTGGAGCTTTTCTTTATACAAGCTTTGTTTTTTATGAAAATTTTTTTTTTAAATGTGTGTTTACCTTTCTGTCTCTATCCATCTGAGTATTGGTCTCTCTCTCTCTCTCTCTCTCTCTCTCTCTCTCTCTCTCTCCAATATATACATATATACGTGTGTGTGTGTGTGTGTGTTGCATGTATTCTCCGATGAAAAATAATTTTAAAATAAAAAACAATATAGTATTCATGCATTCAAAAGCTGTCTTGTAACAATGAATGTGAGACTACACCATTTCTAGAGTTAAGTATATCTATTAGGCATTCAGAGTAGAACCTAAAGTTAGAGTACACGTCGCCATCAATAAAACGTGAGTAGTGTTGAGCTAGCTCTTTTATTAGCCCCCCGCTTTGGATGCCATCTTGACATGGCTTGTTTTATTGGTGCACTCATTCGCGCCATACTCTTCATAGCGGACAGACACGGGAATTCCCCTAAAAGCCCAAACACACACACACCAGGCCAAGGGTCCCATTGGAGACCCTAGGCCAGGGGTTCTCAGCCTGTGGATCGCGACCCCTTTGGGGGTCGATTGACCATTTGCCAGGGGTCGCCTAAGACCATCGAAAATATGGATTGTTATTGTCTACCCTACAATTCTGTATTTGTGTATAGGGGGGGGGAGAAGTCGTGGCAGAGTGGGGGATTGTAAATAGGGGTCGCCGAGCTTAACAGGTTGAGAACCGCTGCCCTAGGCGAAGTGAAAAATGTGGCCCCCAAATGAAATAGAGAAGCAAAAAAAAATTACGCAAGGAATTATAAACTGTCCTGTATCTATATCTAAATCAACAAATAGGGTACATTTATATAGCGCCGATAGCATTAGAATACTTCTTGGACGATTCATGATCACTTGACTAGAAATAACGTCTCGACATTTCACCAAATGGAAGAATTGATGGTCGTCTAACATACGTAGTCCAGCTAGTCATACGTAGTCCAGCTAGTCATACGTAGTCCAGCTAGTCATGCGTAGTGCAGCTAGTCATACGTAGTCCAGCTAGTCATGCGTAGTCCAGCTAGTCATACGTAGTCCAGCTAGTCATACGTAGTCCAGCTAGTCATACATAGTTCAGCTAGTCATACGTAGTCCAGCTAGTCATACGTAGTCCAGCTAGTCATGCGTAGTCCAGCTAGTCATGCGTAGTCCAGCTAGTCATGCGTAGTCCAGCTAGTCATACGTAGTCCAGCTAGTCATACGTAGTCCAGCTAGTCATACGTAGTCCAGCTAGTCATACGTAGTCCAGCTAGTCATGCGTAGTCCAGCTAGTCATACGTAGTCCAGCTAATCATACGTAGTCCAGCTAGTCATACGTAGTTTAGCTAGTCATGCGTAGTTCAGCTAGTCATACGTAGTCCAACTAGTCATACGTACTTCAGCTAGTAGAGAAAGAGACAATATAGAAAGAAAACAGAAACCTTTATAGACAAAGGAGCATAACATGCTTACAGGTAGGTCTTTTTCATATACATACCAATATACATAGGTGCACACAAACATACCCACATATATAAACACATGCCAATAAAAAGAATAAAGAATAAAGTTTCGGATAGAAAGAAAGCTAACTTCTTCTAAACAACTTAAAACAATATCTTTACTTTGAATAAAAAAGTTGACAAAGAGAAAAAGTTGACAAAGAGAAAAAGTTGACAAAGAGAAAAAGTTGACAAAGAGAAAAAGTTGACAAAGAGAAAAAGTTGACAAAGAGAAAAAGTTGACAAAGAGAAAAAGTTGACAAAGAGAAAAAGTTGACAAAGAGAAAAGTTGACAAAGAGAAAAAGTTGACGAAGAGAAAAAGTTGACAAAGAGAAAAAGTTGACAAAGAGAAAAAGTTGACAAAGAGAAAAAGTTGACAAAGAGAAAAAGTTGACAAAGAGAAAAAGTTGACAAAGAGAAAAAGTTGACAAAGAGAAAAAGTTGACAAAGAGAAAAAGTTGACAAAGAGAAAAAGTTGACAAAGAGAAAAAGTTGACAAAGAGAAAAAGTTGACAAAGAGAAAAGTTGACAAAGAGAAAAAGTTGACGAAGAGAAAAAGTTGACAAAGAGAAAAAGTTGACAAAGAGAAAAAGTTGACAAAGAGAAAAAGTTGACAAAGAGAAAAAGTTGACAAAGAGAAAAAGTTGACAAAGAGAAAAAGTTGACAAAGAGAAAAAGTTGACAAAGAGAAAAAGTTGACGAAGAGAAAATGTTGATGAAGAGAAAAAGTTGACAAAGAGAAAAAGTTGACGAAGAGAAAAAGTTGATGAAGAGAAAAAGTTGACAAAGAGAAAAAGTTGACAAAGAGAAAAAGTTGACAAAGAGAAAAAGTTGATGAAGAGAAAAAGTTGACAAAGAGAAAAAGTTGACAAAGAGAAAAAGTTGATGAAGAGAAAAAGTTGACAAAGAGAAAAAGTTGACAAAGAGAAAAAGTTGACAAAGAGAAAAAGTTGATGAAGAGAAAAGTTGACAAAGAGAAAAAGTTGATGAAGAGAAAAAGTTGATGAAGAGAAAAAGTTGACAAAGAGAAAAAGTTGATGAAGAGAAAAAGTTGACAAAGAGAAAAAGTTGATGAAGAGAAAAAGTTGACAAAGAGAAAAGTTGACAAAGAGAAAAAGTTGACAAAGATAAAAGTTGACAAAGAGAAAAGTTGACAAAGAGAAAAAGTTGACAAAGAGAAAAAGTTGACAAAGAGAAAAAGTTGACAAAGAGAAAAAGTTGATGAAGAGAAAAAGTTGACAAAGAGAAAAAGTTGACAAAGAGAAAAAGTTGACAAAGAGAAAAAGTTGACAAAGAGAAAAAGTTGACAAAGAGAAAAAGTTGATGAAGAGAAAAAGTTGACAAAGAGAAAAAGTTGACAAAGAGAAAAAGTTGACTAAGAGAAAAAGTTGACTAATTAAAATCATCTTTTTGTCCACACCCTTATCTTCTCTCTCTCTCTCTCTCTCTCCCTGTGTGTGTATCTCTTCCTCGTCCACTTCTCTCAATGTATCTCTCTATTCCGCTCTATCTGTATCTCATTCTTTCTCTCTCTCTTTCACCCTGTGTGTGTGTATCTCTTCCACTTCTCTCTATGTATCTCTCTATTCCGCTCTATCTGTATCTTATTCTTTCTCTCTCTCTCTCTCCCTGTGTGTGTATCTCTTCCTCGTCCACTTCTCTCTATGTATCTCTCTATTCCGCTCTATCTGTATCTCATTCTTTCTCTCTCTCTTTCACCCTGTGTGTGTGTATCTCTTCCACTTCTCTCTATGTATCTCTCTATTCCGCTCTATCTGTATCTCATTCTTTCTCTTTCTCTCTCTCTCTCACCCTGTGTGTGTGTCTCTTCCTCTTCCACTTCTCTCTATGTATCTCTCTATTCCGCTCTATCTGTATCTCACTCTCTCTCTCTCTCTCTCTCTCTCTCTCTGTCTCGAACCATTCATTAAATCTTTCAGTAACCCTCTAGGGCTAACCAAGGGACATAAATATTGTTGTCCACTCACCCTCTTATCTCAGCACTTAATCATTGCCTGGTTATCTGCCCCTGCTCCCCGCTCCTTATAGGACATTTCACTTTGGGATTTATCACACCAAACAACACCTCCTCTGTCTCCCCCACTCCCCCCTACACCCACCATCACTAACCGCCCCCCCACCCGCCCGCTATACGGTCATGTACAACAGTAGGAGCCCTATCATTCTAGCACTTTCCTTTTTTTTTTTTTTTTTTCACTATTCTGGTTTCTTTGAAAAAATAAAAGGTCAACTCTATAGCTGAGCATTGACCACGCCTGGCTACCCTGCTGGGGTTAAAGACATGCGACCATGCGTCAAGGGAGACGACCAGATCGTGCAGCATGGTACACGCTTCATTGATTCTTTTAACTACAATGGCTAACACTAAAAACATTAATTTTTTTTTTTTAATCTTTCAAATCACTCTTTTTGGCCTTTTGAAAAAGTTGATTGTCCGCTTTGACGTCTGCAACCTTCACGTAACCTAACCAGACGATTTTATTATCAGGTCTAATTTTAAAAAGTGATATACATCGAGGGTTCTAAAATTGTTTGAGAGTCCTTAATTTTTGACCAAAGTGGAAATAGGATGAAAACCAAGGGTTCCAAACTGTTATATGGTGTTTAATTTCAGACCTGATCCATTTAGGATCATTATTTGCTCTCAATCCTAGATCAGTATACTGACACTGATATCAGATACTGTCATACAATACAATGGTTCCCCAAATTTTTTTTTTCTAAAAAATTAGATTTTTGGGGACGTTTTCAGTACAGGAATCAAATGTTAGAACCTCGTTCTTGTGTGTACTCAGATATACCACAAGCTCCACTACATTCAAGAAGATTATTAAGAACTGCCTGTTGAAAACTTATTCTGACTAGTTTGTCTTTTAATTATTGTTCATACTATGTTCAATTAGATTTGGCCTTCAAGCCTTTCTCTTCTTTTTTGGGTTCCCAGTTTATGCCAAGAAGCTAAGATGCCAGGATGGACACGGACCCAACTGAAAGGAATGAGGTAGTTCCGAATCTCTGACCTACTTTATAAAAAGCCACGTGACTGTGGTTTTATACATGGCAATAATGGCAATATCTTCCTATGATAAGATGTAGATCTAGATTTAGTACTAGCCTAGATCTAGTAATCATACTAAATAACCATACAAATTTGTGAATTATTGTAAGTTTATTGTAGTTTTTATTCCTTAAGATGTCTAGATCTAGACCTATTTTCATGTTTAAATTACAATGAAATCAATGAGGTCATAAATGTAAACAACACACCCACGTGACCGAGAAGAGATCCGGAACTACCCCATTACCCAGAACAGAGTCTGATGGTGGAGAAATGTTCAGGCACTATGCCCCACTGGGAGTCAAAAGGATTAAGTCAAGTCAATTCATGTTCTGTTTGTGTTTCGGGCCTAAATTATGCTTGTTAACAGCACCACATTAATTTTATTATTATTAGATGGTCTTAGTATTAGAGTATAAAGTTAGAACTTTATTTATATTTTGTTTGATTTGTTAATACGAAGTACTCTATATTTTGACGAACTAAATGTGAAATAAAATAATCAATGTACGTATTCATAGTAATGACTGATAGAATTACCATAGACTATACTTATATATAGTCTATGGTATTACTAACGATAAAGTTGCCAACTCTGAGAGTACTCATTTATGACTTATGTCATCAGAAAGCAAGTTTACCCCGTTGTTACGTTACTAGGTCAGGACCAGTAAGAATATCGAAGTGACAAGGGACTCTATATACGCGAAAACAAAAAGTACCTTAATGGAAAATGATGTTTAAACTTTATACATTGGATTATGGACTTACATAGTTTACTTACAAGTATTATTTATATAGAAAAGAAATTTAACTTTTATAGACTTTTGTTACATTTTCTCTCCTCTTGCCTCCCTTTGTACTGTGTCCTAAAATAATTTCACGCTATTTAACTCTTTCTCTACGTAATTATCTACCACATTCTGGTGGAATCAACGCTGGTATCGTCAGTTAGGAGAGTAAGAGTTAAAAGCAATACCATTTCAGTCATTGCGGCTTTGATAGAGAAATAGTGCATCACGTCATGCGTCACAGGTTTCAGTTGAATGAGCAATGTGTGTATCTGTCTTGCCCCAGAGACAAACATCATTCATTAAAGTTTGAAACATTCATGGCGGTATATATTAGTCACGTCAGTGCTTCTAGCATTTCTTGTTAGGACGTAGGCCTAAAGTGGGTTGGAACTACTCCCCAGTTTGCACGTTCGGCTTTTAAAGAGTGACCCATAACCAACCAGGGGCGTAGCTAGGAATTTTCCAACATTTGGAGGCTCGGGGGCTCGACCTCTTAGGGGGCCCCCTGTATTTTACATAATATTTAATATTCAATGTAAAAAGCACTCATTTGGGGCCCCACTAGTGGGGGCCGGGGGGATTTTCAAATTCTCCCCTTTCCTCCCCCCACCCTAGCTTCGTCACTGCCCATAACAGTGTTATTATCTATGCGTTTTTATCCAACGGAGACTTGTAGATCCTCATTTTCCCCGTTTCCGAGTTCTAGCCTAAATAAGAACAGACATGACAACTTCAATATGGGACCATTGTTAGCATTTCAATTATAGCCTTTATATAGCGCTACTTTCATGCTTATACTACTTATAGCATGCTCAGAGCACTATGGTCCAATCTCGTTTGTAGACCAGTGGGGGAGTGGTATCTGGGAGAAGGTTTTCCGTGCTGCCTCTATTCGCTCAGTCAACACAGCTCTGCTCAAGTCGGGTGTCGAACCTCGAGCCCCCCTACATGGGTAACCAAACCAAGTTCAAGCGTACTTAGCCTCTCTCACAAACTTAGTGAAATTATGAAGTGATTGGGCCACGATTTGTGAGCACGAAGCCTAAGCCTCTACGTTTTCCTGCCAACCTCCTGCCAACCTTCTGCCAACCTTCGGTCAACCTCCTGCCATCTTCCTGCCAACCTCCTCTGCCAACCTCCTGCCAACCTTCTGCCAACCTTCGGTCAACCTCCTGCCATCTTCCTGCCAACCTCCTCTGCCAACCTTCTGCCAACCTTCGGTCAACCTCCTGCCATCTTCCTGCCAACCTCCTGCCAACCTTCTGCCAACCTTCGGTCAACCTCCTGCCATCTTCCTGCCAACCTCCTCTGCCAACCTCCTGCCAACCTTCGGTCAACCTCCTGCCAATCTTCTGCCAACCTTCGGTCAACCTCTTGCCATCTTCCTGCCAACCTCCTCTGCCAACCTTCTGCCAACCTTCGGTCAACCTCCTGCCAACCTTCTTCCAACCTTCGGTCAACCTCCTGCCATCTTCCTGCCAACCTCCTCTGCCAACCTCCTGCCAACCTTCGGTCAACCTCCTGCCAACCTTCTGCCAACCTTCGGTCAACCTCCTGCCATCTTCCTGCCAACCTCCTCTGCCAACCTCCTGCCAAACTTCTGCCAACCTTCGGTCAACCTCCTGCCATCTTCCTGCCAACCTCCTCTGCCAACCTCCTGCCAACCTTCTGTCAACTTCCTGCCAACCTCCTGCCAACCTCCTGCCAACCTTCTGCAAACCTTCGGTCAACCTCCTGCCATCTTCCTGCCAACCTCCTCTGCCAGCCTCCTGCCATCTTCCTGCCAACCTCATGCCAACCTCCTGCCAACCATTGCAATCGATTAGTAAGAGGCTTAGCAAAATAGTTCACTTTAATTTTATTTTTATGGCATTGGATTGAAACGTAGTAAAAAAATCCGGCCCACTGGATGCGGAAAAGATTTAAGTGGGTTTCTTATTATGAGGCAAAACTGAAATATACAGCGACCTCCGAAATATACATTCGTATGCTCTTGATCTACTGTGTTCTTATTGATAAGCCATCAACTGGATTTCATTACTGACAAGAGTTTGTCAAATTATAAATACAGAATCTACATTGTGATTTTCATATAACGGAGACGAATCCATAAATAGCAAGCATTTTAGTAATTTCAGTGAACAGAGTACTTTTGAATCTATTAGAAATCTATATGCAAACAAAGAGCAGATTGCTGTAAATTTTAAACAAGCACACCTCCAAAGAATTCATAATTTGTTAATCCATTAAATTTTGATAATGCTAACCAGATTTCTTTCTATTTCATATATGTATGTATATTTTATTTCTAATTATTAGAAACCGAAACTATTAGAGCACGCATTTAAATAACTTTACATTTGCACTCTTTAAATGTGCACTGATATGACTTTTTTGTATAGTCATCTTTGTATCTTTAATTTCTGCTACAAGTTCATTTAAATTTCAATACAATTAAATATCTGGGATGATATTTTAAGCTGTAAGTCTAGTCTATGCACAATACATTTCTTTTGCGCCCTATAGAGGTGCCGGTGACACGAGTTGAAATTCCGAGAAACAAATTTAAAACTCATTTTTGCCCCGGTAGTCAGATTATCTGCCCCTGTCTATTGTTTCAGCTAATATTTAAGTGGCCAGGAAGGTTTGGCATCTGGTAACCAAATGACAGGAAATCGGTAGAGACTCATTTATTAAGAACCCCTTTCACTTTTTGTTTCTTTTGGCACGCACGCACACCCACCAAGATTATGTGTAGGCACATAAATATATGCACACATACACACAGAGAAACACTCACTCATAGAATGACAGGGGCAAACAACTGGCTGTGACTCAGAAACTTGGTGTTATGTAAGGAAATGGCTCAACTAGGACCTGAATTCAAAGGGGCTTTAAGATCATAGCATACAATTGTCTCGCAGCATGGCACACTCGAGATTTCTTTAAATAAACTACTTTATGGCTCATTGTCATGAGTCCACAAGTGCCCTAAGTCTAGGAAACTTGAACTGTAATTAATTGTTACGGTACTAAACACACGATCCCTTGGTGGGTCATTTGTCTCGCATGTTAAATAATGCAAGGCCACAACACTGTTTTGGTACACATCTGGCATTATACTACACTATACTAGTAAACCTTTTAGATAAACCAATGTATACAACTAAACAAGAAACAAGAAAAACGTTAAAATACTTTTTAAAAACATGCAATACCTCCTGTAGGCAATTTATAGAGAGACTGTTTTTTACACTTAAAAATGAATGAATATGAGATTTAAGGAGACGCTGTGGCTGAGTGGTAAAGGCGCCTCTGAGTCCACCTAGCTCTAATAAGATAAGATAAGATAATTTTATTGATCCAATCAAATGGAGATTTAGTTTGATTACAATTGACAAGCTCAGCGTAACTACTGTAACAATAACAGTACAGATGAAAAATTCGAACAACATTCACACACGAAACACATACACACTCACAACCAGCGCTTTATGAATTTGACTTCTATGTACTTCTCGATGACGACAGCTGAACTTGTAACACTCTGACCGAAAATGGGATAAAGGAATTTTAAAATCTTTCTGTTTTAGTCCTAATGGAAAGGAGACGACCACTTTGTTCAGATCTGATGTAACAGTGGTTTAATGGGTGCAGGTTGTCCTTAAGAATCGAGAGTGTTTTGGAAAGGCATCTTTCATGAAAAAGCTCTTCAAGGGATGGTAGCTGTATTCGAGTGATATGCAATGCTTTTTCAATTAGTCTATTTAGTGTAAGTCTAAGTAATAGGTATCTGACATTAGTTTGGGGAAAAGTAAAGTCGATTGGTCGTTGTGCTGGCCGCCTGACACCCTCGTTAACCGTAGGCCACAGAAACAGATGACCTTTACATCATCTGCCCTATAGACCACAAGGTCTGAAAGGGGAACTTTACTTTTTTTAAAAATAAGATTTAAAAACATTTTTACCGCGTCTCCTTTCCCTTTCTTGCCAAGAAAGAATCCTGGTTAATTAAGCGAATGTATAAATCTACTACACTTTATAATATTCCAATGTTAAACATTTAGATCTAGACTTAGAAGGCGAAGCGCAAAATTTTCCGGAACAATAATTTAACAAACTCTTGAATCAATAAAGCCTTAATTCGGAAATCCCCGAAAGCGATAGTCCTTTTAAGTACGCGACAGTCCTTTCAAAACCTATGTTAGATCTAGACCTATCTCTAAATCTCTAGCCAAATTTGAATTTATTTAACTTTTTACTTGTAAAAAAGGATAACAGTCAAACTAGAGTTTCCACCCTTGTGGCCAACGAGCTGGTAATTCTTTTCTCAACGATATACATCAACTATTAAATTTCTAGGAAAATCGTCAGAGCCATTTTTGAGATCAGATGTTTATGTATGTTCCCGGCTGGTCCAGGTTCCACGAAGATCTGACTTCATTAAAAAGTATTGTTAAAAAAATGGTATTGATTAGTTTGAATTTACTTTTAACCTCACAGAACTGTACTGTAAACTAAAAAGAGAAAAACCAATGGCGCTGATATTCATTGACCTAATGACCTATATGAGCAATTAACAAATTGGAAAGCAGTAAATTTAAAATGTCAAAGAATTGTATACAGATATAGTTCTAGACGCTTGGACTATTTTCAACAAAAACTATTTTCAACCAAAAAGATAGATAAATAGACAGACAGACAGACAGACAGTCAAACAGATACATAAATAAATAAATAAATAGATAGATAGATAGATAGATATTAGATAGATAGATAGATAGATAGATAGATAGATAGATAGATAGATAGATAGATAGATAGATAGATAAATTGAATATGCCATGTTGTCTGTTACTATTTATATGTCAGTGATTTGATCTCTAAACTACATTGCTGAAGGTAGACTCTGAATTGCTGTGTCGGTTGGCGTTAATAATGACCTGGGGGGGCAGGACATGGGCTTGTCAGGAGTCAAGAAGGTCACGACGTCGCTAGAAAATCTCATTTTGTGTCTTCCCTTAAAGTTTACTATGAAAAAAAAAAAGTCAATAAACAGTTGACAGAAAATTAAAGATGAAACTTTAATAATAAAAAAAAAAAGGTTACGTTGCTACACAAACTCGTAGAGGGCACTGCGGGTCACTCGTACTATCACATGATAAACACACATGCATTCTGCATCACATTCACAAGAGAAACGTTGACTTAGCATATAGGAAGATTCTAGTTGACAGGATTTACTACACGAAAAAAAAAAAATCTTCGATGGTGGGTTGATGTTTTTGTTGTTGTTGTTGTTGTTTTGTGTTTTTTTGTATTGTTGTTGTTGTTGTTTTGTGTTTTTTTGTGTTGTTGTTGTTGTTTTGTGTTTTTTTGTGTTGTTGTTGTTGTTGTTTTTAAGTTTTTTTTTGTATTGTTGTTGTTGTTTTTTGTGTTTTTGTTGTTGTTGTTGTTGTTGTTGTTTTGTGTTGTTGCTGTTGTTGTTTTTTGTGTTTTTTTTTTGTTTGTTTTTGTTGTTGTTGTTGTTTTGTGTTTTTTTGTGTTGTTGTTGTTGTTTTTTGTGTTTTTGTTGTTGTTGTTGTTGTTTTGTGTTTTTTTGTGTTGTTGTTGTTGTTTTTTGTGTTTTTGTTGTTGTTGTTGTTGTTTTGTGTTTTTTTGTGTTGTTGTTGTTGTTGTTGTTGTTTTGTGTTTTTTTGTGTTGTTGTTGTTGTTGTTGTTGTTGTTGTTTTGTGTTTTTTTGTGTTGTTGTTGTTGTTGTTGTTTTTTGTGTTTTTTTGTGTTGTTGTTGTTGTTGTTGTTTTGTGTTTTTTTGTGTTGTTGTTGTTGTTGTTGTTTTTTGTGTTTTTTTTTTGTTTGTTTTTGTTGTTGTTGTTTTTTGTGTTTTTTTGTGTTTTTTTTTGTGTTGTTGTTGTTCAAGGAAAGATTTGACAAATATTTTACAAAGGTACATTCAAACAACAGACACACTCAAACATTGCATGAGGAGGTTCAACTATATAGCCTTCAGGCTAGAAGACTTAAAAGTAAAGTAGCAATTATACCTAAAACACTGAACCATAATCTTCAAATACAAAAACAAAATTTAATAAAATACTCTGAAAGACACAAAGATAAAGGCACATTCCTCGTCCCATATGCTAGGATAAATTTGTACAAATACTCCTTCTTCCCTAGTGCTATTAGAGCATGGAATGGGTTGCCTGAGCTAGCCAGGAAAACCAGTGACTTGGCAGAATTTAGGTCAATGGTTAATATGCATGACTGAATGCATGACGCGTAGGACGTAATCACCTTCTTTTTTGAAGTAACGTCTGTATTATATAAGATAAGATAAGACGTAATCATCTTCTTTTTTGAAGTAACGTCTGTATTATATAAGATAAGATAAGACGTAATGACCTTCTTTTTTGAAGTAACGTCTGTATTATATAAGATAAGATAAGACGTAATCACCTTCTTTTTTGAAGTAACGTCTGTATTATTATTGTAAGATGAGATAAGATTTGGCCTTTCATCCTTCAATACACACAATTAATTCTAAGAACCAACTATAATGTTTCATAAATCTTATAATGGCGATAAATCAATATCTTCATTGTCATTTGAAGTCAAAGATTTTATTTAAAGTAATCTAAAGGGTCACCGCATCACAAACCAAGAGATCAGAGACAGAGTTACCGCAGCGATCGGAGCCTATGACGACCTGCTAACTATTGTAAAAAGACGAAAGCTTAAAACCTATGGCCACATTACAAGATCTACGGGGCTCGCAAAGACCTTCCTTCAGGGAACAGTGCCAGGTAAAAAGAAGAAGAGGCAGACAGAAAAAGCGATGGGAGGACAACATTAAAGAATGGACGGGCCTGCCATTGAGAGAGGTTCTAAACAAGGCACAAAAAAAAGGGAGGAATGGAGAAAGACGGTCGACAAGTCTTGCCAGATGCCCCAACGGTCCAACAGACTAAGGAATAGGTAAAGGTAAAAGGTAAAAGGTTCACCGAAAGAAAAGCTGGCTGGAGAACATAAAAGAAAATGGACTCTTGATTTCCTACTAAGAACAGCTGCTGACATGAGGACAAATGGATGGAGTTGATAACGCGAACTGTTACAGCAACAGTACGACAAAAAAGTCAAAGGATGAGTCTTAGTTTTCTGTTGATTATTATTATTATAGCTTTTATATAGCGCTACTTTCATGCTTATAGCATGCTCAGAGCGCTTTTTGGTCCAATCTCATTTGTGGACCAGTGGGGGGAGGGGGTATCTAGGAGTTGGTTTTCCGTGCTGCCTTTAGGCGCTCAGTAAACACAACTCCGCCCGAGTCGGGTGTCGAACCTCGAGCCCCTTTCTAGGTAGCCAAGCCAAGCCAAGTTCAAGCGCACTTGGCCTCTCGACCACGCTTCCCATGGAAGATACATGGAAGAGACATAAAACCCTGAGCCTAGCTCTGAGCATTGATCCAGCAGAGGACTTGAACGCAGCCTATTAGTGTTCTCAGTCGATATTTGCCTAAAAGCAATGTTTCTGTCATACATAATGTCTAAATAATGATAAGAACAGAAGGGTTTTTATTTATATTTGATTTTCAGATTCTGTTTCAGGTTTAAAAAAAAACATTAACACAGTGTTTCCCAAACTGTGTTCCGCGGAACCCTATTGTCCTTTGAGGCCTGAATAGGTGTTCCAGGAACTGCTGGAATAATTAACCAGCAGGCCACTACGTGAATTAATCTCTCTAGAAAAATTAGCAAACTGTTCCGCTAAATACGTTAAGGAAAACGTTTGAGAAACACTGCAGATTCATGACCCCAATGTGATGGCTGCTTGACCCCTATGTGATGTTTGACCCAAATGTGATTGCTGTTTGACCCCAATGCAACATATGTAAAACATCTACTTGATCAAATGTGACCTTACTGAAGTATTATGTAATATATCTATCGTGACCTCTATATGACCTTAAGAAACTTATGTTCTAGAATGATGTTTTTTTCTTTTAAGCTAAAAACAAACACTAACAGATACTCATATTATAAACAAAATGGCTAGGTCCCTGCATCCTACCATGTGAGAAACACTGCAGAAGCTCACCCACGCGCTAAGGTGTGCAGACAGACTGACGAACAGACAAAAAAAAAGACACAACATTGATTGACAATTCATGAAGTATTTAAACTCCGCGGCTTGGTGAATCGATCAGAGCGTTTTGAATGACTGGACGCGTTACCATCGGGTCGCGACCTAGTGGGAACTAACACCGTAACTGTGATACTGTCCTCTCTCTGAGCTAGGGGTCAACCTTAACCGCTGGACAGTGAAATGGACTTGATCCTTGGGACAAAAACGGGTTTCTTACCTTATTAAGTCAGAGTCGCGTTGGCTAAGCGGTAAAGCGCTTGGCTTCCGTACCGGGGGACCCGAGTTTGAATTCCGGTGGAGACTGGGATTTTTAATTTCGAGATATTTGGGCGCCTCTGAGTCAATCCAGCTTTAATGGGTACCTGACACTAGTTGGGGAAAAGTAAAGTCGGTTGGTCGTTGTGCTGGCCACATGACACCCTTATTAACAGTGGGCCACAGTAACAGATGACCTTTACGTCATCTGCCCTATATGTCTGAAAGGGGAACTAATTAAGTCTACGTTTGTTACCCTTTTTCCATAATTTATTTTTTTTCTCCCGATGTATTGGTTAATGCCCCTGGAGAAGACTTTGTGTGTTGCTCTTTTGGCCTTTCTTTCATACACGCAGTCCATAAAACAGAGAGAGCTTGACATTAACCTACTAAAGGTGAAGGTAAACACGGAGCTAGCATGGAATGCAGTAGACATCTTAGTTAAGTGCATCAAGATAAAATACTCTCTTTGCAAAGCTTATATTCACCATTTTGAACATTACTCCCACACCCATTCTCGGATCAAGTTGAAACTTTGCACAATTATTTATTGTACCTAACTAAACAAGAATCAATTAAAAAAAACCAATTAGACAATTAATTACTGATAATTAATTATTTTTACAGCAACAAGGACAGTTAATCTTTCAGTATTCAGAGAGATATGTCTAAATATGTGGGGTTTTGTCCCCTGATATAATTTCACATGCTAGTAGTTGTGAACTCCTAGCTTGGCTTAGACATGACACATGGATGTACTTCTTTCAATAATTTAATAATAATAATAATAATATCAACCGAGGGGATAATAATAACTGACCTCACAGACACCTTCAAGGCCCCTTAACATTCCTAGGAACATCTTTGTTGCCTGTCAGAGGGCGGTACTGCTGCAGACCTGTCACATCACCAGAAAATCCCACAGTGGAAACTGTTAAAGGGACTACGATGAATTTTGTTTCTCTTTAGCGAAACTCGACCCTGGCAGCGCCAGAGAATGACTACTCGTTCATTTCTAACATAATAATAATAATAATAATAATAATCTTTATTATCCGTAAGGAAATTTGTCTTACAATTTGTGCATTACACTAAACAAAAAACATTATAACTATAAGAAACCAAAGTGTACATTCACACCACACCACACCACACCTTGCCAAAGAGACGCTAGAGATGAATTAACAACAAAATATAACTTTAATATACAAAAAAGAAAAACAGGATAACTGTATCTGTAGACAACGCATTAAATGTTAACTGGTAGATTTGCATAATTATGAAAATTGACTTCTATATTACTTATACTATATGACTAGGCTCCAAAACTCAGGCCTCTGACTGCAATAATAAGGATGAAGCGCTGTCCCTCTGTTCCAACCCATGCACCAATGAAATAGTAATACATAAGCATAGAATTCGTTAACTCCTACACCCAAGATTCTATCAAGTGTTATTTACAATACTATATATACGAATACAATCAGCACACTAGTTCTCTCTTATCCATTCTCGGATCAAGTTGAAAGTTTAAAAAAAATTATTGTACCTAAAAATTACTTCAATCGATTAAGAAATTAACCAATTAGTTAATTAAAAATTGGTAATTAATTATTTTGTTTGATATCGAAAATGGGAAATAACCTCTACATCAGTGGGCATATAGCTGTAAATGTGTAGTCCTTTCACTTATATAAGTTATTGTTTTTGTGGGGTTTTTTTTTGTATTTTTTTTTCAACATATTTGCATCTAAAATCGATGAAGTGATTGATTTTTGGTTAGGTTTAAAGGAGTAGTTCAATTTTTGCCAGGTTTTTATTACATTCATTGGATGACCTACTTCTTCACTATGTTTTAATTACTTTCTCCAGATCTGTACTGTGATTATACATTACGCTACTGAAACGAAGACTGCCATCTTATCACTACAGACTACATACACTTTTATCAAATAAATATCAAGCGAAATAATGTCTCTGAAACAATATCAACTAAAGCTAGCCAGGAAAACCAGTGACTTGGCAGAGTTTAAGTCATTGGTTAATATGCATGACTAAATGCATGACGCGTAGGACGTAATCATCTTCTTTTTTGAAGTAACGTCTGTATTATATAAGATAAGATAAGATAAATTACTATATAACTGTATACATGGATATGCACGCCGACACACAAACTCAAACCTCTGCATAATTCCTTAGAATTAAATATTTCGCTGAAATGTCATAACATCACGCTGGTTTAGGTTTTCAATGAAGAAAAAAAATCTGGCTAAGACTTTGGCATCGCACCTAAGCACCTAGCCGAGAAACAAATCTAGATAGGATTTTCTGGAATCGTATATTACAACAACTTTTTAAGAGAAGCAATACACAGAGATATAGAGACCAGCAATGATAATACAATATTTGTAATATGAAACATTTCTCTCTCTCTCTCTCTCACTCACTCACACAGACACACACACACTCACTCACTCACACACACACACACTCACTCACTCACTCACTCGATGTATCCGAAAATTTTACACAAACAAAACAAAACAAAAATAGGTTGCTCATTTGATTAAAGGCCTTGTCGTCTGGTGTAGATTATTTTCAAATTGGAGTTATCCTTCCTCTTATGAGAATATTAGCATATTTAGACAAGAGATAGGCCAGTCGATATATATTTATAGATCTATAGGCCTACGTCTGAAGCTCCAACATGTAGACTCTATTATTATTTTTTGCCTTTCTATAAATAAATGTTTACATTTCTTGTTTACATGATGAGCTCAAAATCAGCGAAATATTTTCTCTGGTAGAAGTAAAAAATTATATATATATATATATAATATATCATAAAAAAAGAAGACAATTTTGTGTTGTGTTCTGGTTGTGCTACTTTTTAGCTCTATAAGATCGAGATCTCTCAGTTTGAGAATACAGCCAGCTAACAGTGCGACCAGATCTTGAGGTGACTCAAAAGGGGCATTAATTATTTTACCATCTTCGTTTAACTTAGACTTCTAGAACAGTTTCTACTCAGGCAAGACCAGCTGTTACTATACTGGACTAGAATGTATTGTGTAGAGTTCTCAACTCTTTCTCTCCCTAATTATTTACCACATTCTGGTGGAATCAACGCTGGTATCGTCAGTTAGGAGAGAAAGAGTTAAAAGTTTTATTTGTTATTACTTCCGTAACATTCATATTTTCCTGGCAGTAAAGTTTCCTTTCCAGACCTTGCGATCTATGGGGCAGATGATATTAATGTCATCTGTTTCTATGGCCAACGGTTAACTAGCAGGATGTCATGTGACCAGCACAATGACAAACCACCTTTACTTTCGCCAACTAAATCCAGTTACCCATTAGAGTTGGGTGGACTCGGGGGGCGCCATAGAAATTCCGAAATTCAAAATCCCAGTCTTATCCGAGGCTCGAACCCAGGTTTGGAAGCCACTCAGCCACCGCAGACTATAGTAAAAACGTCTCACTTTTTACAAAGCTTAAGTACACTCACTCTGGACGGATGGAATCTTGTATTGTAATTATTTCTCCCACTTCCCATTCTATAACATGTTGAAACTTTGTACAATTATTTATTGCCCCCCCCCCCCAAAAAAAAAACTTAGTCAATAAAAAAAAATTGAGCAATTATTCTATCAATTACTCATAATTAATTTCGCTTTATACAGAGGCAGTAATAGCCATGTGGAGATAAACCTTGTGTAGAGAATTAGGTCGTCGCCAACGCCAATTTGAAACTGTAGAGAACTATAAAACCTTTTATTTTTCGTAAGCACAAACTTTCTGTCTCACGTTCTGGAGTTGTCTGTCCTAACTAAGACCAAATGACGACATTGCCACCTATCTTGCGTCATCCACAACCAATCGCTAACTTCTTCCCACCGTCACCATAGAAACACACGCACACTCCATAACAGTGACGCTTTCTGATAATGGATGTTTCTAATACCTTTGAGATAGAGAGAAAAGATGGAGGGTAGAGTGAGAGAGAGAGAGAGAGGCAGAGAGAGACAGACAAACAGACAGAGACAGATAGAGATAGAGAGAAATAGATAGAGATAGAGACAGAGAGAGATAGAAACAGAGAGAGGGTGAGAAAGATAGTGAGAGAGAGAAAGAGAGACAGAGATAGAGAGACAGAGAGAGAGACAGAAAGAGAGAGAGAGACACACAGAGAGAGACAGATAGAGAGAGACAGAGAGGCAGAGAGAGAGAGAGAGGCAGAGAGAGAGATGCAGAGAGAGAGAGACAGAGAGAGAGACAGAGAGAGAGACACAGAGAAAGAGAGACAGAGAGAGAAAGAGACAGAGAGAGAGAGAGAGAGAGACAGAGAGAGACAGAGAGAGAGAGACACACACACACACACACAGAGAGAGAGAGGCAGAGAGAGACAGAGAGACAGAGAGAGACAGAGAGAGAGACAGAGAGACAGAGAGAGAGAGAGAGAGAGAGAATGCGCTAGTGAAACGGAGAGGGCAGAATACGCAAAGGATGGATTGATGGACTGAAGACTACAAAGCTAAAGGACGCTTTCCCGTTTCTCAAGGCCTCATTACTAGCCCCAAGACAGTCGGTTACATTTTTGTTCTCTGGTAGAAGCAGAAGTATAAAGTGATACGACAATGCCAGTCGCAGAGATTACAATGTAGGTCAACCTAACCTTTATCCAAGACTGCTTTATGTCATCTCCTTCCTGTAAGGTTTCCAGTCGCCAAGTTTGCTCTTAGGAACTAGACCAGTGTTTCCCAAACTGTGTTCCGCGGAAACTTAGTGTTCCTTGAGGCGTGAATGGGTATTCCACGAACTACTGGGAATATCTAACTAGTAGGCCACCAAGTGAATCAAATTCTCTGAACCTCTCTAAAAAGTAATTAAAGTGTTCCGCTAAATAGTCAGAATGTGCAAAGTGTTCCGCTAAATACTCAGAATGCGCGAAGTGTTCCGTTAATGAAAAGGTTTGGTAAACACTGAACTAGAGACATTGTTTTGTACAAATTCGCCCAATATTTTCTAGAAAATAAAATGGTCAAATTAATACAACTGAATCATTCGAGATTTGCAACTATGGCGGATAACTAGATATTTTGGTATTTCCTTTAGGAAGAGTTGATTAGCTATGTATTGTTATATGTATAAGCTATTTTTTTGTCCAAATTTTAGGCTTTGTAATATAAAATTTCTT
Source organism: Biomphalaria glabrata (assembly GCF_947242115.1). NCBI lineage: Eukaryota > Metazoa > Mollusca > Gastropoda > Planorbidae > Biomphalaria > Biomphalaria glabrata. The sequence continues at coordinate 3,817,075 of NC_074711.1, read as the reverse complement.
TTGATTGTGGCGCAAAGTAAGTTTTAGAATTTAGTTGGCACAGCGTCCTTGACATTGTTTTGCATATATCTTTATTGTAGCCTCTCTCCCAATCTTTCTCTCTTTTTTATTACTTTTTGGTCTAGGTTACCTTCTATCGCCCCCCTTCCTCATATTTCTTCATATCGATTTGTCTTCTTTGTCTACGTTGCTGTAACTTATAGATTAAAGAATGTAAGTTGGCTCTTTAAAGACATAACGGAAACTAAAGAAAGAGATGATTACTGTGTTAATCAGTTTTCTCACTGTGTTAATCAGTTTTCTCACTGTATTAATAAGTTTTCTCACTGTGTTAATCAGTTTTCTCACTGTGTAAATCAGTTTTCGTGAAAATCCAAATCGTTATTCAAACAAATGTCTTTTATCAATGAATCTTTATATCGACATTAAAAAAAAAAAACTTACACTAGGTCCTCCTCCTCATTGTCTATCTGGTCATCCATTTTTGTGTTGTGTTATACACCTGCCAGGTTGGCTTATTTTTAAAAAAATATAATCCTTTTGGTTAAGAAATGAAATCAGCAAACACAACTCCAGTGAATGGTCTCCCGTGCTCACCGCATTGGTGTGCGAATGTTCGGATCTATCCACACCGTGTCGCTGTGATCTAACATGATGTTATCACATACCTGCCCCTCCCTCCCTCTCTGACTACCACTTAACTCACTCCGCCCTCCCTCTCATTACAACCGTCTCTAATTTCCTCCCACCTTGCTGATATATGCACATGAAAAAAAAAAAAAAAAAGGTGAGTATCTAGAAACTGGTGTGGTGACTTCGCCCCCCGCTCTCTGCTTCCCCCTCCCCCGCGTGCGCCACGGCCTCCCCTTCCCTTCTCCACTCGCGACCTCCTCAGCAAATGTTGGCAAAAGCGAGAGAGCAGAGGCGCGCGATAAATAATATCAAGGGGGGAAAAATAAAATTGCGACCGTGACCACACTCCCAGAACTTAGTGCTAGCCTCTATCCTTGCTACATGTGGGAATACAAATCTACTGTACTTAAAGTCAACCCACTGGCGCCCAATTGTTTTCGGGCAGGGGCCCAAAAGACACCTATTTAGTTGAAGCAGAAAATAATAATGCACTTTATAATGCACTGTGGACAGACTAGTTGGGGCCAGATTGCATTGCACCAGTGCCAGATATGACCCGCAGATCGTAGGTTGAGCATCGCTATAATTATCCTAAATGCAATTTCTGGTATTTTAGCTTGGAGATTTCATCCCCAAGCAATACCATTCCTAAAACAACAATAATCTATACCAGTAGGACCGCGACGTTTTTTATAAGCCTCTCCACCGCATTTCCGTCATGCGTAATAGAGTTGCTTAATCAACCCGTTTCCGCTACGACTGAGCAGACGATCCGGTATTGGTCGCGCCAATCAAATATGCACGAATAAACACTATCGACTCCGTGGTGAGTATTAAACCACTCGTCTCTGCGATGCCTGAGAAACAAGCTGGCATTTGTTAGGCGAAGTCGACGACTACATACCACCAGGGTGTCCCAAATTTTATTCGGAAAGCATAGGGCACGTAACATGCCAGAAGCTTGGTTTTGTTACACAATTTTTCGTTTAAGGACTATTCAAATTACAACGGACAATAGTCCAGAACAATTATATATATCTATAAATCAGTTAAAAATAAATAAATAAATAGTATATATATTTATATATATACATATATATATAATATATATATTATTTATATATATATATATATATATATATATTATATAATATTACAAGAAGTCATTGCAGTATAATTAAATAATGGGATGTGTGACCTAGAGGCATAAAGCGATTGGCTTCCCATCAAGTACGGACTAGTTCGAATCGCAGCTCGAGCTGAGCTGTGTTTGCTGAGCGCCTAAAGGCAGTATGGAAACCTTCTCCCAGGTATCCTCTCCCCTTCCCCCTCACTTGTCTACAAAAGGACAAGCGAGCTCTGATCATGTTTGTAGCTGCGCTTTACAAAAGCAACTTAAAAAACCGAAAAATTTTTAAATATACTTAAATAAAACAAACAGAGCTTATATTAACTGTAATAGAATTAGATCCCTACACATCTGTAGACTTTGACATAATAAATTAGAAATATTTTTACCAATTGTTTTTGTTTAGCTTTTAGCTTTCTCCATGCGCTATGAGCCTATCACTTGTCTGGACCAGTTGGGAAAGGGGAGGGAAAGAGGGGAGTATCTTTGAGAATGTTTACATGATCGTTATTTTAAATGCATTAAAAAGAATTCATTAAGAGTTCAAAGAGTCCTCAAGGGGACTAATTCAACTTATAACCACAACATCTATCAAGTACGACTTCTTTCCCTTGTTGAAGATACCAAACACATTAAATAACAATCGTGAATTACTAATTGGATACATTATTTTTTTTAATTGATTCTTGTCTTGTCAGGTAAAAGAAATAATTGTGCAAAATTTCAGCTTGATCCGAGACTAGGTGTGGTAGAAATAACGTGTACAAAATTTTTGCCGGACACACACAACGGGATTTTATCTAAGCTTTGTAAAAACTTTAATTATTAACCTGACCTCAGATGACTGTGCCAATAGTTTTCGCATATATTGCTGTAAACCTGCTCCCTTCTGACCAACCATTTTTTTTCCACGTGCAAACAAGTGTGATTTTTTTTTTATGCTTGAATGCGTAAAATGACCTTTGAAATGTTTTAGTGTGTTACGGGACTTTTAAATGTTCTCAATGGACCTCATTCACCAATCGTAAACAAACAACTTTTTGCCACGTGGTTCTCTATATCTTCTATACAAATTACGCAATCCTTAATGGCTGTCACGTGATACGTAATTTTCATTGTTTTATCAATATTATCAAGTGGCTAAATGTTGTTTGTTTACGATTGGTGAATGAGGTCCATTGAGAGATTGAGGATTGTTTTTCTTCTTGTGTTTGTGGATCAGTGGATGTGAATTCGTTTTGGAGTATTGCAGTATTGAGTATGTTGCAATATTTCTTTTATCGGGATTATTGACTCATTACAACTGGATTCTGTTTTGGTGAGAAGTGAGAATTTTTTTTAACCCAAGCACTATATTTTGGGACGCACGCACCACGCCAGCAAGTAGTTAAGTAGCGGCGTAATTCTTTGACATTACTTTAAAAAAAAAAATAAAACCATTTGTGAACCTCAATATTCACATACACTTCCGGTGCAGACATGCGACAAACCACCTTTTACACACAACGTATCCCCTTGTCTAGAGCATGATACAATCCTAGCCCCCCCCCCCCCCCAAACTTCATTGTTTTCCAGAATACACCTTTTTTTTTTTATCTTTGGCTGCTAATTAAGAAACACAAGAGTTCGGCAAACAACCTGGCCAATTAAATGACATTAGCCAGATTTTTGTGAAGCAGAATTTCAATTTTTTTTTTTTTAATTATTGTTATTTTGAGACTGTTTTTAAAGGGCCTTTACACCTTTTTATTCTTCATCGTCTGCTGCAGCCACTTTCTATTTTTCTTCTCTCAATTCTTTAATGAAATTGTTTTTTTTTTTCGTTTTTTCTGGGTTTTTTTTTTTAAGTTTACTAGGAACAAATTTTGTTAATTATCCAGGTAATGAGAAGGGTTGGTTTTAGAGAAAAGGTGTGTTTCCAATCAGCTGGATAAAGGTGTGAGTGTAGATAAGCAAGTTCAAAGTTAATTAGTCAGTAATTGATACTACAACTTGATCAGTTTTCAGACACGGGTCTTGGTGAAAGAACTCTCTTGACTTGAAAAGCAAGCATAACAGAAGGGTCCGTTCTCTTTCCAGAGTTACGCCATTCCAACTCATTGAGCTGTTAGAGAGAGCTAACTCATTTAGCTACTTCCTGTTAGGCCTATTGAGGACAGAAAACACGTAAGGCCGAGCGATAATGTGTCTATGCATATGAGGATAGTATATGGCCAGCACAACGACCAGTCGATTTTAACATTACGTAAATATGAAGAAATGAACTGTTTTAGAAATAGATTTATTCATTTCAAGTCTTGAACCGGCGCCTCTTCCATGACAAGGTCTGAGCGCTAACCAACTTGACCATCGTTATCTATGATATCTGCTAAGATTGTGTGTTGTTATTGATTGATGCTAACGGAACATAATATTAAAGATAAATAAAAGGGATAAATAATTAGTGCAGTTTTAACATCGCATAATGCTCCAATGCTGTTAAAATATTCCCGCCAGTGACGCGATGCTATTCTACCAGTGACGCGATGCTATCCCGCCAGTGACGCGGTGCTACTCTGACAGTGACGCGATGCTATCCCGCCAGTGACGCGGTGCTATTCCGCCAAAGACGCGATGCTATCCCGCCAGTGACGCGGTGCTATTCTACCAGTGACGCGATGCTATCCCGCCAGTGACGCGGTGCTATTCTACCAGTGACGCGATGCTATCCCGCCAGTGACGCGGTGCTATCCCGCCAGTGACGCGGTGCTATCCCGCAAGTGACGCGGTGCTATTCTGCCAGTGACGCGGTGCTATTCCGCCAATAACGCGGTGCTATTCTGCCAGTGACGAGGTGCTATTCTGCCAGTGACGCGGTGCTATTCCGCCAATAACGCGGTGCTATTCTGCCAGTGACGAGGTGCTATTCTGCCAGTGACGCGGTGCTATCCCGCTAGTGACGCGGTGCTATTCCGCCAATAACGCGGTGCTATTCCGCCAGTGACGCGGTGCTATCCCGCCAGTGACGCGGTGCTATTCTACCAGTGACGCGATGCTATTCTGCCAGTGACGCGGTGCTATCCCGCCAGTGACGCGGTGCTATTCTGCCTGTGACGCTGTGCTATCCCGCCAGTGACGCGGTGCTATCCCGCCAGTGACGCGGTGCTATTCTGCCAGTGACGCGGTGCTATTCCGCCAATAACGCGGTGCTATTCTGCCAGTGACGCGGTGCTATCCCGCCAGTGACGCGGTGCTATTCTACCAGTGACGCGATGCTATTCTGCCAGTGACGCGGTGCTATCCCGCCAGTGACGCGGTGCTATTCTACCAGTGACGCGATGCTATCCCGCCAGTGACGCGGTGCTATTCTGTCAGTGACGCGGTGCTATCCCGCCAGTGACGCGGTGCTATTCTGTCAGTGACGCAGTGCTATCCCGCCAGTGACGCGGTGCTATCCCGCCAGTGACGCGGTGCTCTTTTGCCATTGACGCGCTGCTATTCTGCCAGTGACGCGATGCTATACCGCCAGTGACGCGGTGCTATACCGCCAGTGACGCGGTGCTATACCGCCAGTGACGCGGTGCTATTCTGCCAGTGACGCGGTGCTATTCTGCCAGTGACGCGGAGTTATACCGCCAGTGACGCGGTGCTATACCGCCAGTGACGCGGTGCTATTCTGCCAGTGACGCGGTGCTATTCCGCCAGTGACGCGGTGCTATCCCGCCAGTGACGCGGTGCTATCCCGCCAGTGACGTATTCTGCCAGTGACGCGGTGCTATCCCGCCAGTGACGCGTTGCTATCCCGCCAGTGTCGCGGTGCTATCCCGCCAGTGACGCGGTGCTATCCCGCCAGTGACGTATTCTCCCAGTGACGCGGTGGTATCCCGCCAGTGACGCGGTGCTATTCTGCCTGTGACGCTGTGCTATCCCGCCAGTGACGCGGTGCTATCCCGCCAGTGACGCGGTGCTATCCCGCCAGTGACGCGGTGCTATCCCGCCAGTGACGCGGTGCTATACCGCCAATGACGCGGTGCTATTCCGCCAATGACGCGTTGCTATCCCGCCAGTGACGCGGTGCTATCCCGCTAGTGACGCAGTGCTATTGTGCCAGTGACGCGGTGCTATCCCGCCAGTGACGCGGCGCTATCCCGCCAGTGACGCGGTGCTATTCTGCCAGTGACGCGGTGCTATCCCGCCAGTGACGCGGCGCTATCCCGCCAGTGACGCGGTGCTATTCCGCCAGTGACGCGGTGCTATCCCGCCAGTGACGCGGCGCTATTCCGCCAGTGACGCGGTGCTATCCCGCCAGTGACGCCACGAAGACCTTACATTACGATATGTCCATAGAGTTTTAGTTTGCGTTTTTTTTTTTACACTAGTTAGCAGGTCATCATGGGGTCCAACCGCTGTAGTAACCCTGTCTCTAGCTTCTTCGTTTGTGATACGGTCTTTAAATTCCAGAGTGCACATCACACGACCTGTAGGAATCTCTTATCATAACGTCACAAAACAAATTGACAGCTAATGGCATAGAATAGCGGGTATATTTATTTTATCACCCCTTCCCAGCAACAGATAGGATGTGTAGCGCCTAATGCCCAGGATCTTCGCCCCCCCCCCCCAAAAAAAAATCCCTAATTCTTGGCTATATAATTTTGTTGCTTCTGTTGGTGACTTCGAATAAATCATGTTGGTCAAATCTTGTTTGACAACCAACAAAACAAACGAGAAAAATCTACGGCGTGTTTTCTGGAGCCAGGGATTTAAAGAACAAAAGGTCTATTGTTGTGTCCACTCTGAGATGAAGGCTTTCAGTTTTTCTGGGTTCTATTCTGAGTGAACAATTGGGTTTATCTTTGGATTAACATCTTGGGAAGTAGACGAGGGTTACGGCAAAGAAAGGGAGGGGGAGAGAAGAGGGGACCTAGGTAGTTAATAGGGGGAGGGTAAGGGAGAGAGAGGGAGAGGTGGATTGAGAGTAAGAGGGAAAGAGAGAGGAGGATTGAGAGTATGAGTGAAAGAGAGAGGAGGATTGAGAGTATGAGGGAGAGAGAGGGAGAGGGGGATCGATAGTATGAAGGAGAGAGAGAGAGGAGGATTGAGAATATGAGGGAAAGAGAGAGGAGGATTGAGAGTATGAGGGAAAGAGAGAGGAGGATTGAGAGTATGAGGGAGAGAGAGGGAGAGGGGGATCGATAGTATGAAGGAGAGAGAGAGAGAGGAGGATTGAGAATATGAGTGAAAGAGAGAGGAGGATTGAGAGTATGAGGGAGAGAGAGGGAGAGGGGGATCGTTAGTATGAAGGAGAGAGAGAGAGGAGGATTGAGAATATGAGGGAAAGAGAGAGGAGGATTGAGAGTATGAGTGAAAGAGAGAGGAGGATTGAGAGTATGAGGGAGAGAGAGGGAGAGGGGGATCGATAGTATGAAGGAGAGAGAGAGAGGAGGATTGAGAATATGAGGGAAAGAGAGAGGAGGATTGAGAGTATGAGGGAAAGAGAGAGGAGGATTGAGAGTATGAGGGAGAGAGAGGGAGAGGGGGATCGATAGTATGAAGGAGAGAGAGAGAGGAGGATTGAGAATATGAGGGAAAGAGAGAGGAGGATTGAGAGTATGAGTGAAAGAGAGAGGAGGATTGAGAGTATGAGGGAAAGAGAGAGGAGGATTGAGAGTATGAGGGAAAGAGAGAGGAGGATTGAGAGTATGAGGGAAAGAGAGAGGAGGGTAAAAAAGAGCGACAAAGGGAGGTAATATGAGAGTGACAGAAGAATGGAGAAAGAAAGAAAGAGAGAACAAGTTTAGAACAAATGACTTTCTATTGGGCACTTAGCACTCTATTACTCTACCACATCGCCATGTTGTTTTTCTACAAACTCATTCATGGTGCCTTTCCGTCAAGGGGCTGCATTGTGATAAGTTCAACAAGGACTGTCCACTCCGACCAACCAGATGCCTCTCCCAGTAAAACAAAAAACGAACTGGTTCACTTTTGTCCAACTCTCCATTCTGTATATGGTGTGTACCAGTGCGTTAGACTAATACATGAACAGTGGGAGGTTCTGTATATGGTGTCTACCAGTGCGTTAGACTAATACATGAACAGTGGGCAGATTCTGTATATGGTGTCTACCAGTGCGTTAGACTAATACATCAACAGTGGGAGGTTCTGTATATGGTGTCTACCAGTGCGTTAGACTAATACATGAACAGTGGGCAGATTCTGTATATGGTGTCTACCAGTGCGTTAGACTAATACATGAACAGTGGGAGATTCTGTATATGGTGTGTACCAGTGCGTTAGACTAATACATGAACAGTGGGCAGATTCTGTATATGGTGTGTACCAGTGCGTTAGACTAATACATGAACAGTGGGGAGGTTCTGTATATGGTGTGTACCAGTGCGTTAGACTAATACATGAACAGTGGGGAGGTTCTGTATATGGTGTGTATCAGTGCGTTAGACTAATACATGAACAGTGGGCAGATTCTGTGTATAAGGTGTCTGTGATAGTAAGTGTATGTGTTTTGAGTGGCTGGTACTGCAGTGTGTGTGCCTGTGTATGAAATGACCAGTGGATCTTGAGTGTATACATGGTTGAGTGAACAGCAGTGTGTCAGGACTGTGTGCAAAAGGAGGTCAGTTTAGAGAACAAGTCGCCGGAGTAAAAGAACATAAATAGAGACTAATAAAATCATTGTGTTTATTGAAGCTCATGTTCTTTTAGTGTGACTATTACAGTGTCTACCAGTGCGTTAGTCTAATACATGAACAGTGGGGAGATGAATCTTGACATTAGAGTTCCGCCCAAGCATGGAGCTTAAGGAAAAGTCATGCTGAAGACCCTGTTTTTCTCTACATTTGTGATGTCATGTTAATAAAAGTTTGTACTCGTTAAGTTGCCTCCCTTAAAACATTACTATATTATCAAATGACAATATATATTGTGGGGCCCTCCATAATTCCATACTACTCTGATGATATTACAGATGCCTCCTCTTCAATCTTACTTTGTGAATGTCCTCTTGAATCTTGCTTTGTGAATGTCCTCTTGAATCTTACTTTGTGAATGTCCTCTTGAATCTTACTTTGTGAATGTCCTCTTAAATCTTACTTTGTGAATGTCCTCTTGAATCTTACTTTGTGAATGTCCTCTTGAATCTTACTTTGTGAATGTCCTCTCTAATCTTACTTTGTGAATGTCCTCTTGACTTGAATGTCGTAAAGAAGATGTAAAAAAAAAATTGCTTCTGTTTGCATCGTGAGAGTCCTCCGATGTCCGCTCCATGATATTTCACTTCACTGAATTAATAATAACTTTAAAATCTACAATTTTGTTCAATTCTTCCTCTGTGGAAATAAAAGCAATCCTAAAGTATTTTGTTCATTCATAGCCAGAGTTTTTTTTTTCATGATTTTTATCTCCCCTCTTTTTTTTTTCCCCTCAATCAGTTCTTTTTTAATCGTGCTGCATTATTGATGACGCCATTTCATTCATTTTTTTAACCTTAAAAAAAAAAAAAAAACCCACAACAACAACAGAACATACGTTTCCATTAGACAGGGAAAAAAATTCTTAGCAAATCTTTTTTAAGTCTATTGATTCAAGTTACAGGAATTCTTCTCCCACCTCCGTTTTTTTTTTTAATTCATCTCTCTATCTCTCTCTCTCTCTCTCTCTCTCTCTCTCTCTCTCTCTCTCTCTCTCCATGTGTGTGTGCGTGTGTGTTAAAAAATCTGTGAAGTTTTTTGTGTGAAACAAATACCAATCAATGGATAATTATTTCACGTATTTGTCTTTGTGTTGGGTAATTTTTCTGTGTTTTGTTTCATTCCTGGGATACATGCATTGTACATTTATTGAACAGCAAACTCGGAGACTATAGACGCATAACTCTCTACTGAAGTCTTATAATAGTCTAAGACAAAAACGTAATAGAATATCTCTTCAAACAGGGCCGGCACGTTATCAAGAGTAAAATGATTTACACATATATTGTGAGCATTGCGTAGGGTATGGGGGAGTCAGAGGCGAGTAAGGGTGTGGGGTGGATAGCGCCACGTTGCGGCACGTGCGATTGGTGATACCATCAGAAATTTAAGGTATTCCCACTTTTGCGCCTATCTACGAGATTTGGAAATTATACGCTCTTAAAATGGTTGGGAAGTTTACTTTCTGGACTTTGTGTAGTTAAATAAATTAATAAAAATATAAAGTCGAGTTGGACCGTTGGGGCACCACCCGGGATTATCAATCGTCTTTCTCCATTCCTCTACCCCATTACTATTGGTTGCCTTGGATAGAGTCTGTTCACGCCCACCTAACCATTTAGCTTCTGAACAGTTGTTAATATGTAAACCCGGAAATTATATGCATAATGATTGGCAATCCCGTGCCCCTTACTAAAAATTATGTGAACAACTTTATGATGAAAATTAATGTAACTTTATGCTGGTGGATGCTTGCCTTAGAATTCCTATACAAAAAATTGACTGTTATGTCGACATCGTGTTCAGTGCTGAGAGCACTCCAGTGAACTGTCTAGGCCAGTGATGCACAAACCACGACCCCCGGACTATACTCTGTCCTTGTCACGCTGCTTGAGACTTAACACATTGTAAAACCTCACAGGCTCAGTACATTGGACCTGAAGAATTTTTGTTTCGTCGAAATGCGGCATGTGACATGCCAGAAATTTTAATGTCCCCAGACCGTTAAAATATGGGAACCACTGGTCTAGACGTTAGACCACATGGTATTCTAATCTTATAAAATACAGTCCTAAAAACAAGGTTGTGTCTATTTGAACTCACTTGTCTGAAGATATGTCTTTATAGATTTACAAAGCATCACAATTTACCATTAGACTGAAAGAATCTAAAATTAGAACCAAATCTGTGTGAATAGCGGAGACACTATTGGAACTTTCTTCCACTTATAGCTGAATACAAAAAAGAAATTGTGTGAATAGCAAGCTTAGTTCTTCGGGAAAATCTCAATTCTATTTTTAGCACCATATCATATTCGATTCTGTTTTAGTATTTACTGGTTTAAATTCACAATGGAAAGCCGCTAATTTTTGTTTCCATCTTCATGACAAAAGATGGAGTGGTGGCTATCTTATAAAGCGCTTGCATTCAGAACCGAGAAGCCTCTGGATCGAGTCCCGGTAAATTAAAATGTTGGTACTTTTTATTTCCGGCTTCCAACCTTCAATAATGGGTTCCAGGTTGTGGAAAAGTGAAGGCCATTCATCGTTGTGCTGGCCACATGACACTCTCGTTAACTGTCGTAGATATGAGCATGTAACCTTTATATCATATGTCCCATAGATCGTAAGGTCTGAAAGTAGTACTTTAAAAAAAAAAATTTGCAGTAACGAAATCTTTCATTTGAAAAGACAAAAAGACTTTTTGAACAATGAAACCACTTATAATATGCCTGTTGATCATGTGATTCATTATATTGCGCAAAACTGCATACTTATAGAAAGAAGAACTAGTGTATAATTTGCATCTAGGCACCATCCAGATACCAATAACAAACTGTCCAATATAACAATAGCTGTCTTTAGAAATGCCTTAAACATAAAAGAAAACTTGTGAAGCTCCGCGCAAATTTGGCTTTTGGTTTTCCCTTGTGGCCTCGGTTTCGATGCGAGCAGAAATACCGTAAGATTGTAAGATTTCGCCCCAGTCCAAAGCAATCATTTCAAATCTGTGTCTACGATCTGCAGTTCTGGATGCTCCGTGGAAAATGAGAAAATGCGGAGATAGGGAAACGGATGAACAAATAAAAGATTTGAGTTTTAAATTAAAGAGTGAAGAAAAGAGGAAAAAAGAAACAGAGAAAGAAAGAGAGAATGAAAAAAAAAGACAAAAAAAGAGAAGAAAGAGAGTAGAGAGATAGCAAAGGTGAGAGAAAGAAAAAGACAAAGAAAAAGAGATAATGAAAAGAAAGATAAAGAAAGAGAGATAAAGAAAGAGAGAAAGAAAGAGAGAATGAAAAAAAAGACAAAAAAAAAAGAAGAACGTGAATAGAGAGATAGCGAAGGTGAGAGAAAGAAAAAGAGAGATAATGAAAAGAAAGAGAGAGAAAGAAAAAAGAGACAAAAGAGAAAGAATTCTAGAAAAAATATTTAAAAAATTATTTAAAAAAACAACAACGAAGCTTGTATTAAGCGTAGTTATACCAGTTAGTTTGGATCAGACATGTCAATATAGAGTTGAAGCTAGGTGCTGAAACAAATATGATACATACATATATTAAACATAAATGAACAGCAGCACAAGGGAACAAGTTTTAAGAGTCCCTTATTTTCGTATCATTTAATTCACTACTTTCTCTCTTAAAAACTTGGTCACTGGTGCTGTTATTCATTTATGTTTAATATATGTATGTATCATTAGTTTGGATCAGACATGTAATTAAATTTGTAATAGATCTAGACTAACAACAATACATCTGTGCGATTAGAAAAATTGTTACCAATTGTTTTTGTTTAGCGCTGTTTCATGCTTTTAGCTTTCTCACTACGCTATGATCCTTTCACATGTCTGGACCAGTTCGGAACGGGTCAGGGGAAGAAAGAAGGGGGGTAACTGGGTGATCGATTTTTATATGTCTTTATAACAGAAAGTGAGTGACCTGAATTCAAACTCTAGGGCTCATGCCTCCTCAAGCCAACACGCTAACCACTGTGCCAGGATGCTGCTTATGAAAATAGGTTTTATAGTTATTTACAATCTTTTCTTTCTACAAACTATACAAGGGACTAATTCAATTTATACCACCTTATCAATCAAGTAATTTTTTCCCCTTGTTTGACATACCAAACAAAATAATTAATTACCAATACTTAGTTAAATAGCTACTGTGTGTAGTCGCTGAATGAGCTCTTTATGTTGTGTCTGTTCTATTTATGTGTATGTTTCTGTTGTGTTGTCTGTAAATCAGAAAAGAGTCCTTGTAATCACAACAGATTTCTATGAAGATCAATAAAGCAGTCTTAGTCTTAGTCTTAATGGGTAAATTTTAAACATTGATTCTTATTTTGTCAGGTAAAAGAAATAATTGTGCTAAATTTCAGCTTGATTCGATGTTGGGTGTGGGAGAAATAACGTGTGCAAACTTTTTTTACCAGACAGTCAAGAGTGAGTTGATAGAAGCTATGTAAAAATGAGAAACCATTTAAAGAATACACAAAAACTGATCCTATCCCTACATCTAGTGATTTTATCCCCTAGCTCAGTCACTAATAAATACAAACTAATCTTGTTTGGCAACAATGAATTCTTACCATATAATAAATGCCAGTTGGTACTTGACAAGGTATTAAAATGTAAAGATGATACCTGTATGTTCTTTAGTAAGTTGTCAATTTAATCTACCTCTAAAATATTTAAGTCTATCTACTTCCGCCTAACCAAACTCATCAACTCTTCTGAAGCCTTTGTTTTCCAAAGTGGAGATTTTTTTCCCCCCTTAAAAAGACTTTTATATTAATCAAATCTAATATTATGTCGTGAAAGTCCTTCTAAAGTAAATAGGAATGATTGCCTAAATCTGTGTCCTTCGTTGACGTAAAGATTGTTTTTTTTTTATTAAATGTAATGTTATTGAGTGTGTTTCTGTTTACGATTGTGTGTGTGTGTGTGTCTGTGTGTGTCTGTGTGTCTGTGTGTGTGTCTGTGTAATTTAGTTGGGATTATATTTATATGAGTCTTTTAGAATCACCATGGCAACTAAAGTTCTTTATTTATTTCATCGGTCACTATTCCTTTACGCTCGTCTCTGTCTCTCTCTCTCTCTCTGTCTCTCTGTCCCCCCCCCTCTCGCTGTCTGTCTGTCTCTCTCCATTTCTCTCTCTCTCTCTGTCAATAAACACCGATGGATGAACCATCATTACTGGTCTCTGAAACGCCTCCAAATAGTGCCAGGAGATTACGGCGTCAGAAAGAATAAAACAAACATCAACAAGACAGGCGGCAACACAATGCTTGACCAAACACACACACACACAATGTCACATGTCATTTGTCCCGAATGTCACCTGTCACTAACAACATTAACCCGTATCCGATGTTCTTAAATTGGATACAAGAACCTAATCAGACAGAGACATCTTTTAATCAGACAGGTCAAGTATTTGAAAAGGTGAAATCACGCAACAATACGAGTTGAAGGAACCAACAGAAGAGATTTATTATTATTTTTTTAAAATTAAATAGCAAAGGGAAGTAACTCTAGTCAAGAAAGAAGAAACAGACGACTCATCTTTGTAAGAAATTGAAAAGATTCTTATTAAAGATGTAAAATTTCCTGTTGTTATTATTGTCTAGAATCTAGATATCAGTGTTTCTCAAACTGTGTTCGCGGCACCCTCATGTTCCTCGATGTTCCTCGAGGCCTGAATAAGTGTTCCACGAACTACTGGAATAATTAACTAAGACTAAGACTAAGACTGCTTTAGTGATCCTCACTAGTAGGCCACTACGTGTATTAATCTCTCTGAAAAAGTAAGCAAAGTGTTCCGCTAAATACTCGGAATGTGCGGAGTGTTCCGTTAAGGAGAAAGTTTGCGAAACACTGGTCTAGATCTATGTTTACTATGCAGATCAATCGATCCTTAAAGGCAATGTCTTCGATTCCGAAGATTAAGGATGAGTGCAGTGCTTCACTGACTACGCAAACCCAGTTGCGACCTACATATTTTTCTGTATCTCATGCAGACAAAGCCGTTATCCACTGGCGGTAAAGAAATGTAAGGTAGAAGTCCTCCATCGACAGGACAGATAAGGTAGAGGTAATTCATCCACAGGATAGGTAAAGTAG